>NW_024070198.1:12335439-12531123 GCF_014754425.2 Oryx dammah
CCTTCTCCAATGCGTGAAAGTGAAGTCGCTCAGTCATGTCTGACTCTTAGCGACCCCATGGACTGCAGCCTACCAGGCTCCTCTGTCCATGGGATTTTCCAGGCAAGAGCACTGGAGTGGGGTGCCATTGCCTTCTCCTAAGTGGGGTTATGCTCTGTTAACTGTTTTCTATGCAGCCATCTTGTCTTCTCATTCATCGTCTGATCAAAGATGCTTTGATCCTGGTGCCCTTTTTCAGCTTCTCATTTAGAAGGTATCAAGGGAAGGTTTGATAACTGGCAGGAGTTTTTCCAGTCATCTGGGAGAACTCCTTTCAACAGACAAACTAAGGAACCATTGAAGACAAATAGTGTCTCTCTCTTGTTGAACTATCGAGAACAACTTATCACAGCCTCTGAGACTGTTCTAGGGTTTAATCACCCTGAAGGTCATGAGTTAAGAATGTCCATCTAATACTATTGCTAATCCACTCCCCACTTGTCCCACTTTAATTTAGGCCAGTTTTCTTTTAGCATTTCCACAAACCTGTCCAAAAATTAATCAGTATCTTAGCCATTAAGTCTTTGAGTAGTCGAATACAGTATGAAGACTAATTTGCCTTTTGTTTTCAAAGGGGTTTTTCTGTATTTGATCCAAGATGGAATTATGAAGCTCAAGCAAGAGGGTTGTCTTTGGTTTTTTGACAGCCTCCTCCTTCAGATCTACTTTCCTACTCCTGCTGCCTCCCCGGCCTCCCAGCCAGCAGAGTGTTACAGTTTTATAGTTCAGTTCAGTTGCTCAGTCGTATCCGACTCTTTGCGACCCCATGGACTGCAGCACACCAGGCTTCCCTGTCCATCACCATCTCACAGAGCTTGCTCAAACTCATGCCCATTGAGTCAGTGATGCCATCCAACCATCTCATCCTCTGTTGTCCCCTTCTACCTTCAGTCTTTCCCAGCATCAGGGTCTTTTTCAGTGAATCAGTTCACATCAGGTGGCCAAAGGATTAGAGCTTCAGCTTCAGCATCAGTCCTTCCAATGAATATTCAGGGTTGATTTCCTTTCAGATTGAATGGTTTGAGCTCCTTGCAGTGCAAGAGACTCCCAAGAGTCTTCAACACCACAGTTACCCTGCTAAAGTGTTAGCTCTTAACCAAAGATGCATGCCCTTCCTGTGTGTTCTCCCTGCCTGCAGACTGAGAGTCCTACTAATCCTCGTTAGCTGAGAACAGATAGCTGGAGATGGTTCATAAGGGCCTAATTATGACCCTGGCCTGGAATATTTGCCCTTTAATGGAAAACATTTTTTGCTACACCTTCATTCCAGAGGAGTGAATAAAGATTTAACATACCCATTCTACAATGTTGAACTAACCCAAATTGCTAAGCATTTTTGTAGAACTAGTTTTCTTTGTACTACTTTGAATTGCTCGGTGCAGTATTTAAGTTTCCCCATCTTGTTTTGAAAAATTTAGTGTGTTGAGTATTGAGTTCAGAGGAGGGAGAGCCTTCTGACCACTGCATGCCTTAGTTTATTCTGTGTGCTTGTTCCATTGCCCTGCCAGGAGTGTCTCATTCATTCTACAAACATTCTTGGGTACACTTACTATCAGGACCTTTGTTGGGTGGGACAGAATTACTAGGTACTCTTCATCTGCTGGTGGTCCACACAGTTCCTACTTAAACTTTACGTTTTTGTAGTCCTTTACAGGTTACAATTTCTTATATATGCTCATTATAACAATGCACAAGTATAAAGAAAATCTTCCCTTTGTGCCAGTGGTTAAGATAATATTAGTCCCAATTTTCATAAGAAGCAAATAAAGCTAAGGGAAGTTAAGAGATTTGCCCTTACTGAAAAACCAGGCTCTCTGAGTGCAGTATCCTTTCTTCTAAACCACAGCTACCTATAAAGTTAGGACTTTTTCGATTCATGTGCCTACTTTTCTCTGGTATGAATGTTCTGTCACTAATTTATACATTGTGTTTGTCCCAGTTGAGTTTCATATGCTTTTTTTTTTCTTGATAGAATATTTTTCCCCTAACTTTTCCATAATCACTCCTAATTTAGAATCATCTACATTCAAATTTGATGCCATACTCTTAAGTTTCTGTATTTAGGTCCTTTGTCCATTTATGATCTTTGGGGATTTAATCTGACCTTTCAAAGTAACAGTTGTGATTCTATACTGATGTTTTAAAATATGGTAGCCCTGATGATTGGAGTAAATCCAGTTTTCACATACAGTCTGTACCTATTCTAGTTCCAACCTCTGTTCTTCCAGTTGAAGTAGAACTTGCTCCAGCCAACTGTTGACATAACAGTAAAGAAACTACTGCCAGTTTTATCTGCCTCTCAAGGGAAAAAATTTGGTTGGTTTGTCTCTTTAGCATAGTGTATCTAAAGCACTTTAAAATATTTATTTAGCTAGTTGCACAGTCTTTAGCAGACTGATCTGATCTCTATTACTAATGCTATTTATCTGTACTCACTTTTAGTATTTTGACTTAATTCTCTTTTTGTCTCTGGCTTTCTCATTTATTTTTAATATCCATAGTTTTTGGTATTTTGCCTTACTATCACCGTCTTTGTAACTGGCAAAATCTTAAGCATGTAGGGCTAGTTTTTGACCACCCGTCATTTGATTCTCTTTCATTTAACACTTTTATTAGTAAATCAGGTGTATTACTCTATAATTGTTTCTTGTGCGTCTCTCTCTCTACTCCTTGGTGTAACTTTAATTAGTAGTTCTGGAGGGCGGTGATAAACATATCCTTTGTAAGGATCTCTTGAAGAAGAAATCTCCCTCCCCACAAATATACAGAATGTCTTTGTGTGCACTTACCCAGTTTTTCAGTTAATATTTATTTGAATGATTACTGTTTGTCATCCACTGTGCTAGAGATGCGCAGTCAAGTGACAGATCCACAGGGCCTGCACACTAGCAGGAGGTTCAGACAAGTTAACCAGGTAATACAATTCAGTGTAGTATGGGGCTTGAGAGAATAAGCATGAGTTGTGTGTTCTCCCTCTCTCATATATAAATAAATAAATATATATATATATATGCTTCTCTTGTGGCTCAACTGGTAAAGAATCTGCCTACAATGTGGGAGACCTGCACGTATGCACGCACGCACGCACGCGCGCGCACACACACAGAGACACACAGACACACACACACAAGAGTTGGGCAGATTAGCAAGGATCAGGAGGGGACTGAGATGGGATTGGGACAGGATTCTTATTTGAAAGAATAAAGCTCATCCCTAGCTAGAGGGTCAGAGAAGGTAATGGCACCCCACTCCAGTACTCTTGCATGGAAAATCCCATGGACAGAGGAGCCTGGTAGGCTGCAGTCCATGGGGTTGTGAAGAGTCGGACACGACTGAGCGACTTCACTTTCACTTTTCACTTTCATGCATTGGAGAAGGAAATGGCCACCCACTCCAGTGTTCTTGCCCGGAGAATCCCAGGGATGGGGGAGCCTGGTGGGCTGCCATCTGTGGGGTCGCACAGAGTCAGACACGACTGAAGCGACTTAGCAGCAGCAGCAGCAGCTAGCTAGAGGGTAAAAAGGTTCATTATGGCTGCAGCATGGAGTTCAGTGTAGAGGCTGCAGAAGTAACAGAGTTATGGGATGGGCTTATTAGGTGTTTGGGCTTTATCTTAGGGACAAGGGATTTTTTTAAATCAGGGAGCTGCATGATCAAATTTTTAGTTGGAAAGGGTCCTCTGCTGTGCTACGGAGAATTGGTTTGGCAGAGAAGAACTGTAGGAAGACCACTTAAGAGTTCATTGAAGTAATGACGGGTGGACGTGATGGTGATCTGAACCAGGGTAGGTTAAGTGGAAGGATTCAGGAGACATTTAGCAGAGAGAGTCCTTGAGAGTTATTGATTACAAGAGAGGGGTACATTAAGAGAAAAAGATGGTGAAGGGTGATGAGAAGTCCTTCAGTTCTGTGTTCCCTCCCATTCCTCCATCATTGATTTTAGGCAGTCATAGATTTTGAGCTGTAATATCCATGGCCATAAAATAAATACATTTAGGCCCAATAGGACACTTTAAATTTTAATATTTTCTAAAATCTCTGTGGGATGACTTTTAGATTACAGAGGGTAGTTTTATGTCAGAGATAGTCTATGTTCAAAGCTTAAATAGCATACTTAGGTATAGAAAATAATTTGCAATAATGGAAAAGTCATCTTGTTTAATATTTCAGGGAAATAAAGATGTAACTTTATTTTTAAAATGTTATGCTGTTAAACATCTGTTCACTGATGATATATTTATTAGACAAGAAAGGAATGTGAACTTTTCAGTACAGAATTGCCATAGCCCAGCCTGAACCGAAATAAAAATCTATACCTAAAAGTATAAAGTAATGAAAACATTTCTTAGGTATACAGATAGCCCCAAGTAGTTCCAAGGGTTGTCAGGAGCCAAGTTGTTATTTGTGGTTTCCCGGAAGAATCTGCATCAGTGATCAAGTGAAACAAGTTATTGCTGTGTGATTTTTCTGCTTTGATGGGAAATCACCAGTGACCAGTTCACTCCTAAGTACACTGTATTCATTATTTCCCTTCCTCCTTTCATTTATAAAGTTTCTTTATTTCTTTTTTTAAAAGTTAATTTTTTTTTAAACCGGCTGCTGCTGCTGCTGCTGCGTCGCTTCAGTTGTGTTCGACTCTGTGCAGCCCCACAGACAGCAGCCCACCAGGCTCCCCCATCCCTGGGATTTTCCAGGCAAGAACACTGGAGTGGGTTGCCATTTCCTTCTCCAGTGCATGAAAATGAAAAGTGAAAGGGAAGTCACTCAGTCGTGTCCGACTCTTCGTGACCCCATGGTCTGTAGCCCACCAGGCTCCTCCATCCATGGGATTTCCCAGGCAGGAGTACGGGAGTGAGTTTTTTGACCTCACCCCTCTTAAATTCTTGGGTTTAAGAAGCCCTCTTAGCATGTGTAAATAATATGTGCCTTCGTTTTGATCTTGACCCAAAGCAGCCATGTGATGATGAATTTGCCACTTCTCAGGGTCTTGGCTTCTGCATCTGTAGAGTGAGAAAGCTCAAGTAGATCAGTGATACGGGGACCTCAGCTATCTGCGTTTTCTCTTTCTTGGTCCTGTATATTTAGTTGTTCCCAGGCCTTTGTCTACTTGAACGTCCCTCTGGTTTTTGATATTTGTTCTCAGAGCTGTACTGAGGCTTCTATGGTTTGTTGCAGTCCCCACAGTCAGAACCAAAGGACTAAGAGATGAGTTACTGGAAGGCGGTCCAACGGGAGGAGAAGCAACACAGCAGCTAGAAGTCTATGTTTAAATGCTTAGAACTTATACGTGAATCAGGACACTTGCCCCTTCTTAACATTCCCTCTCGCCATTTTTTTTTTTTTTTTTTTGACCCAACAAATGTTTGAGTTTTTGTTTTTGGTTTTTGTGTGTGTGTGCATTTTTTTTTTCCTTTGAATGAGCAAGGTGGGGTGGTAGCTGAAGAGGGGAAAGGAGAAACTACTGAACACTTCACTACAAACCATACTGCCTCAAGACACAGAGCGCAGATTTTCTTACAAAGCTGTCATTCTCTTCCTGCTTCCAAGACCACCATTTGCAGCTTTATTATGAAAACCCTACCTCCAAGTCTATCTTCAGGTACTGCTCTATAGCACATTTGTGACCCCTGTCTCCATTGCTAACATTTACTATCCAGCCACACATTCATTTCCTCAGGGAATGCCAGTTAACCCCACTTAGTGTTGATAGCATCACTGACTCAATGGATATGAATTTGACAAACTCTGGGAGAGAGTGGAGGCCGTGGGAACCTGGTGTGCTGCCCATGGGGTTGCAAAGAGTTGGACCCGACTTACTGTGAACAACAACACGCTGTTGATCACCAATCACAAAGTGTTATTCTTTAAAAATACATTTAAAATAGCTTCAGATGCAAATTAGGAAGACGGCAAGTCATAGTGTATATGTTGTAGTATTCAATATATACAATAATATCTTCTCTTTAAAAAATACACTAGAAATAGGATGACTTTTCACATATTCATATGTTTAATTAGTTTTCAGGATGAACTATCCGCAGCATAGTCCAGCAGCTGTAAAGTCATCTTACAGGACGTATATTCGTTGCTCATTGTGATTGCCAGGACTTACTGAAGTTGATCCCAGCTTGGAAATTGGCATGTATACTTTCCCAAAGTGGTTCTTCTGAGGAATATGAAAATGTGGTCACTGAAAACTGTTTCAGAAAATCTGTTGCTCTTGCTCTGATACTAAAATGGTAATTTTTAAAGGTTACGTTCTTGCTACCTTAGTTTAATTACAAATTGGCTATTTTGTGAAAGCTGTCTTGTCGCTTGGTGCATTTTTTACTTGAAATGTATCTTTGAACGTCTGTCTGCCGCCAGATGAACAGCCATTGGGTTCATTGGTTTGCCACTAGAGCCATCTCCATTTTGGTAGGTGGTAAGTAAGGTGACTCGATTGGAGGTGAAAGAAATACTCTGCATTAGTTCTCTGCCCCCAGTCCTGTCAATTCCTTAGGCATCAGTGCTTTCACTTCTCAGAAGCAAAGATGGTGTATGTTACGGCAGTACCTTTTCCTCTTTCTAACACGCAAGATTGGAAGTTACCTTTGACAGATACCCTTTGGGATGTTCTTTTGAACTTTTGTTTTACTGGTGGAGACAACACTGATTTGCCTGCTATTTTAGGATTACTGGATTCCAGTCTTCTAAGCAAGGAAGAACCAAGTCTAATTTATGTTTAGCAAAGTACTGGTTTTAGTAGAAATTTGTTTGTGGAATGCAAAATATTAGGATTGAATAAGAAATCCTTTAGAGTATGCTTTTGAATCAATTTTTTGCAATGAATGGCCTCTTGTAGTTCTCAAGTCCACTAGAAAGAGAACTGGGTCTTTTTGTTTGGAACCTTGCAAACAAAACTCTACCTTTCCAGTTACATCCCCACCCCTAGGGTTCTCCCGCTTGCTTACAGTTGTCCGTGATCCTGATCCACACCCACTCCTCCCCAAGTACCAAGTTCCCTGCGTGCTAAGTTGCTTCAGCTGTGTCCCACTCTTGGCGACCCCATGAACTGTAGCCCGCCAGGCTCCTCTAAATACTGAAATGGGTCGCCCTGCCCTCCTCCAGGGGATCTTCCCTGACCCAGGGATCGAATCCACATCTCCCGTCTCCTGCATTGGCAGGCGGGTTCTTTACCACTAGCGCCACCAGAGAAGTCCACCAAGTTCCTTAGTGGTTCTTAAATAAGGTGCAAATCAATAGGTCTTGGTCCCCACCGTGGCCTGCGTGGGGCTGGTTTGGGAAAGACGCAGCTGAGTAGACAGTTTCTCCCAGGGTGACTCATTCTCAGCACTGACCATTGCTTGTAAACTCGCCAGGGAAAATATGCCAGACATTGTTATGATGAAAACAACTGGGAGGGGCTGTTGGTGAGGCGGAAGAACAGATAGAATTTGCTCAAGGCTACCGGGAACCTGGGCGGGCGGGGCGGCCGTGGCACCTGCGAGGAGCGCGGGCCTGCGGGCGTGGCCTGCGGGGGCGGGGCGGGGGCGGGGCCGGCCGGCGGCGCCGGGCGGTTGGAAGGGGGTGGAGTTGCCCTTGGAGGCGGCACCGGCCCTGGGCCCGGAGGCCCGCCGCGCCCTATCGGGCCCGAGCCGAGTGGCCCCGCGGAGCCGGCGCGCTCCCGCCTGCAGGGGGAGGGCGGACGGGGCGCGGGGACCGGCCAGGCCGCGGCGGGCGCCGTTTCTCTTTCACTTTCCTTCCTTCTGAGGCCAGCGCGCTGGAGGCAAGGAGCGACGGCGGGGGCCGCGCGGTAGGTACCCGGGGGGCTGGAGAGCGGTTGAGGGGCCGGAACTCCGGCCGCCCCCGCGCTGCACGCCCAAGTTTGCGCAGAGAGCTGGAGCGGCACCCCCAGGCACCTGCCGCGGCCGACCCCGCCTGGAGCCAGGGGAGCCCCTTGGGGGCGGCGGTGGGGGTGGCCAGCCCGAGTCTGGGAGCTTCGAGGTCGCGCGCTGCGCTCGGAGGGGGGATGTGGGGGGGCGGAGAGGGCGGCGCGTCCTCCTCGGCGCAGCCCCGGCCCGGCCCGAGCGGCGCGTCCGCCGAGCCCGGGCCCGCGCACCTGCCGGCCGGGCGGGGCGACTCGTGCTCGGACCGCCCAGGGCAGTGGCTACAGGGTTCTGCCGAGGACGCGGAAAAGTTCCCTCCTGCCCCTGCCGAGTCCCTGCCCGCGCTGGCTTCCTTTAACCGCCGTGGTGACAGGGCTCTGTGGCTTACAATCCTAAAAGCCTCCCTCGGTCGGGACTGTGCATGTCCTCTTTCAGAGGACTTTCTCAGACTTGGGAGCTTCGTGGCAAACCTGTGAGAAAGGCAGGGCCGTTAATCCCGGTGTGTAGAGGAGGAAGCCGAGACCCAGGCACGGCCTTACTGAAGATCATACAGGGCTAAGGACCAGAATCCAGACCCCTTGCGGAGATACGATGATTACTTGCAGAACCTATTCTGTGCACATACTCAGTGGTACAGTGTCTGTCGATGGAAGGATGGAGTGATGCCTTTTACCTCTTCGGTTGCTTTATACTTAACCTATGAGTTAACAGCTGAAGTAGGAGGTGGTTTTTGTTTACAGAATTAACTTAGGAAGTCCCCACCTTTTTCTCATATTATGTTTTATGTTCTCTGAGGACACGTTTGTTGAAAGAAACATTTAAAACTTTTTAAAGTAACCATGTGGACGAGCCATGCTAGACATTTCTGGGGGAAAAAAGTTTTTAAAAATGTTGATGACGTTTAGTTTTCATAGTGTGCTAGCTGTATGTATATTGTATCGTTTCATCGTCCCTACTGTAGGAGGCTGGCATTCTTTATTTCTTTATTTATGTATTTGACTGCGCCAGGTCTTAGTTGCGTCATGCATGATCGTCAGTTGCAGGATGTGAACTCTTACTTGTGGCTTGTGGGATTTTATTCTGGGACCAAGGATGGAAACCTGGGCCCCCCTGCATTGGGAGTGCAGAGTCTTAGCCACTGGACGATTAGGGAAGTCCCATAGGAGGCTGGCATTCTTGTTTTCATTTTACAGTTTAAAAAACCCTAAGGCTTAGGTAAGTAACATTGCCCAGGTTGTACATTTACTAAATATGACTGGTATCTATTTAAGGTTTTGCAGTCTAATAGAGGAGATTAAGAATGAAGATAATTGTAAATCACAGAAGAGTCAGACATGACTTAGTAACTAAACAGCAACAGAGGAGCAGAAGGACTCATTGGGTAGAGGGCATAGAACCTGCAGAATGGACTATGAAGAGAGTCATCCTTTCAGTTTGCCTGACTGTTGAACAGTGTGTTAAGATCAGCCTGTGGAGGGTCTTTTATGACAAGCTGAGAAATTTAAACATTTCTCTGTTGCAGAGCAAAGAGGAGACCCTGACATTCTTTGATAAGGGGCTCCAAACGAAATAGACTAAAACTTGGTAGAATCTCAGTTGGACTGCAGGTGGAGAGATAATATTTGAGTAGCATTGCTGAGGGTGGAATGGAAAAGGGCATCCATTTGATTTGATTACGGCTTGATGCGGAGTACAACGTGGAAATAGGGAGCATTTTGATAGGGAGGATAATGACTTCAATTTTGAATCTTCAGCTTGTGTTGGCAGGAACTCCTAATAGAGCAGTCAAGCAGACAGTTAAAATGCATTACTGGAGAGGTAAAGATATCAAAACCCGAGTTAATAGTCTCAGGTGTCATTTGTTTAGAGGTGATAGTTGAGGCCTCAGTACCAGATGAATTTGTCATTATTCTGAATTAATCATAGCAGGTTTACAAATTAATATTACACAGAGAGAAATGTTCTGTTCACCTCTTCACCCAATTTGGAACATGTAATGCTTGCTGCTAATATACTGGTATTAATCCAGTATGAAGAATTTGACACCTGTTTCTCTCATCTTTTTAAAATTATTGTGGAAGAAGATATGGGAAAGCAGAACCACCGACAGGAGTGATGACCAGCGATCTCATGAGAAGTCTGGATGTTAGTTCTCATGCCTCGGGACACCCAGTTGGGAACGCCACACCAGCTCCTGGGATCCGACTTCCATCCACTTAATACCCTTTTTTGCCTGAACTACTAGAGCCAGTCCTAGTTAACCACGAATGGCTACCCAAAGGAAACATTTGGTGAAAGATTTCAATCCTTACATCACCTGCTATATCTGTAAAGGGTATCTCATCAAGCCAACTACAGTGACGGAATGCCTTCATACCTGTAAGTGTTCTTTTTTTGTTATCTACCTGTTGGAAGTTTTCAGTTACATTTGTTCTTTTGAAACCACCACATTTTGGGTATTTTTGTTTTCTCTAGATTTTTTCTTTTAAAACAGTGAATATTCTAAGAATTAACTTTGAATTCATTTTCATAACTTCTCATTGGGATACCAGTGGTATGAATTTTTTTCTTGTTTGTTTTTAAAATTGTAATAGTTGACTTTTTCTGATTTTAAAATGTCCTGAAAATCATAAGAAATTACTGGTTATAGTTTTTTTTTTTTTTTAATGAACTATTTTAGGTTTTTTTTTTTAATTTCACTGAATTTATATGTTCTGAGTTTTTTTTAGGATATGCATACTCTAATTCATTGTGAGTTTCTTTTAATCACTTTATTGAGGTATGGTTGACATAAAAAAGTTGTGAAGTGAAGTGAAAGTCACTCAGTCATGTCCAACTCTGCAATCACATGAACTGTACATTTCATGGAATTCCCTAGGCCAGAATGCTGGAGTAGGTAGCCTTTCCCTTCTCCAGGGTATCTTCCCAACCCAGGGATTGAACCCAGGTCTCCTGCATTGCAGTTGGATTCTTTACCAGCTGAGCCAAGGGAAGCCCAAGAATACTGGAGGGGTAGCCTATCCCTTCTCCAGCAGATTTTCCTGACCCAGGAATTGGACCAGGGTCTCCTGCATTGGAGGTGGGTTCTTTACCAACTGAGCTATCAGGGAAGCCCAGGAAGACCACCAGGGCAATCTAAAAAAAAAAGCTGTACATATTTAATGTGTATAACTTTGATGGGGTTAGACAAGTATGCACCCATGAAACCATTACCACATCACTGCCACAAATCTTATCCGTTACCTCCAGAAGGTTTCTCTCACTTTCTTGTTTATTATTACTATTATTGTGATAAGAACACAACATGAAATCTGCACTCTTAGCACATTTTAAAGTGTGCAACATAGTATTGTTAACTGCAGGCATGATCCTGTCCAGTAGATCTCTAGGACTTACTCATCTTATATGATTTAAACTTCGTACCCTTTGACTAATAATCAACCGCCTCAATACTACCTGGGAACTTGTTAGAAATGCAGCTTATCAGGCCTCACCCCAGAATCACCAAAACAAAGTTATCTGTGTTTAGCACACTTCCAGGTAATTTTGAACCATGCACAAGTTTGAGACCCACTGTTCTAATATGATCTTATCTTTGGAAGCCCTACCAAATTTGTCACCAGTCCTTTCAGTACAAGAGGCATTTTAATAGCCACATAGGTCTGGGTTTCACCTGCTTTTTGTGTTTTTGCCAATACAAATTTATTTCCCTATTGCAATGAAAGTAATTCCAGTAAGTTCTTTGGTGCCTCTTATGTACACTGAAGTAGATACTGTATGTGCATGATTTCATTGTTCACCTGACAGTAACCTTGAAGCAGTTTGCAGGGGACATGGGGAGAGCGAGGGTATAGACATTATCTTCATTTGTGGGTGTGGAAGCTTAAGAGCTAAATCACCTGCCCAGTCTCACAGCTAGTAAGTAGTAGACCTGCAGTCAGCTCCAAGGGCCGTCCTCCTACTGAGATAACCTGGGACATTTCTTTAAACCTCCTCTTCAGCTGTTCTTTCCTCTGCTTAACTTTTGTACTATTATGCCAGTAGTTTTCAACAGAGTTGCAGAATAGAATCACCTGTTAATTGTTAAAATGGCAAATTTTATGTTATAAATATTTTACCACAGTAAAAAAAAAAAAAACCATAAAATTACCTAGGAAGCTGTTTTAACATAGACTTTTTCAGAATGCCACCTGAAGAGATTTAGTGTGTGTTGTGATAAGGTCTCAGTTCACTTCAGTTCATTTGCTCAGTACAGCTCTTTGCAACCCCATGGACTGCAGCACACCAGGCTTCCCTGTCCATCACCAACTCCCAGAGCCTGCTCAAATTCATGTCCATTGAGTCAGTGATGCCATCCAACCATCTCATCCTCTGTCATCCCACCATCTCATCCTCTGTCATCCCCTTCTCCTCCTGCCTTCGATCTTTCCCGGCATCAAGGTCTTTTCCAGTGAGTCAGTTCTTTGCATCAGGTGGCCAAAGTATTGGAGCTTCAGCTTCAGCATCAGTCCTTCCAGTGAATATTCATAACTGATTTCCTTTAGGATTGACTAGTTTGACCTCCTTGCAGTCCACGGGACTCTCAAGAGTCTTCTTCAACACCACAGTTCAAAAGCATCAATTCTTTAGCACTCAGCTTTCTTTATGGTCCAACTCTCACATCCATACATGACGACTGGAAAACATAGCTTTGACTTGTTGGCAAAGAAATGTCTCTGCTTTTTAATATGTTGTCTAGGTTGGTTATAGCTTTTCTTCCAAGGAGCAAGCGTCTTTTAATTTCATGGCTGCAGTCACCATCTGCAGTGATTTGGAGCCCAAGAAAATAAAGTCTGTCCCTGTTTCCACTGTTTTCCACTGTTTTCCACTTTTTCCCCATCTATTTGCCATAAAGTGATGGGATCAGATGCCATGATCTTAGTTTTCTGAATGTTGAGTTTTAACCTAGCTTTTCCCACTCTACTCTTTCACTAGGGTCTGGGCGTGTGTATACTTCCGGTTGGTATTACTGGCCCATGCTATTCAATTACCAGTTAACTATAAACTGTCTTTGAATGTTCGCTTACTGTTTCCCTTATCATTATTTCACTTGAACAGTTAGTTATCAGTTAAACATCATCAAACATACTTATTGAATACCTACTGTGTGCTAGGCACCATTCTAAGCACAGAGGATATAGCAGTGAACAAGATAATCAAAAATCTCTGCTCTCAAGAAAGGGGAAAACCAGTAATAAATATATGCCATGAACAAGAACAAAGAACTGTAGATAGCAGAGTTGGGGTTGTTTTATTTAGTGTTGTCATGATGACATTTGCACAGAATACCTGAAGGGATTGAGCTCTGTGGATATAGGGGAAGAACATTCCAGGCAGAGGGAAAAGCAAGTATATAGCCTTGGAGTGGGAATGCCCTTGGCAGTTCAGGGGGCAACTAATCAGTAAGGAGGCTATCACTGCAGGTCAACTGAAAGATTATAAGGCCATCAGCTAGGGTAATGAGATGTGAGATGGAGGCGATGAAGAGGGATCGACTGTGGATGCATTTTGGAGGAAGAACCTACTGGGTGTGGCTGCTCTAGAAAGGGGGCTTTGTCTCACAGTTTCCCGCTATGCCAAGCATGGTGCCTAGACATGGTCCACAGTCTGTTTCGTTTTACTTCTTCTGACGCTATTAGACATTATGAGTATATTGCTTTTTATTTGCATGTCTCCAGCAAAACCCTCCAGTTCTAGGAAGAGATTTAGTGGATGTTGGGAGTGTTTAGTGTTTAGAGGAGAAAGCGCAGATTCTCCCGTCTCTACCTACAGATTTTATATCTGTTCTTCTGAAAGAACATTTTCTTTGAGACATAATGAAATCCAGGTTTAAATGTTCCTTTTTTGAAGGGAAAACAAAAGATTGTAGAAGTTTAAACAGTAAGTTTATAAGCAAGGGTTATGTTTATGTTTACAGTAGCAATTTAAGGTTTAAAGGGATAGATGACCATTTAACTGCTTATGTCCTTCTAGCCTGAAGTTGCTTGGCAGTCAGTGAATCTCTTTACTGAGAGAGAATGAACATGCCAGAATTGTGATTAAAGACTCAAGTGTAGTCTTTTTCATCTGCAGAAGCACAGAACAGTAAATGATGGAGGAGTCAGGCACTCAACTCAGTGTTTTAGGAGACCTGAGAATTCTACAGAGTGCTAAACTTTATGCACTTTCTGATCCTTGGATTTCTGTATATTTTTTGGTTTGTATTTATACTGGGGCTTTTAGGCAAAACCTTTCTCACTTGCAAAATATCTCCCTATTTGTACTGATAAAATGTATCGCAAAGCAGTGTTGCTTAATCATTGGTTGGGTCTTGATGTTACCTGGTTTTCTTAGGTCTGAGGTGGAACAGGTGTAGTGGTATTGTAATTTGGAATCAGTATACAATAGAGAAGTAAGGTGGCCAGTGGGACAGGAGGAAAGTGAGAAGTCCAGTGTGACATTGAAGTACCCCCCATAACAGTTTCCATCTTGACTACGGTGCTTAAAAAAAAAATCTTATTAAGTTAACTTTGTACATAGTCTACAATTTTATGATACTGTAAGTTAAGAATGGGTAAACAATAATTCTCATTATGAAAACTCATAATAAAATGGAAGGATTTTGTTCTTAATCTTCAAGTTTGAAATATGAAAATGAAGCTTTATTATTGGTGAGCGAAGTCACACTTTGGGCCCAGTCCCTTCAGAACTCTCTAGTCAAGTGAAGGAACAGGGATCAAATTAAGGAATGTATCAAATGCATGTGGTAAGTGCAGTGACAGTAGTGAACTGGAATGAGGTCATAGCAGATATGTGTCAGGATGTTGCAGCGGAATGGAAAGCCAGAGAGAGAACTAAAAAGAGTATGCTTTGAAAATCCTTGATACAGATAAATGCAGTTACTTTACTCTTTCAGATTACTCTACACACGCATCTCGACTCTCTCTCCTGCTCAAATCAGGTTATTGCCCCCCCGCACTCTCTGCCTCGCCCCCCATTCTCCCAGTAAGCAGTTCTAGAGCTGACAGTGCCTGGCTTCCCTGTGGATGTAGAAACAAGGATCGAGATGACAGCAGAGTGACTGAGGCACCCCATGGTGTCCTTAGCACTCAGCTCTGTGGAGGACAGAGGGAAGGGGTAAGCCCGTCAGAAGGAAGGGGGAGAGGGGGGCCCAGATGGCAGCACAGAATGTCCCGAGCTCCTGACGAGGAGTTGCAGGGGAGGGGAGGAAAAAGCGGCTTATGAAAGCCTCATCTTTAAGTGGGCTCCCGCCTCACCTGCTAACATCCAGCTCCTTTTAGCAGGTCAGGGGCATGTGATAGAAAGGTACCAAATTTTACAATGAGGTAAAAAAATTTGAATACAGATGCATTTTCCCCTTAAATGTGATCACTTAATGCTAGTGAACTAAGTCCACATTCTGTGAGTTTATAAGGGTAATTTGGGGGCTTCCCAGGTGGTTCAGTGGGTAAAGAATCTGCCTGCAGTGCAGGAGATGCAGGTTCTGTCCCTGGGTCGGGAAGGTCCCCTGGAGGAGGGCATGGCAGCCCACTCCAGTATTCTTGCCTGGAGAATCCCATGGACAGAGGAGCCTGGCAGGCTGCGGTCCATGGGGTCACAACGAGTCGGCCACGACTGGGCAACTGAGCATGCACTCATGAGGTGATTTTAACAACCCGAGAAATCCAAGGAGATAAACTTGTTCACACAAATAATTATTGAATCTTTAAATAATCAGATGTCAGGCACTTGCTAACTGGTAGAGTGATGAATAAAATAAATTTGGAGCTTAAACTCTGTTAAGCAAGCTCATAAGCTAAGAAGAAATTTCTTCAGGTGTGTTTGGATCTATCTACTCCTTTTCTGTGGAAACTCACAGAAACTCCTCTGAGACTCAACTACCTATGCTGATGTCTCCCAAATCTTTATTTCAGGCATAGTCCTGAGCTTCAGAATCCCACTGGATGTCTACCTGGATGTCCTGAAGTGGCCTAGAACTTAACATACCCGAAAGTGAATGGATGGAATGCCAGCATTCAATTGTCCAAGCAAGAAATATGCTCCATGCTTAACACTCTATACCCTCACATAGCTCAGCTGGTAAAGAATCCGCCAGCAATGCAGGAGACCCCAGTTCAATTCCTGGGTCAGGAACATCCGCTGGAGAAGGGATAGGCTACCCACGCCAGTATTCTTGGGCTTCCCTGGTGGCTCAGATGGTAAAGAATCTTCCTGCAATACGGGAGTCCTGGGTTCCATCCCTGGGTTGGGAAGATCCTCTGGAGGAGGGTATGGGAACCCAATCCAGTATTCTTGCCTGAAGTATCCCTATGAACCAGAGAGCCTGGTGGGCTGCAGTCCATGGGGTCGCAAAGAGACAGACACGACTGAACGACTAAGCACAGCACAGCAGTATGGGGCAGAGTTCTGTCTGGTCTTGCTCTGTAATCTCTCAAAGATCTGTCCCTTCAGTCTGATGCCCCACGACCTTTTTGCTCAGGCCATCATTCCTTCTCACTGGAGTCCCTGCAGCCTACTCCTAACCTATGTTAGTGGTGATCATTTACAAGAGCTTTGCTGTCTTCATCACTCACACTTCAGCCAACCCAGAATTTCCTTAAGGTACCCTACTGCCCTCAGGATAAATTAGATCTATTTAGCTGTGACTGATTTCTGCCCTCCCCCACCAGAACACACACACACATGCATACACGTGGTTCAGCTGCTTGCTCCGCTTGGAACATCTCCTGTATGCCTGGGTGGTAGTTCCCCATCCTTTAAAGCCCATCTACTCCAAGATATGCCATCTCTCTCTCCCACGGTAGGTTTAGGTTAAGGGTATCCTTAGTACCTGGCACTTGAGTGCTCAAGAGAAGCTTAAATGAATAAATAAATGGTCAATCAGTTGATTATTTTATTGTCTGCTTTTCCTTTCAAAGATTCAAATGCAGTGGTAGGTAGCTTGAAAGGCATGTAGAGAGTGGGGGTTAGGAATTATGGATTTTGAAAAGCTGTCTTCTACAATATAGGTGGGAGCTTTGTGGGTCGTGGGTAGGGCTAGGGCATGGGAGAGGGAGAGAAGCAGGACTGGGGAGTCAAGACTGGTGGTTGTAAATTAAGAGACGCTCTGTCTCTTGCTCCAGGGTCCTGAGAAATTTTTTGAGGTTACTGACAGTGTATTTGCTGCTGGTTGTATAGGTTGTTGACTTAAAATGAAAGACTTTTCACTTAAACTAAGAACAAAGGAGCTTTGTTCCATCAGCTAAAATGTGCATAACACAGTGCATTGGTTCTTAACTCCTTTGTGGTTCGAGGCCTCTTTAAGCATCTGACGATTCTTTCCTCCAAAAAAAGGGAAGGTTTTAGACATAGAATTCTGTGGTACAGGAAAAGAAAGCTTTCTTCTTTCTGCCCTTTCAGAGATTATGGCAGTAATCCCTTAACTAAGGTGAATTCTTTGGAAAAACGTTGTTGTACTTAGTTTTTAACTTAAGTAAAGAAGGGTTAACTAATAATTAAATATAGATGTGACCGTTAAGGGACTTGGTAATTTTATATAGTAATGTGTAAGAATGAAGAAATAATTTAATCATAAGATGGTAAACTTGAAATGCTACCATCATTGATTGTTTTCTGAACAAGTATCATAAATATACAAGTATTAAAGTACCGAGAACTCTTGATATGTTAATACTCCATGTTTAAAAACCTTATGCCACGTATACTTGCTGTTCAAAATACAGTCTCCAACCAGCAGCATGATCACTGGGGAATTTGTTAGGAGTGCACGTTCTCGGGCCCACCCATAGAGCTGCTGGATCTGAGCCTCTGGGGGAGAGGGCTGTAATAACAAGCCCTTCAGGTGATTCTGTGGTGCACTAAAGTCTGAAAAGCATACTTTGGACCAGACATTAATAATACAAACATCTCTAGAAGTAGGCACTTCGTACTTTTAATCATATAGTAATTGGAGTGAATGCTAATAAAATTTAAACCGTGGCTGTTATTTGTTGAATGTCATATTGAGGGTCATGGGCTTTTACATGCATTACCTTATGTAATCTTCCCAAGAACCCTTCTATTTAGGTGGTATTAAATCAGTCAGCAAATGGTTATTAGCACCTACATTGTGCCATTCATTACTCTGGACGGTGGAAAGACAGCAGTAAGCAAGACAGATGTAGTCTGTCCTCTTAGAATTTATGTTTCAATAGAAGAGACTGACGGAAAGCAAGCGAATGATACAGTTTTAGAGTCCATGTATGACACATGCTGTGAAGAAAGTAAGACAGAGTAAAGGCTTGCTTGGAAGTTACTGTTTGAGCAGAGATTGTAAATAATAGGAAGGAGTGAGCTATGGAGAGGTTTGAAGGAAGAGTATTTCAGATTCTTATGCCAGTGTTTTTCACAGAGACAAGACTCCGAAAGGTTAAGTAACACAGCTAATAAGTGCTGGAGCTAGGTTCTGAGACCCAAATATCTGACTCCAGGTACATCTTTATAATAAATTAGGATATTTGCTAATTTTCTTCTTCTTTCTGGTAGTTTACATTTTCTATAATTTCTTTAAGCAGCATGTGAATTTTTAAAATGTATATAGGAAGTCTCTTCTAACTGTATTTGCATGACTGTATACAGAGAAA
Organism: Oryx dammah; assembly: GCF_014754425.2. NCBI lineage: Eukaryota > Metazoa > Chordata > Mammalia > Artiodactyla > Bovidae > Oryx > Oryx dammah. Next base: position 12,354,007 of record NW_024070198.1, read on the forward strand.
CGGCAACCCACTCCAGTGTTCTTGCTGGAGAATCCCAGGAATGGGGGAGCCTGGTGGGCAGTCGTCTCTGGGGTCGCACAGAGTCGGACACGACTGAAGCGACTTGGCAGCAGCTACCTGTCGTTATGTACCCAATCAGGATCTGAATTTATTAATAATTCTGAATGATAGTCTTTGAATGTAGAGATATAAATTGAACTTTCCAATACTGTATTCTCTGTAAAATTGGATTTTGAGTCAAGACTTGTTTTTAGAGTAATAATCAAAGGCCTAAATAGAAGTTGTACTTAAAGTTTCAGTAAGTGCAAATACAGTGGTCTAGGGTTGTAGTAGAGACGAAGTCACCAGTAACATTGATGTTACATGTTTCAAACAGTATTTTGGCAGCAACTAGTCATTCATGAAGGTGATTACAGTGTTCATTTTGATGATTCTTTTTAAGTAGGAAACAATAATTATAGGCCTTAAACAATCTAGGTGTCCTCTATCATTAGTAATAATGTTAAGAATCATATCAGATGTATGGTTCTTTTTGCTGTTGAAACTATGTGTTAGATAGTAAAGAATGAACAGTAGAGCAGAGATTCATAGTGGACGCTAAAAGACAAAACTAGGGGTTAACAAATGAAATTGTCTTCTGTACTGGTTTGTAAGAATAAATTATATATAGGTCAGGATGAGTTGGAATTGATACCAGGGATGGATTGAGGAAAAAAATACGAAGTATTCAGACTTAGAAATTGTGGTCAGTGTGCAGCTATGTTGAAGCACGTAGCACGAAGGTTGAATGTAAACATTATGAACAGGAGTGCAGCCAGTGTGGACGAGACCAAAGGTCATTTCCATTTGGGTGCTCTGAAGATGTGTCATAACTACTGGTGTTTTATAGCATATTAGTTTTTACCAGACTGGTGTATAACTATATATCAGAAATTCAAGAACCAGTGAACAAAGCTATATTCCCTCAGAATGCTCCACCACTGGCATATGTTTACTCAGTTAATAGAAAAGCATTTTATTTTAGAGAACTGTTCAGCTTATGCTGAGTCTGCACATTTATTTTAGTGTTTCTAACTTATTTGTTGTTGGCAGTATTGGGTCTCTGTTGCTGCACAGGCCTTTCTCTCCTTGTGGTGGGCAAGAGCTACTCTCTAGTTGAGGCGCGTGAGCTTCTCATTGCAGCGGCTCCTCTTGCTGTGGAGCATGGGCTCTAGGCACTTGGGCGTCAGTGGCTGCGGCCCGTGGGCTCTAGGGCACAGACTCAGTAGTTGTAGCACACTGGCTTAGTTGCTCTGCAGTACACAGAATCTTCCCGGACCAGGGATCAAACCCGTGTCTCCTGCGTTGGCAGGCAGATTCTTTGCCACTGAGCCACCAGGGAAGCCTTTAACTCATTTTCATTGTCAAAAAAATTAACTAGTGAACTCAGAATCTCTTCCCTTGCTTTAGTTGAAACTGTAGGCTTATTTCTGACTTGACTCTGTAGCACACTTGTAGGTACTAAAATCATGACTCCTCAGTTGTTCCACAGATATTTACTGAGTACCTCCTCCTCCAGGCACAGTACTAGCCTGGGCACCTGAGACATATCAGGCAGCATAGTAGGCAGTAAGCCAGAGTGTACATTAGCAGCTGATGAGTGGTGCAGAAGCAGGGGAGTTCAGGCTGGGCACAGGTAGCTAACTGGGTGGTCAGTGAGACGGTATGACCGCTTAAGTCTGTGAGGAGAGGCCTCATTAAGAAGGTGGTAGTTGAAGAGATTTAAGGAGGTAAAGGAGTTAGCCCATCAGATAGTTGATTGCAGCCCACTGGGAGCCGGATACATGAATCTGGAGAGGATCAGAGTTTAGATCCTCTCTCATCTGTGAGAGTGCCAAGAGAGTGAGTGCAGAGAAGGGAAGATGACCAAAGGCTAAGCCCTGGAACCGAAAAGGAGGAGACAGCGAGGCAGGAGGAGAGCAGAGTGTGGGCCCTGGGAGGCAGAGCACAGACAGCGCCAGGAGTAGAGGGCGGCCAGGCCAGCCACGTGGGCGCAGTGAGCCGAGGAGAGGCGGCAGGCACGCGGACGAGCTCTCTGAGCAGCTTCAGTTCAGTCCTCAGGAGCAGAAGGCTGGCTGGGTGTGAGAGGATGGAGATGTTTGGGTAATTGTACAGTGATTATGTAAGTCTTTCACCTTAATGAAGGTAAGGAAAAGGTGGAGAAAGAATGGGAAAAGAGGAATTTGAGTATAGGTAGCTGTGAAATGGAGTGCTAGTTGACTCAGAAAGTAAGTAAAGTAAAGTCACTCAGTCGTGTCCGACTCTTTGTGACCCCGTGGACTGCAGCCCACCAGACTCCTCAGTCCATGAGATCTCCAGGCAAGAATACTGGAGTGGGTTGCCTTTTCCTTCTCCAGGGGATCTTCCCGACCCAAGGATCAAACCTGGGTCTCCCGCATTGGAGGCAGACGCTTTAACCTCTGAGCCACCAGGGAAGAAAAAAGTAAGGTCAATAGAAATTTGATTTTTTTTTTAATAGATGGGGAAATAATGTGTATGAATGTCGGTGGGAATCTTCAGTGGATAGCAAAAGACCTACACAGCTGAGAGGGAGAAGCAGTGGAGCAATCTTCTCAGACCATTGGAATAGGGTCTAGTGAGCAGAGCAGAGGTTGGCACATTAAAGTTCTGAAAACAGGCAAAACCACAAAGGTTAGATGTTAGTGAGTGAGTAGGTGTGGTGATATAAGTTCTGCTTCCTTTTTTTTTTCTTCTTTCCTTTTTTCAGTTGAACAGAAAGTGAGGTCATCAGTGTAGAGTGGTGATGGGGGAGTAAAAGTGGGGGTTCAAGGAGAGAGGAGAAAAGTGAAAGTCACTCAGTCGTGTCTGACTCTTTGTGACCCCATGGACTGTGTAGTCCATGGAATTTTCCAGGCCAGAATACTGGAGTGGGTAGGCTTTCCCTTCTCCAGGGAATCTTCCCAACCTAGGGATCGAACCTGGGCCTCCTGCATTGCAGGAGGATTCTTTACCAGCTGAGCCACCAGGAAAGCCCAAGAATACTGAAGTGGGCAGCCTGTTCCTTCTCCAGGGGATCTTACCAACCCAGGAATCGAACCAGGGTCTCCTGCACTGCAGGCGGACTCTTTACCAACTGAGCTATAAATATTGGTGAAGAGCATATGGAATTAGGGTGTTGAGTGTGACCACCTGGCAGATGAAGGACCCGCTTTTGAGGGTCATGATCAAGAATTTAAGGTGAGGACCAGTCAGCATGGTGAATGTTTTTCTCCCACAGTGTTCAGCGGTAATCTTGTAGAGCAGAAGTGTATAGAGTTGGATGTAGCCCAGGTTGACAGTTTACCTGATTAAGTATGACAAAAGAGTTGTAGTAGAGCGGAGCTATCCAGAGTCTGTGTGTGAAAGTGATTATTCTGGTTGGCCGTGGAATTCATACCGATGAGGAGGGGAATGAGGGCATGATGGGCCTTACCCTGGAGTCCCACTTGACTCCTTAGGTCTGTCTGTAGAAAGCCTTCCTAGACTTTGTGGTCTCCTGGCCTGCTTGGTCTCGGATTCACCTACTGTGCTGAAGCCCCAAGACTCTCCTAACCTGGCTCAGCAGGCCTTGCTGTCTGTCCCTCTGTCCTGGCAAAGCAAGAATAAAGCAGTCTCCTCGATAGTAACGCTGTCCTTTGTGTTCTCTGTGAAATTGTAACGTATGTAGGCCTTTGTAAGAACTGTGCTGTGTAAGAGAAATAAAGATTAGTCCCTTTTATGAGTAAAACTAGGAGATCCTGTCTCATGGAAGCAAATCACAACTGTTCTGGAAATCTTTAAAAATAATGTCAGTTTTACGTGTAAATATGTATCAAAAGCAGCAAGCTGATGCCTCTTCTCTTTGCCGATGATCACAGTTTACTTACAAACTGTTAGCAGATAAAAGACAAATTTTTCAAAGGCAAACTGTGTCAAATGAGTGTTATCAAGAAGGGCATATAAAGATAGTGATGTGCTTCAGGAAGTAAGAAAAAATCTACTCCTTTGTTGAGAGTTAAAACCAACACATTCAGATGATTTTAACAAAGTCAGCATTTGATCACTTTTAATAAACAGAGGATTACTAATGAATGACATGACCAAGGACATGAGAGAAAAGGCTGTTACTGTTTTGTTATCCATGATATCAGAACTGGTGCTCAGAAAGAGAAATTGCTGTAGATCACTGGGTCATCGGGGCCTCCCTTGCGGCTCAGCTGGTAAAGAATCTGCCCACAAAGCGGGAGACCTGGGTTCGATCCCTGGGCTGGGAAGATCCCCTGGAGAAGGGAAAGGCTACCCACTCCAGTATTCTGGCCTGGAGAACTCCATGACTGTCTAGTCCATGGGGTCGCAGAGAGTCAGACACGACTGAGCGACTTTCACTTTCCCTGTCATCAAAGCTAGGAAGCTAGTTTTCTGTGAGAGATGTGGGTGGATGATACATGTGACATAGCAACAGCTAGTGGGCCTTGTACCTGTTGTGACGAACCTGCCCCCCTCAAGAATTTGAAAATTAAAACGTGGAAGAGCCTTTTAATAGTTGAACTATTGGAGTCAACTTAGAAATCGTGCTTCTGAGCAAGTATATGGAAAGCGATCGGGAAGAGACACAACAAGGTTTCCCCTGTACCCAGGAGGCTATGCTGGAATTGTATTAAACATACTAAGGAAGGAGTATCGAAGTGTTGATCAGTCTTGTATCCTGAGCCCCAGAAAAAGAAGTGTCATATGTGCAAAGATAGGCAGTTCCCATTTAGGTGACGTGGTATGTCATCAATTTGATACTTGAGTTGCGAGACTATCTCTAGGGTGAATATGGCTGCAGACGGTTAATACCAGTACATGATCGACATTTCAAGTTCCATTAGCAAGATCATCTGTTACTTAAGATAGATGTGTCAAACTAATCATGGTCTGATGCCCTTCAATATTCGATTGCTGATGTCTTTTTGTTAGGATTTTTATGCTCATCAGGCAAGCTGATTTATAGTGATAGCTCACATTTATTAAATAGAAGTTATCAGTTACTCGTTTACACATTTTATGTATATTAGCTCATTTAATCCTCATAAGAGCCATGTGAGATAGATATCCTTGTTATCCCCCTGTACAGAGACACACAGAGTAATTTGCCTAATGGCAGAACTGGGATTCAGATTGAGCTGTCTGCCTCAAGATTATCTTTTACCTGCTAGAACCACGTGCTATACTATCTGGGCTTCTCATGTAAACCTGCCCTCTAGGGAAACAACACATTAATCCCATATTCTTGTGGTTATGTTTTGTCTTCTGTCAAAATGGTTTCCTGATGGAGAATAACACAGTGCCTTCTGGTTACGACTTGGCAGACGGCCAGCTCCTGGACTGAGAAGCCTCACTGAGGCATTCACCAGTACGTATTTGGTGGCTAGCATTTCCCAGTTGTCTTCTGGCTGCCTCAGTAAGAGAGCTTTGCAGAGTTGGAGTCCTGGTGCCAGTCCCACAGAGATTTTGATTTAATTGCTCTGGGATGAGGCCTCTGAATCTGTTCTTTAAAGAAATAAAAAAAATCTCACTGGTGATTGTGGTGCCCATCAAAATTTGAAAACTACTGCCTCAGATGACACATGACTCTTTGTCAGTTTGTTTAACAACCTAGTTCAAATCTAAGGCACAGCAAAAGGAACAATTTCACTTAGTAAGCTTTGGCAGAAGTTTAATGATGGTTCTGATGAGCTAAATATAAAGATCAGTTAAAAATATGAAATCTTGATGCCTGGGACCAAATGGTATTGGCTTTAAGATGTGTAGCAAAGTGGTTTGGATTTTAGGCCTTGAGCTGGACATCCAGGCTGGGGATAGATGCCCTGTCTGTTGCACAGCTGGGCACATGTGGGCAGCCTGCCCAGGCTCTCCGGTACTGCATTCCTCCTTTGCCAGACGGGGATGGTAGCTCCATACTGTAATCCATACAAAGTCCCGAGCCCAGAACCTTCTATTTGGTTAGTGTTCAGTAAACGCTAGCACTTGTTGCCATTTAAGTGTTTTTCCAACTGGGGATATCTTTGGTGAGCCTAATTCCCTTTCTGACCAGGTGTTTCTGCTTGCTCCAGCATGTCTCTGTAGAGTGGTTGCTGAGGGTGAAGACTTTATTTGGTCTCCACACACAGTCTTAACAACAGACTGGGACCTTTATAAACATTATTCTTGAACCACCTGAGTTAACCAGTATAGCAGCTGAGCAATTAGCTTAGTATTAAATCTTAAAGATATTTTAAAAATGTTTTTCAGCTAGTATAAACTAGGAATCAAAGGTCAGTTTTATAGTGATTTTTTTAAAGCATCTGAGCAAAAACAAATTCTCGTTTTACTTTTTTCAGTTTCACTGAACTTCTGGCCTGAATTTTCTCAGGTTCTAATTTGTGTAAGGTTGTGCTTTATTAACAGCTTTTAAAAGCGTATGGGAGATGTATTTCTAGAGTTTCTTGGGATTTTCTTTTAAGGACTATGTAAGATACTGAAGGAGTTAGAATTCTCCTTTTGGACATATTTAAGGCTCCCAAATTAAGGGATCAGGCTTTCTTTTTCTGTATTCTTTAGACCTGTAGATATAAAATTAGAAGAAAATGTAGCATATAGGCATTCATTGAGTAAGAAAATGGGCTCTTGATTCAAGTCCTGGCTTTCACCACTTATGGACTCCATGATTTTTGGCAAATTTCTAAAGTTCTCTATTCAGTTTCTTCATCGGTAAGAGGCCTGATAATATTACCTAATTAATGGGGTTGTAATGAATATTAAATTATGTCAACTATATGTTGAGGCACTTGAGAGTATTGCTTGTTATTGTTCAATCCCTAAGTCGTGTCTATCTCTTTGCTACCCCATAGACTGTGTAGCGTGCGAGCCTCCTCTGTCCTCCTTTGTCTCCTGGAGTTTGCTCAAATTCATGTCCATTGAGTCAGTGATGCTATCTGACCATGTCATCCTCTGCCACCCCTTTCTCCTTTCACCTTCAATGTTTCCCAGCCTTAGAGCCTTTTCCAATGGCTCAGCTCTTCGCATCAGGTGGCCAAAGTGTTGGAGCTTCAGCAACAGTCCTTCCAAGGGCTGATTTCCTTTAGGATTGACTGGTTTTCTTCTTGTAGTCCAGGGGATTCTCAAGTCTTCTCCAGCACAATTCCAAAGCATAAGAAGGTGCCTGTTGCATAAACCTTTTAAGCATTGATGATTTTGATGAAAATGATGACATCCACCCAAAACATCTGAACAAAAAAGAAAACTAGAATAAAAATATTTTAGCATCTTAAATTTTTCTCGTAAACTATTTGGGAAAAATTTCTAATTAAAAATAATTATGGGCCTTAGCCTATGAAAAAATATTTAATTCTTTTAATGTAATACTTTATGTAGTAAGGTTAATTCCTACATCCTATGGGATGGCTTAATTCCATAGCACAAGCTGGAATCAAGATTGCCGGGAGAAATATCAATAACCTCAGATATGCAGATGATACCGCCCTTATGGCAGAAAGTGAAGAGGAATTAAAAAGCCTCTTGATGAAAGTAAAAGAGGACAGTGAAAAAGCTGGCTTAAAGCTCAACATTCAGAAAACTAAGATCATGGCATCTGATCCCATCACTTCATGGGAAATAGATGGGGAAACAGTGTCAGACTTTATTTTTGGGGGCTCCAAAATGACTGCAGATGGTGATTACAGCCATGAAATTAAAAGATGCTTACTCCTTGGAAGAAAAGTTATGACCAACCTAGACAGCATATTAAAAAGCAGAGATATTACTTTGCCAACAAAGGTCCATCTAGTCAAGGCTATGGTTTTTCCAGTGGTCATGTATGGATGTGAGAGTTGGACTGTGAAGAAAGCTGAGTGCCGAAGAATTGATGCTTTTGAACTGTGGTGTTGGAGAAGACTCTTGAGAGTCCCTTGGACTGCAAGGAGATCCAACCAGTCCATCATAAAGGAGATCAGTCCTGGGATTTCTTTGGAAGGACTGATGCTGAAGCTGAAACTCCAGTACTTTGGCCACCTGATGTGAAGAGTTGACTCATTGGAAAAGACTGACGCTGGGAGGGATTGGGGGCAGGAGGAGAAGGGGACGACAGAGGATGAGATGGCTGGATGGTGTCACCAACTCGATGGACATGAGTTTGGGTGAACTCCGGGAGTTGGTGATGGACAGGGAGGCCTGGCGTGCTGCGATTCATGGGGTCACAAAGAGTCGGACACGACGGAGCTGCACTGATGGGATGGCTTATCTGTCATGTTTAGTTGGTAGTCGGATTTAGCAGAGAAGCTGAAGATGTTTTTGGAGTTGTATTTCTACATTACATTCTTTTCCTTTGTTAAAAAAATGTCTTTAATCTGACAAAATTTGTGATCCCCTATCAGAAACCCTGGATTCAAATCTCTGTGCTGCCATTCATCAGGGAAGGCAGGTCACCTGGCTTGTGAGAACCTCTTCTCCTTTATCTGCAAAAGTATAATAAGATACTGTATCTCACACATTTGTGTGAGAAATAAAGTTGCCTCCTAATGGGGCTTTCTAGTCCCTCTGTTCTGCACAGTAGAAATAAAATGTGAGCTACCTGTGTAATTTTAAGTTTTCTAGTAGCCACATTAAATAAAGAAATGAAATTAGTTTTAATATATTTTATTTAATCTGGTATGTCTAAAATATCACTTCAACATGTTAATAATATGAAAATTATTAATAGGATTATTCTTTTCATTCTCAGTCTTTGAGATCTGGTGTGTAATTCATACTTAGAGCACATCTCAACTTGAACTAGCAACATTTCAAGCGCTCAGGAGCCACATTCTGCTAGTGGCTATCAGTCCAGATGTGGAATTCAGATTACTGGTCCCATCCCTGAGCACCTTGAGGCTGCCCTGGCCTCAAGCAGCCTTATTCTTGAAACTGTGTGCACCTCTGGACAAATGAGCCTGACATTTCTTTCTGCATCAACCTGGATTAGTATCTTTGTCCTTGGGAAGACAGGCTCCTGCCCTTAGCCTTCTAGCTGACCCACATGAGGACTTGCTCTGGGTATGTCACGTGTTTGGCCAAGGGCGAGAGACAACCAGGAATTCCTGAGAATGATAAACCTTTTGAACCACAACCATCAGAGTTTCAGGGCAGGAGCTGAAGTTCCGGACAGGATCAAGCTTCCTAATACCCTTCATTCTTGCCTCTTATCTGTCCTATTTGCCTTCTTTCCCACATTTTAGAGATTTATCTGGTGTCCCTGGGAAAATAGCAAATACCAGCAGTCTGCTAAAGAATTCAGCTTTTCCCACCTCTGCTTAGTATTGATTAGCAAGGTAGCCCTTCCTTCCCAAACATTAACTTTTAAAAAAGACATTCAGAATGTTTTGGAGGCCAGGAAATTTGGAGAAAAGAAATATTCACATCTAAGCTTTTTTTTTTTTTAGAGTTTCGTACTACTGTTTTTCATCCAAATTTGGGGAGAAATGTAGTAAAGGAGTGTTACCCTAATAGCTGTATGTAATGGTAAAAAGATGTAGAGAATAGGGCACCCAGGTGTACTCATCCAGCAAAAAAAATCTGCTCAGATGTCATCTTCTTAGGAAGAAGTCCTACCCTGATCACTCTTACCTAAAACAGCCCCCAGCCTGCAGCACTCTCTCTCGCTACCATTTTTTGTCTGTTTTGTAGATATCACTTATTACTAACTAAAATTCTTTGACTTCCCAAATAGAATATAAGCTCCATAAGAGTATGAACTTTGTTTTGTTTATCCCTGCATCCCCCAACTCCTAGGATAATGCTTGGCTGTTGCAAGTGAAAAGTGAAAGTGTTAATCTCGAAGTCCTGTCCAACTCTTTGCGACTCCATGGACTGTAGCCCACCAGGCTTCTCCACCCATGGCATTTTCTGGCAAGAATACTGCAGTGGGTTGCCATTTCCTTCTCCAGGGGATCTTCCCGACTCAGGGATCGAACCCAGGTCTCCTGCATTACAGGCAGACTCTACCTTCTCAGCCACCGGGGAAGCTGGCTCTTGAATCAATGAATAAATAAGTGAAAGGAAATACTGTATGTACTGATAATTTTTAAATTAGGTTCCTAGGAGAAGTCTACCCTGACCATTGTTTCTCTGACCAGTGTATATGATAAGTTTGAATTTTCAGACCTAATCTCAGTGGTAGGAATCCTGGTGTTTGTTCTAGGTCAGTCGTATAGATAAATTTTCACTGCTTTTAGATAGTCCAGGGCTTGCAGACGGGAGAAAAATAGTTTGTAATGAAGTTGTAAAAGGGGGAGCTGATCTGTACAGGTGAAAATTTCACATTACACAGGGTAATAAAATGGAAGAGGGGGCACTGGGATAGGGGATTGGGCTGAAAATTTTTTACAGTTCAGCTGCTGTTTATGTCTGAGGTTTTGGGGCAAGGAAGTTGGTAAATAAGAAGCTTAGAGAAAAGGTGGGAGAGAGTCATAACCAGAAAGATTAGTATTATTTGGAGGAGAGGTTGGCTATATAGACTTGTGCCCCAAAAGCCACAAATTGTATTTCGATTGTCTTTATTTATAATAAGCTTTATTTAACATCTTAAGTAATTAATCCTCAGTGGTTCTTTTGGTTTACCTCTTGTGCATTTGCACCAGCTTGATGTCACTGGCTATACTTCATGGCCCTTGGAATTATGGTCCTGTGAGCACGGTCGCATCGTACTCTGCACAGGCCAGAAGTTCTGTTGAAAGTCCTGGTTTGTCCCAGGAGCACCCTGCCCATGAAAACTAATCCAGGCATGTTGAGAACTCTCAAATATTACTAAGCACTATTTCTATTGCATTCAAGTAAATTTTCAGCAAAAGAAATAAATTCAGATCTACCAGCCTTTACTGTTCCTTGTTCTGCTTCTTTAAATGAGAAGATCTGTTGTTGTGTAAATGCGTCAACTTTTTTACAGACCGTGAGTAAACTGGTTGGTCTGTGAATATATTTAAGAATAACAAGAATCAAAATAGTTCATTTTTATATTGTGGCAGTAGGCTTTATTTCAGGTGTTTTTTTAAATAGTGTTATCATTTTAAGGTTTTATAAAGTTTGATTAATAGTATTTTATGTGTGGTAGATGATTTATAGGGATTATGTCTAGTTATACTAAGTTCAAGTGATGTATTTTAATCTAACATCTTGTTTCTTCTCAGTCTGCAAGACTTGTATTGTCCAGCACTTTGAAGATAGCAATGACTGTCCAAGGTGTGGCAACCAGGTTCATGAGACAAACCCATTAGAAATGTTGAGGTATGTCAATATATTTTTAGTTCTTCTAACTTAAATCATTATATAAGCTCTTATAATTCTTATGATGCATCATAATACTTGTTGGTGCCTTGGCTCAGTTAATGTAGGCTTTGATTTTTGTTTTAAAGCATTTTATTTCAATTTATTTTATTAAGAAATGAAAAATAAGGCTGTACCTATTAAATATTTAAGAAATATATTTCCAAATTAAAAATTACAACGTTATCTCAGGATCTCAGGGTTACTTTAGTTGCAGTTATTTTTAGTATTTTATTATTCTACACAGTACTCTGTATTTGTTGAGCTACATGGTAGTGGAAAGACGGCAGAACTAATAGGGATACTTATCGTGGGACTCTTAATTTTTAAAAATTTATCATACATTCTACAAGTGTGCTGCTGCTGAGTCACTTCAGTCATGGCCAACTCTGTGTGACCCCATAGACGGCAGCCCACCAGGCTCCCCCGTCCCTGGGATTCTCCAGGCAAGAACACTGGAGTGGGTTGCCATTTCCTTCTCCAGTGCATGTAAGTGAGAAGTGAAAGTGAAGTCGCTCAGTCGTGTCTGACTCTTAGCGACCCCATGGACTGCAGCCCACCAGGCTCTTCTGTCCATGGGATTTTCCAGGCAAGAGTACTGGAGTGGGCTACCACTGCCTTCTCCGATTCTACAAGTGTACATTTATGTAAAACCAAAAAGAATTTTTAAAATGAGTACCCTTTTCTTAATGGTATAATCATTATACCAAATTAGTAATAATATAAAGAAGTATAGTCATATATTTTTAAAGTTAGAAGTGCTCTATAAGATCCTAATCCAAACCAAACCCTTTTTCAAGATTGTGAATGGAAGTTTATAGGAGCACACTGCATTGCCTGAGGCCCAGCAAACTCAAATATCACTTCCCGCCACAAACCACTGAACCCATGTTTCTCCCCACGGTTCCTACCATAGTAAAGAGCCCTCATGAACGTTCATCTCTGTGTAGTGTTTGCCATCATCCTGTAAATCTGGATTTTCAGGTCTGATATCTTTGACTCTCTTTCTGTTTTAGTGTCTATAGTTGGAGTGATTTGTCTGTAAGTAAATGTCTGCTCCATTGGCTTTCAAAGTTTGGTCCCCACACTGTTACTATCTTAATAGAAATGACAGTTTTGGGGCCCCACCTCAGACCCTCTGAATCAGCAACTCTGAAAAGTGCTGCAAGTGAGGGACATGGCGGGAGGAAGGGAGGCAGTGAAGGGCGGACAGATGCTGGTTCTAAATGCAATGGTGAGGATAGGCCTCAATGAGAAGGTGGGATCAGAGCCCAGGACCGCTGTCTCTGAGGGAACAGCCACGCGCAGATCTGGGGGAAGCAGGCCTGTTCCAGGTCAGGAGGGCACCTGCAGCTCGTCTGAGGAACCGCACGGGCAGGGGTCAGGAGCTCGGAGATGGGGCCTGTCTCTGACCTAAGCAGCTAGAGGGTGAGACAAGGAAGGCTAAGGAAGGAGAGAGCAGGTTTGGGGCTGGTAGACCTGGGATTGAGGCTCCCTGGTGGCTCAGCTGGTAAAGAATCCCCTTGCAATGGGGGAGACCTGGGTTCAATCCCTGGGCTGATAAGATCCCCTGGAGAAGGGAAAGGCCACCCACTCCAGCATTCTGGCCTGGAGAATTCCGTGGACTGTATAGGACTGAGCAACTTCCACTTTCACAGATGGGGAGTTTGGATTTGGACAGGTTGAGTCTATTAATCATTTCGGAGAAGAGGGAAGTTGGCTGGTGAATATATAATTCTTGACTTGAGAGAGGTCTCGCTGGGGTTAAAAATCTGGTGGTCTTCAGTGTGCAGACTGTATTTAAAACCATGGGACAAGACAGGAGTACGTAAGGGCATGAGTGCAGAGAGAAGTATGGAGGACCGAGGATGGGTCCCTGGAACATTCTAAAGTTAACAGATCAGGAAGAGGGGGAGTAACCAGCAAAGGATACTGAAAAGGCGCAGTCAGTATAGGAGAGGGAAGCTTCCAGAGTGTGTGGCCTAGAAGCCAAGCAAAGATGCGGGCGTGCTGGACTGTGATGTTGTAAGGTGAAGACCGAGAGTTGGCAGTTGGATTTAACAATTGGAGGTCAGCAGCCTTGACAGAAGCACTTTCAGCAGAACCATGAGGCGAAACCTAACTGGATTGTTTCGAGAGAGAAGGGGAGGCACAAGAGTTAGAAACAGCGAGTATCAACAACTTTTTTTTCAAGTTTTGCCATTAATGGGGGCAAAGATATGGGGTGGTCACTGTTCAAAGAAGTACAGTCAAGAAGGCTTTTATTGTGTGATGTGGGAGCAATACTGACATGTTTGAAAGGAATAATCCAAGAAAGAGCAAAGAGATAATAATAGGAGAGTGGGGGAGAGGGGACATTGCTGAAGCAGTGTTCTTGGGAGGGCAGAGGGTGTGGAGTGTAACAGTGGAAGAGACTGGCTTCATGTGGAAGCGTCAGCAGACCCTCTGCGGCAGCAGGTGGGAAGGCAGCGTGCACATGCGGGCAGAAGCCACAGGTCGCTACGGTGCTCAGGTTCTGTAGACATTCGCGTCTCACTGAGCAGAAGATGTTTTATCAGCCAGGAGTAGGGTGGAAGAGGGGGATGTAGGAGTTGGAGGAGAGGGAAGAATGTGTTGTGCAGGAAAGTAAGAGAATATGTGATCTGGGGAAGTGTAGTACGAGTCCTGGAAATCCTAAAGGCACATCTAGGTTGCAGTTATGAATTTGAAGGGGTGTGGTTGTGTTTTTTTCCCCAGCCCAATGGCTACCAGCACAAGTTAACAGAGAGTTGGATTTAACTAGTGTTGTAGTTGTACCAAATAATTTGAGCTGGTGAGGTGGGGACAAGGGAATCAAAGGTACATGCAAGGTATGGCTTTAATGATGACTGACTGAGAAGTAAATTCTAACCTGGAGGAGCAGGGCAGAGAGCACATGAAATTGGCGAGGGATGATGCATATTACAGGGACAGAAATGAAACTGGTTGATTCCTGATCTGTTTGTACATGAGTGAGTGAGTGAAAGTCACTCAGTCCTGTCTGACTCTTTGAGACCACATGGACTGTATAGCCCATGGAACTCTCCAGGCCAGAATACTGGAGTGGGTAGCCATTCCTTTCTCCAGAGAATCTTTCCAACCCAGGGATCAAACCCAGGTCTCCCACATTGCAGGCTGATTCTTTACCAGCTGAGCCACAGAGGAAGTCCAGGAATACTGAAGTGGGTAAGATCCAACCAGTCCATCCTAAAGGAAATCATTGGAAGGACTGATGTTGAAGTTGAAACTCCAGTACTTTGGCCACCTGCTGCAAAGAGCCGGCTCATTTGAAAAGACCCTGATGCTGGGAAAGATTAAAGGCAGGAGGATTAAAGGCGCATGACTGCGCCTTTTCAGTATCCTTTGCTTTGCTAGTTACTCCCCCTCTTCCTGATCTGTCAACTTTAGAATGTTCCAGGGACCCATCCTCGGTCCTCCATACTTCTCTCTGACAGAGGATGAGACGGTTGGATGGCATCACAGACTCAATGGACATGAGTTTGCGTGAACTCCAGTGATGGAAGAGGACAGGGAGGCCTGGCGTGCTGCAGTCCATGGGGTTGCAAAGAGTTGGACACAACTGAGTGATTGAACTGAGCCTTTCCCTTCTCCAGAGGATCTTCCCGACCCAGGAATCGAACCAGGGGCTCCTGCATTGCAGGCAGATTCTTTACCAGCTGAGCTATCAGGGAAGCCCCTGTTTGTACATAGTAAGAAGAAATTATGTTAGAGAATTGGCGAATGGGTATGTAGAAGTTGAAGAAAAGTAAATAGTTACTATACTCCAGGGAAAGAAAAAAGTTGAACAAGAGGATGTCTTTAATCAGAGTGCACTGTGAATATTTATGTAATCACAGTCGTGTAAACGTTCACTGTTAAACACAAAAATGGCAGTAAGACTGTGAGGAAGAGGAGCGTTAGGAGAGAGTGCGTGTTGGGAGGACAGGGGCATGGCAAGGTGCTGTCAGGAGAGCGAAAACCTTACCTCCCACAGAAGGAGGGGAGAAAAATCTACCCAGCAAAGAAGGAGTGGCTTTGTTTTTTCTCTATCTATCTATAATAAATATAAAAATATGAAAGTAAATACTAATAGAAACAGCTTGGATTTGAAAGTGGTTGTACCTGGGGTTGTAGGAATCGGGAATAGGCAGGATGGGGCAAGAAAATGTGGTGTTTTAATATAGCATTTAAGGTTGGGGGGAGTTTGATTTGTAACTTTCGTGTTAGTATATGTCTTTTGTTGATAAATATTAAGAGAAATAATACTTGTTTTAAATATTGCAGCTGTTAAATAGACTGGGAAAACTGAATGAGTTAGTATGTGTGTCCTGAAGAATAAGGTGACATTGGCTCAGCTGGAGAGTAGGACTGGGGAAAGAGTATTTGAGCCAGGATGAAGAGTGTGAGGCAGAAAAACAGCTTGGAAAAGGCCAGGCATCCCTAGGGATGACTGACCAAGCCAGCTGGCTAGAGAAGAGTGACAAGACAGCAGCACCACTTGGAATTTGTAGGTTGGACTCAAGTTATAAGAACACCTTAAGCCAGGTGTTGGGAAGAAATTAGTTCTTGAGCAGGCAAGTAATGATCAGATTAGTGCCTAAGGAAAATTGGTTATGAACATGTCAAGGATAAAGAGAATGTCTCTGGGCTGTCCTCTAAGTAGGGTGCTAATTGAGGGAACAGAAGGATGGGAAGTGTGAAAAGACTGGGTGGGAGAAATACCGAGAAGGGGGCTTGATGAGTAAACATGTGAAGCAAGAGAGACAGGTAGGTGAAGATAATGCTTGCGTTTTGAGCCTATTTGGGAGTGATATGGTATCATTTCTGCATTTAACTTTAGGAAAGTAAGGCAGGTTTTCAGAGATATTTTGTTGAAGGAGAAGACATAATCTTGACATAGATGAACAGAAAGGAGCTTGAGATATTTGGCATCTGTTGGAAATATGGAACTTGAGCTTCACAGAGAGATGGGGTGTGTGTGGGTGTGTGTGTTGGGGTGTGTGTGTGTGATCTGCCTGTATGTTCGTTTTGAAGTCACAAAAGTGGATGAGATCCTCAGGAAAGGAAGTATGTAGAAGATATCAGAGAGCAAAGCAAAGGAGAATCCTCGGAGGTAGAAGTAGCTGGAAAAAGAAAAATATCTAGGGAATAAAGTCTATAGGAAAAAAGAAAAATCGAGAACAGAAGTTTTCAAAGAGGCATCGCCAGGCAGCATTGACAAACTGCTGCAGAGCATGAGGAGAAAAATGGCTTTAAAAGTAATTAAAATTTTTAAAATTTTAACTCTAAAATTTCTTTTAAAATCTATTCAATAATGGAAGTTATTGATGATTTGGGAAGGTCTGTCAAGTAAGAGAAGCAAAAAATATACAACAGAAATAATGTTGGTTATGCTTTCAAAGTTTTCCAGTTGGAAGAGAAAGTTGAGAATCTGCTAACAGCTTGAGAAGGCACTGGCACCCCACTCCAGTACTCTTGCCTGGGAAATCCCATGGACGGAGGAGCCTGGTGGGCTGCAGTCCATGGGGTCGCTAAGAGTTGAACACGACTGAGCGGCTTCACTTTCCCTTTTCACTTTCATGCATTGGAGAAGGAAATGGCAACCCACGCCAGTGTTCTTGCCTGGAGAATCCCAGGGACGGGGGAGCCTGGTGGGCCGCCATCTGGGGTTGCACAGAGTCAGACATGACTGAAGCGACTTAGCAGCAGCAGCAGCAACGGCTTGAGAAGACGATAGTTTAAGCCAGGATTGGGGGGTGGGGGGTTTAGATGTGAGAAAAGTGTCCATGTTTATTGTCAGAGAAGAGTACTGCAGTTGAGCAGAAGGAAGGAGATGAGAGGGAAGAATGCTGTAGAAGCAGGAGGGCGAGATGAGAAGTGAAGCCATGGAAAGGAAGAGTTGCTCAGATCCAGGAGGGAAAGGAGACAAAAGCAATGGCAAGATAGTGGGTTTTTATTTTGGCCACGCTGATGTTTGGCATGCAGGATCTTACTTCCCCAATCAGGGATTGAACGTGCACCCTCTGCAGTAGAAGGGTGGAGTCCTAACCACTGGACCACAAGGGAAGTCCCCAATATTAGGGTTTTTATTTAGGGAAAAATGGTCTCAATTTCTCAGAATGGAGATTTTCTTTCATAAGAGTGGAGATTTTCTTTCTCTACCAGAGTTGTAGAGATTTTGAAAGTGGCTGGATCAGCTATTGGTGTATAACAGACCACACCTAAATTTCATGCTGAAAACAACACTAACAGCAGTTTTGATTCCTCGCAGTTCTGTGTGGTTCACAGATCCAGGTGGGCCTGCTGGTCTTGGCTGGGCTCACTTAGGTGACTGCAGTCAGAGGCGGGTGGGTCACTGCTCTGCTGATCCTGGCTGGGTTCTGTCCTGTTGGGTTGGGCTGCCCGTGAACCAGGGCAGCTTGGCTCTGTAGGACGTGGTGTCTCATCCTCCAGACTTGGTCGTATGGTGGCAGGGTTCCAAGAAA
This sequence comes from Oryx dammah, assembly GCF_014754425.2. Classification (NCBI taxonomy): domain Eukaryota; kingdom Metazoa; phylum Chordata; class Mammalia; order Artiodactyla; family Bovidae; genus Oryx; species Oryx dammah. Next base: position 12,371,844 of record NW_024070198.1, read on the forward strand.
GTGCGCCAAAGCACATGAAATGCCTCAGGCTTGGGCTCAGAGCTCAGCGCTGTCACTTGCACGACATTCTTTGGCCTGAGTATGTTTCAAGGCTGGCCCATATTCTCAGGGTGGAGGAAAAGACCCGCTCCCTTAATCACAGTCCTGTTCAGAGTGGGTAGATTATAGAGAGAACGGGAGACAGGACCATTTTTATAATCTGTCTGCTGCTGGGACAGGCTGGAAATAAATGTGTCCCAGCTACAGAGTAGTTGGGTGTGGCGCTTGTGCTAAAACCATATGTTCTATATGTTGTAATATATGTGAGATGCAAATCTTAAACATTTACATACTGGATTTTAATGTCTTTATTGTTAGTATATTCTCTTTTTTCCTCTTTGGAAGGTTGGATAACACACTAGAGGAAATTATATTTAAGTTGGTTCCTGGACTACGAGAACGTAAGTTACTCTTTGAATTCTTGCAGATTTTTTGTTTTGTAAAATCACCATTTTTGTTAACGATTTCGTGATTGTTTCTATTATTTTTATACTTTTTTTCTTTTAAATTAGAAGAACTTGAGCGTGAGTCTGAATTTTGGAAGAAAAATAAGCCTCAAGAGAATGGACAAGGTGACTTTTTTTTTTTTTTACTTCTATCTATTGGAATTTCTTAGCTTTTTGTAGCTGTGGTGAACTCATCTCTCTCTCCAAACTCAAATTTCTCCTGTACAGTAATATTGTGTACCCCTTTATATTATGAACTTTTCTGTGATTATGGACTTTTAATATAGAATCCTGAGATTTTGTGTAAATGCATATAAAATCTGGATCAGTCCAACTGAAGATAATTGGAAATAGAGGAAACTGGGAAGAGAAAAAGGAGATAAAAAAGAAAAGTGACCACTGATTATATCAGAATTAGCTAAAGAGCTACAGGAAACGGAAGCAATAGCCACAGCCTGCAGCTGAACAGTGAGGAGGTTATGGTTGTATTTATTTTATTTTGTATATTTAATAGGAGAAGGGACTTGAATGTAGCTGAAAGCCATATAGATCAGAGGATCTTGCTATGCTCTGATAATCTGGAATGAACTTTTCATAGGTAAAGCTCCAATAATACAAACTTATATATTCTGAGATTTGAAAAATATTTCTAGGTGTTTCTGGGAACTTCCCCCTCACATATGTTAAGTGTTCAGATTTTCCTTTTAGGTCCCAGGAGATTCAGCAATGAGTAATTTTTAATAATTAAGGAAACTGGCAGACATTACTGGGAAGAGAAAAGGCTTTTACTATGTATATAATTCACATAAAAGGAAAAAAAGTACAACATATATGAAATTATAAGGAAGAAGTGTCCTTTTGTTTTGTCATTTAATATGAGATTTGTTTCAGGATGGCCTGAATACCACTGAAATTTTTCAAGGATTGTATGTGTTTTTGTAGGCTCATTCTTCTATAGAGCTCAGTCTTCCACCTCTGGTTTTCCCATAAGATTCATAGGATTGTCGATTACATACGTATCATTGAAATGGCTTTCTCTCTTCATATGAAAAATGGGGATCAGAGTTTGTTTGGTTTTTTTTTTAGTTCAGCTGAATTGTGCAGGACTGGCTTCCTAAAGCAGGAAAAGTTTGAGAATAGTTTTGAATAGAATAAGGTAGCAAGGGATTATTTTTAATCTATAATTAAAACACTGAAATGGGCAAAGAAGCCAAGCCTGGCAAAAAAAAGACTTAATTAAAAGCTTATTTTACCCAGATGTAAACTGCAATTTATACAGTAGTGCCATAGTAAAAAATATAGGTAAAACTGACTGAATGCCCCAGTTTTTAACTATGTTTTCAAGACAGTAGGAGCCAGGGCTTGTCATCAGAAGCTGTGTGGTCAGGTTAGCCCATGACTCTGCGGCTTCCAGAGGGACTAGTGAAGGACCACAGCCTGAGTTGTGATTCTCTGCTTTCCCCCCATATTTCTGTCTTTTAAAAATAGTTTTATCATATTTGGTCTTTAATTGGGTAGAGGATTTGGACCTTTTCTTGGAGCTGGAGCTTGGTCCATAGAAGGCAGTTCCTTTCTAGGTAATTTCCATACAAAAAGGCAGGAGAGTGCCCACCTCCCCTGTGCAGCACATCTGGAATGTTCTCACCACAGTCATTGCAGAGGCGCTAACTCATCTCTTCTGTTTAATCTAACTGGTCTGTGTTTTTTCCCTGGGCTTTTCTATACTGTAATGCTTGACTGGCTCACTCTTTCAAGTTTCAGCTTCCATTTTATCCGGAAATCGCCCCTGAATCTTCGCTTCACCACAGAATTTGGGTTCATTACCCCCTCTGTTATATGTGCCCACTTGGCCCGTCTTACCTCTTACATCAGAGTCTATGAGCTTCTCCGTCTGTTTTCTTGACTTGCCTGTACCACCTTCTGTGCCCTGACACTGTAAGAGTGAGGATGACCTCAGAGTTTCAGTGTTGCTCCCTCAGGCTTAGTCTAACAGAATTAAAGGCGCTCAGTAAACGAACCCTTAAATACATGTGCATCACATGTAGCCTGCTGGCATTTCATAGGTTAAATACATTTGATTGTAATATGAAATAGTCTCAGATTTCTTTGATGGTGTTTTAATATGTTAGTTACATGCATGTTAAAAAAGCTAATTCATTCTCGTTATTTCACTGGCTAATTAATTTTGAACTTAAATATTTTAGTTTTACTAAATATTTAGTTTACTTGGTTTTAAACTTTGAATAAATGTAGAATTTGGAAGCATTTTTTTCTTTGATCAAAAACACTTTATTATGTATATACAAAACTTGAAATTCTAATTACATATGTTGACTGAACTGTTTAAATGATGTAGTTAAAAAAATATTTTATACATTTCTTTAAACAACATATGTTCAAAATTATTAATTTATCAAATGTATATTGTTGTGTTGTTTAGTGACTAAGTTGTGTCTGACTCTTCGTGACACCCTGGACTGTAGCCCGCCAGGCTCCTCTATCCATGGAATTTACAGGCAGGATTACTGGAGTGGGTTGCCATTTTCTTCTTGAGGGTGGAAGTATTTTTATATCCTGTCAATTTCTAAGTGGTCTAATCACTAATGGCAGTCATTTTGTGACCAAATATAGTTAGTCCTAAATCTTTCATTTGGATATCCCCGTTAAGTCCAGAATTTGTAAGCTATGCTAATGAGTCACTTAATGGTTTTTTAAAAATATTTCCATTATTGAGTTGCTTGGAACATTTTAAAGGTACTAAAATTTTTGGTTATTCTTCATCAAGAACTGTTAAGAAACGTTTTTTTAAATTTGCTCTTTGTTCTCATGGTTAGTGTGTTGTTGCTTACCTATAAAATCAACTTTGAGTTATATCTAACTTGGGTTTGTTTAAATTATACAGATGACATGTCAAAAGCTGACAAACCTAAAGTAGATGAAGAAGGTGATGAAAATCAAGATGATAAAGACTATCACAGAAGTGACCCACAAATTGCTATATGTCTAGACTGTTTACGAAATAATGGACAATCAGGGGACAGTGTAGTAAAGGTGAGTAGGCAACTAGTTATCTGTTTTATAATCATTTTATAGTAAATCTTCTATAACTTGTTGATAAATTTTCCTAGTGTCTCAGAATGTTTGCTTTCAAAGTTTTTATTAATATAAACAAATAGAACGTCACTTTCTGATAGTCCCTTGGCCTGCAAATTGCCAAGCAGTTGCTTGCTTGCTTCAGGCTCCTTCCTGATGTCTAACCCTCAAAACTGAACCGTCCTGGGTCAATGCCACCACCTAGTGGCCAGTATGGAGAATCACACCTCTATTTCTCCTTCCATCTCCTTTTATACCTTTGTTGGGAGTTCATATACATACACTGTTTTGCCCTTTTTAAGTGTAGTCACCAACTCAGACTTGGGTCATTTCGTGACACACAGCACCTTCAACCCTTATATTCACTCTCTTTTCGTTTTCTCTTTTGTTTCTCTATTTTTATTTGCAACTCAAAAGCTATCCACGTCATGGCTAATACATTTTATGAACAATGTAGTTGGTTTAGATGGATGTCATAAAGTACCTGTGAACTTTTCCTTGACTTCCTCTGTGTGATCTGTAAGCCAGTGAGTTGAATTCCTCAATGCTGATTAAGTTTTCCCAGCATCTTGCAAAAAGAAATACATATTAGCATAGTGATTCAGTGAATATTATTGACTTTCCCATGGACGGAGGAGTCTGGTGGGCTGCAGTCCATGGGGTCGCTAAGAGTCAGACATGACAGAGCGACTTCACTTTCTCTTTTCACTTTCGTGCACTGGAGAAGGAAATGGCAACCCACTCCAGTGTTCTTGCCTGGAGAATCCCAGGGATGGGGGAGCCTGGTGGGCTGCCATCTATGGGGTCGCACAGAGTCGGACACGACCGAAGCAGCTTAGCAGCAGCAGCAGCATGGACATGAGCAAAGATGTAAATGGTAAGTTTTTTCACTCAGGGATCTTTGGTTAGGTCTTACTCATGCAAACAGGTATAATAAAATAAGAGTTAAGAGAGATTGGTTGGACAAGACATGTAAAAAAGTACAGCAGTGGTTAGAGCAGTGGCCTCCGTTCCATCCTTCAAGGCCTATCTGTTGGCATCTCAAGCTCTGCTTCAGCACCCTTTCCTATTTGTCAGCCTTCTTTGCATAAGAATTTTTAATGACCTTACATTTTTCTCTTATTCTCAGTCATTTCTGTAATCCCCTTTGGAGGAGGTTCTTCTTAATGGAGATTATGCTCATCCTTTAGCTCTCTAATATATACAGTTATTACCTTGTAGTGAAAATTGAAATTGAGTCAGTCAAAAGGTGGAGTATCTCTTCATAAATAAATGAGAAATCTACTTCTCTGCAGGATTTCTAGTATGAAAGTTATAAGTCATTGAATTTCAGATTCATCTGAAAAATTAACTATCCCTTGCCTTGATACTATTTGGCATCTTTGACACCTCACCATTCCAGTTGAGCTTTTATCTTTTCCCTCTTTCTTTTATAGATTTTTCTTCATTCTTGTGCCTTCCTTCTTAAAACAACTTTTACAGCTTGGCTTGTACTGTGTACTGACTTGACTTGACTTGTACTGACTTGCGCTGTGCTTTCCTGAGTCTCACACTTTCCCTCTGGCCACTCCTATACCGTCTCTACTGACTTGACTTCTTCCTGTCTTCTGCTTGGTATGTGTGAGTGTAGGCTAATATCTCGCCCCCCGCTCAGTTATTCTTTCTCTGCAGTCGTCCTAGGAGGTCACTTCTACTTTTTGTGACTTCCAACTCTGCAAAGAAATTTTTAAATCCCCCTTTCCAAACCTGTCATCACTCCCAAGTTGAAGTATTATATCTCTAACTTCTTTTAGTGTCCTAACTAGGAGTTTCACTAATACATAAAACTTCGCATATTAAAAGACAAATTCACTATACTGTACTTTCACCTAACTTTACTCCAAACATGCAGTTTCCCTTATCACTACCATCTTTTAACCAATCAGAAATTCAAATTCTTACATTTTTGACCTTCTCTCCCTTCCCTTCAACCAGTCGTAAGTCCTGCAAAATTTCCCTCAGTCTAATAAGTGCTGCTGACGTTACATCTAGATTTTTAAAAGTAGTCTGAAGTGTTTCCTGTATTCTTGATTTCTTTTGTTATCCAGGGCTGAGGCTGCAGCCTTAGTGTGTGCAAGTAGTTATAGCCACTATCAGGGTCAAGTAGTATTTTAGGTTCTGTGGGCTATATGGGCTTTGTTGCAACTGCTCAACTGACTTATTTTAGCACTAAAGCAGCCATAGATGACAGTGAACAAACCGCCCTTGCTGTGTCCCACTAAGCGTCACTTGTGAGAACAGATGGACAGCCGAGTTTGGCTTGAGGGCTGTGGCCGTAGTGCGCCACCTTCTAGAATCAAGTCTTGACTCCTTGTGTTAGCATTCAAGGTCTTTCATTAAAACCCCTGTGTTTGTAAATTTATTTTCCATAATTCCTGGCAGTGAATCGTCAAAATATGATTCTTGTCATTTATCTCTGAGCACCAACATAAATTTTGGCACCCGTGTATCTGACAAAGAATTTGCATCCAGAGTATATAAAGGCTTATATGAAGAATATTTAAACCCCTAAGACTTTGAACAATCCTTCCATTTTGCACGTTCTTCTCTCTTCTCACCACTGTCCAAGACTTCTGTCAAGATTCAAGAGACTTCTATATTTTGTGATTTTTTTTTCCCCCACCTTGGTGAATCCCTTCTGAAATTGACTTGTATGTATTACTCAATTAGGGCTTACTTTGCTATTGATTAAATCAGTATTTGTGTTCTAAAGGTACCAGGCACTAATACTGTCTTTTATCTTTTTTGGCATGTGTCTTATCCTTGAAACTGGATTATATGTTGCATAAAGGCAGAAAAATTATTCCTAGGTTATAGCCTTCTCAACCATCTCATTCCTCTGTAGTAGGATGAGATTCTCAGTAATGTATTGTTTATATAGTATACCTACTGCAGTTCAAACGTCGAAGTCAGGAGCAAGAACACAGGGAAACTATTAGAATAAGGACCTTCAAAAATTTGCTCCTCCATAAAATCAGTGAAAAAGCTGGCAAAAGTTTTCATAATCAACTTTTTCAGAAATCTGATAGTTAACCAAAGGCTAAAACCCTTGCAGAAACCAATGGAGCAAAAAAATGTCTTGACTCTTGGTAAGAATAATTTTAACTTGCCTTAGTCCCATCCTCTACTCTCAGCTCTGAAACAGCCTGGTAAAAATCACAGCCCACTATCCTACTGCAGCTTCTCAAGCACCAAAGGACAGAAGGGAGGTGGATCTCTTTCAAAGCCTAATTTCCAAATAATTATAATTTGTCTGATGGATCCTAGAATACTGTACTTAAAAGGTTGTCTATATTAGACCTGACTTGAAGCTTGCCTGATGGATAAAACCTTCTCCATGGACTAGGGAGGGGCAGGAGGAGGAAACTAAATACAAATAAATGTTGTTGTAACTGCATGACTGCCTGAATTATAAATAACATTTGGGGCAAAAAGTAGACTTAACCAAAAAGCCTAAAAGGAAAAACTAGAGAGTGAGATGTCTACAGATATCAAGATATATAGCAGCTTTGAGAAGCTCAAAAATATTCATGGAAATCTAGAAGGACACGTACATACACAGGATTGTGTAGATGCTCAGAAGAGACATTAGGAGGCCCTAAACTCTCACCTTCGGCAGACATCAAGGTTCTGCACAAGCCAGAAGTGAAGACCAAGGTAGAGTTGTCAACAGCTTGGTTAAGTGTTAGAGGTATGCCCCAAAACTCATACAGAGTCCTTCAGCAAAGACTGGGAAACTGACTGGTTCCAAGGAAATCTCTGTTCAGTTGTTAGCTGACCATACATGCTGTAAAGTACAGACTTTGCAGAATTAGTTTTAAAAAGTCATTAAATAATGACAGGAATCCCTGAGGAGCAGGCAGGAATTTGATTTCCAGTGTTACCACATTAAAATGTTCAGTTTTCAACAAAAAATTGTGAGATGGAAACAAAGTATAGCCCATATATAGGAAAGCAGCAAATGTGGTGTAAATATAACATTTCTATGGAGAGAATGCATAATTGTTATATTTTTATTTCCAAAGTACTTACACATCAAATATTAAATAATCCAAGCTGGAATTTCATTAGCAATTGATGTCAGACCTTATTGGATTAAAAATTCCAAAAACAAGCTTTTACTACTAAGTCGCTTCAGTCGTGTCCGACTCTGTGCGACCCCATAGATGGCAGCCCACCAGGCTCCGCCGTCCCTGGGATTCTCCAGGCAAGAGTACTGGAGTGGGGTGCCATTGCCTGCCTAGTTTTAAAACCTTTACTCTTCTGAGGTCTCTAGACTTACTAGTAATTTTGAAGAGATTATGCATGACGACACCAGGTCATTTCTGCAGGTTCTTTTATCATTAGACTTCCCTGCAGATGAAAATACACTTAAAGGGTCTTCTAGTACCCTCACAGTATTCTCTGACTCAACTGGGGCCTATGAAACATGCTACCAAGTCTGCCCAAGCTGTCTAGAAACCTTGGTGAGGCTGAGCTGGTGTGAGCAGACAGCAGAATGTCCACCACGTGCCTCTGTCACTGTTCTCGCGCTGTCTGAAACGTCAGTCTTCTCATTCGAAATGGGTCAGGTGCCTCTTGCTTTAGATGTGACTTTTAACTTGTTTTCTTCTAAATGGATACTTTACCATCTGAATTGTGATCAGGTGTTATTTGTAAATAGATTAGTTTCTGTTGGTCTTTGCTGGGAAATATATTTTGCTAGGACTATATTTTGACTGGATAGTTCCACTTTCTGACTTCGTGAATTAAGGAACGTTTCCAAATTGTTGACCTAATTTCCTAAGCATAAGTAGCAGTAACTCTTTATATCTTTTAAAGATCCAATTGCTTGGTTTTGTTTTTAATATCGACAACTTTTAATTTTCTTTCACAGAGTGGGTCAGGTGCATCATGCCCACACCTCATTTGTGGTGTTCATTCTGGAGTGGTGCTTATATTTTACTGATGTTTAAGTTTAATGAGTGGATTAGTACTGCTAAGGAAATGCGAAAACCAAAGCATAGTAAAATGTTTTCATTAATGATCTTTATTTCCTTTAGGGTTTAATGAAGAAATTCATTCGGTGTTCTACACGTGTAACTGTGGGAACTATTAAAAAATTTCTAAGTTTAAAACTAAAACTTCCAAGTTCTTATGAGGTAAGTTAATAATCTAATCTTGATTATTTTGATAATTCTAATCTGAAGGAGAATTCTAACAAAAGAAAGTAAAAATTAAGAATACATTTAATTTTGTGGAAACTTTATTTTCATGTTAAAATTTTAATTTTTGGATGTAATATTCTGTTTGTGTAATCTGTATTTTTGAATTTAATGTCCTGACTAGAACATGATACTTATAAAATTTAACATTTTATAATTAGAGGAGATATTTACCATTAAGTATTCTTAAAATAAATGTCCCAGCTAAAATGGATACTTTTTTTTTTTTTAGTGCCTGCATGCTTTATGGTATGTTCTTTTTTTCAGTCTGAGACCTTTTCAGTGCATTTTAACATTCTTTAAAGACTTCTTTTTCAGAAGGTAAAGCATTGTTGTTTTATGAAAAGGATTTTGTAATTGGTATTCATTTAGTTCTGTCCTGTGCAAAAGCGATACATTGTTTAGCCCTAGGTAACGCCAGCATACTGTGTCTACATAAATGTAACATGCAAGTTTCTGTACAAGAGGTCAGTTGCCCTGATGTTGAACACATCACAGCTGGTAATGTGTGCAGTGTTTCAAGAATGTTTATCATCCTAAAGCTATGGCTGTAACATAATGAGGGACCATGGCTACCATTTCTCATGCACACAAATGGTAGTCTTGCAACTTGTGTTAATTTCCTCTTCCTCCCTTCTGAGTTCCACCGCTGCTAAGTCACTTCAGTCGTGTCCGACTCTGTGCGACCCCATGGACGGCAGCCCACCAGGCTCCTCCGTCCGTGGGATTTTCCAGGCAAGAGTACTGGAGTGGGGTAGCACCTAAAAAACCTTTAAGACCAAGGCTAGACTCCTGTATAAACAAAGGCATCAAAGGCAACATAGTTTTTTCAAGCTTATGTACAATAGTATTCATATGAACAATCATAGCAGAAACAAAATAAGATTTAAACACAGGCGTTGCCAGGTATTAAGTCTGTATCTTGAGGAAACGTCTGAACCTGAATTTATTTTAAAATGTCTTACAAATAACTAATTAATTTATGGATTAAGGATTAAATCTTATAAGTTTGGTCCTACAAACGTAAAAAAAATTTCCAGAGATAGCAACTTTTACATTGGGGAAAAAATTGTGAACATTAACCAAAGCCATATGTGCTTGATAAAAAGTAAAAGATAAAAACTTATAACCACAGTGAAATAGAAAACGAAACTTTATAATTTGGTTTTGCTCTTTATTCTCTTCTTGCAGAATACCACTTGCAGTTTTATTTCCTTACTTTCAGGTGTGACTGAGTTATTTTCTAGCTTTCAGGAAGTTATTAGAGCTGAGAGAACTGTTACTCTCCTGCAGTCCTACTTCTGGCCCTTACTACACTTCTTTATAGAAAAGGATGGAAGGAGAAGAGACTGACTCCACAGACAGCTTTTTTTCTATCCCAATGCTGAGAACATTATGTACGATTTTAGTAGTATTTACTCTTCCCTCTATTATTTTGCTGCCCTACAAGTAGGCCGGTAATTTAATGAAATACCTAACAGCTGAAGCTTCTATAACAGCATTGGTAATTCGGGCAGGATGGTTTGTTTGGTTTTTAAATGACAATAATAGAAACTGTGTACCTGATTGTAATTGCAGCCTAAGTAAACCCCTTTACCTCTTTCCTTATGGATTTTACAGTCAAGATAAAGAAAATAGAATTATCTGCTTGTTCTTTTAAAAATAAAGTGGTTTCTGGAAAACATTAATGCGGGCCCATTTATGTCACCATAAGTCATCAAAAAATTGATATAATTTAGCACCTACCTAGTACAGTTGGAATTACACTCATTTGATACATAAAGTTCAAAACTCTAGTCTCTGTTTAAATAATTCTTTAAAACCCTTAAAAAGTTCCTTTGGGAACTTTTCTATAACATCTTACAGAAAAACTCGAACTTTTTAGCCAACCCAAAATTATGCAAGTCACCAACCAAGCAAAGCGGGAAGGGAGAGCCCTGGGAGATTCAGGCTTGTGGTCTGGTCCTTACTGCTCTGTCAACTTGAGTGCCTCGAAGGCCCCCCAGACCACATATCCACAGCCATTCATTTTCCCTCTGCAGATGCAAACTGATGAAAGCAGCTCCTCCAAATGAGAGATTGATTCATAAGGTAAATGTGACAGGAGGAACTGTGAGGTTCCCACAGTTTCTTCTCAGTCATTAAAAGGCAATCACAGAAATAAGTCTAAAACCTCAGAGGCTGCAGAGGCTAAGAAAGCTCACAGTGCATTTCAGAATTGTGTGCTGAACTGGAGGTGGAGGTATGGGGCAAGACAGACAGTGGCTCGGGCTACTTACGTATGAATTGTTACTACTTACGAGGTGAGCCTTTGTTTTTAATAGAAAGATCCAGTGTTCTTTTCAAATAATGGATACTACTTCTATTTTGATATGACTATTTGAATCTTATTTGACCTTTGAAAAAAATGTGTAAAACTCTTATGAATTGAGAGTTACTTATGTTAATGGATCTGTAACTATTCTTTTTAAAGTTGGATGTGCTGTGCAATGGTGAAATTATGGGGAAGGATCATACTATGGAGTTCATCTACATGACAAGATGGCGACTAAGAGGCGAAAACGTAAATTGCTTTTATATTTACCTATGTGTATAATTAGTTTATCATTATGTTAATCAAATTTAACAGTTACTGAGACACTTTAAAAGAAAAAAACTAGGGAAAGAGAAGAAACTGGTTCCTCACTGACTGCATGATAGCTGATCCTAAGACCAAGGTCTGTGTTAAATGTGGTTTTGTTATGTTTAAGGTGAGTTTAAAACACCGATCTGAATATTCAGAACTCTTAGAGTGGAGGAGATGGCACTTAAATTTTTTTTTAAACCTCAATGAAATATGGAAACTTCTAAGTTCTGCCCTGACTAGTATGTTTAATGGCTCAGATATTTTTGTTTGTGGTAGAGAGAACAGGTAGGGTAGAATTGAGATACTTTTTTTTTTCAGGTACCTCCTTTACACTGAAAATATAAGATTGGACTGAAGGGTAAGTGAGTTTGCAGTGGTTTCTGATACCAGATTTAGATTATTGTGCCTGAGGCCCCAGGAAATATGAGAGAAATGATTAAAAGAATAAACCTAAGAACATTTTTTTTTAACCCCAAAGGAGTTGGTATTTTGAAATATATCTTTGATTAGGGTTAATGTGAACGTTCTAGTTGATCTTACCTGAGTTACATGTAACGTCGATAGGAGGGAAATCTGAAGGGGTAGGAATTGCAAGGCTAATTTGTAGCAGTAAGAAATACAGTAGTAATTATAAAAACACAAAATTAAAAACTGTAGCCTCACACAATTACAGTGGTTCAAAAATATATTGAATGTAAACATTTGTGGAGCTGTGTTTTCTCCGGAAGAACTGTCTTGGTATGACACAATAATAAATGAAGCATGTAACTTCTTAAGTAGAACTTTTTTCAATTTGCATCCCACTGGGATGCTGACGCCTTCTTTGTAAGGCTAAGTTCTCGTGACCAGGAGGAATAAATTACGTTCTAGTCCTGCCACCAACTGGTTGTGTGCCTTGAGGAACTCACGAAACCTCTTTAGGGCTCCTTTTTATTTTTTTCCTAATTGTCTTTGTATTTGGTAAATTAATGCTTGCCTTTCTATGACATTTTATATATTTTTAAATGGTTGTACATACATCACCCTCATTAACTCTTTCTAACCAAAATGTTCCAGGGACCCAGTGCAGATTGCAAGGGTAGTCAATTCTGTCTTGACCAGCCCTCCTGGGGCCTAAATATTGTGATAGTACACACAACAGCAATACCATATTGGTATAATTTTAGCTTTCTTTGATCATGGGACACTTCAGTGTGTGTCAGTGCTTGAAATCATCGTTATAAATAGGTTTGCCTTCAGGTTAGAGAGATGTAACTAGTCATCCATGGCAGGACCTCTCCTGGCACTCATTTGTCCTCCTCAAGGTCCCTTCCCAAAGGTCACCCACACTGCCAGTTATTCAAATGGCAGAGCTCAAAAGAGCTAATTCATAGAAATTGTCATTAATAAAGTATATTCAGTGTTTACTACAAGTATGCATCTGATTACACATTTCTGAATAGTTTAAATCCCCTGCTTTTGTAAGGCATATTTTATTAAAAATTGGTTCCAAAAAATGGTTTTAGTATCCTAAGATTTTTTTTCAGGTAAAAACTAAATCAACAAATAGGAAAAAAAATACCACACTTGATATTTGATATAGCAGTAAGTAGCCAGTTTCATTTTTTTTAGCATGACAACTGTTTTTTCTTTGTTCTCCTCTAAACCCATTTCTCCCTCAGCTTCAGTCTCAACAGCTCCAAGATTAGTAGTTCATTTTTCTGGTTTCTCAGACCAAAATCCCTGAAGTCTGTCCTGATTAGTTTCTCCATCCTTAGCAAATTCTTTGAACTCTGCCATCAAAATACAAATCCAGTTGCATCTTACCAGGTCCTCATTTCTGGTTCAAGCCACCATCACTCTTCTCCAGAATTTCTGTAAGTGTCTCTTGCCAGGCTCCAGGCTTCTCCTCTGGCTGCCACCCGTGCCTTCTTCCATCTTCACCTAGCACAGCAGCAAATTAGAACATGTTTCCATGCTCGAAATTCTCCAGTAGCATCTAATGGCATTTAGATGCAAGTTGCAGCCCTTCCAAGGACCTGTACCAGGGCGTACCCCACCCAGGTTTTCCTCCGTCTTTCACTTCGCCCTCTGCTCCTATCCTCCGGCTTCAGCGGCCTCTCTGTTTTGCTTCCTCTGATGTGCCAGGCTTGCCCTTGCTTCCCCACGTATCTATCCACCTTGTTCCCTTTACGCCTTCAGAGCGCTGTGCTTCTGCGTCACCTTTTCAGTGAGCCCAGTCTGACACTCTTAATCCCCTTCCCTGCCTCACCGTTTTCCATAGTATGCCTCTTGGTATGTTTATTGTTTGTTCCCAAGGCAGCTGTAATCTGAGGGCAGGGTGATGATTTGTTCACTCTGAGTCTCCAGCACGCAAAGCAGTGCCTCGTACAGATACTCAGTATTTGCTTGAAGAGTAAATTGAATGAAAGTTGAGTCTTTTATAAGGTAATAGTTGTGCAGATACAGCCTAAAGGTCATTTTGTTACGTTCCCCATTTGTTTTCTGTTAATTCTTAAATTTTGCTCATGTTCCAATTAATTATTGATAAATTCTGGCAGTTGGGGTAAATGTACAAATTAGCAATAAAACAATTTTTTGCTTAAGCCCCTTCCAGCATATTTATTGCAGTCACGTCGCTTCCCATCTCTGCCCTTCACTGCCAGCAAGATACCAGATTGTATGAAAAGCTCGCATTACTCTACCTACTGGCATTGCTCACTGGCTCAGTCTTGGGCTGGGATTGGTGTAATTTCCTAAACTAATGGCCAATTTATGGTTCTTTCACTTCTTGTACTTTTTTCTATTAAACATTTTAATCTACCCAGGATTTGTTCATTTACACACACATCTACAGTGAGGCTAAGACTCTCGATTTAGTCTAAGAAATTTTTTTGGCAGAAATACAGTTTATTGAATGATTCACAATTTGCACTCATTGTTTTGAGATCTCACCATTGTCTCTGCATATGTATCTAGACATACATGTACACGTGCAGATGTGATATCCATTTATGTTTCTGGACATTGTTTTGTCCTTCTGAGCAGGACTTAATCCTACACCAGCATTTCACATTATAGCTTTTATAAAAATCTGATCACATGACATCTTTACCTAAAACTCTTCAGTTGTCCATTTTCTTTGGGATATATTTAAATAAAGTTCAAATTAAAGAAACTAGTTGGGCCTTCTATGTTACTTTATGATGTCTATCAGTATTTGTTAGGTCAAAGCTCTTTCTTCTTCTTTTCTTAATTGTATTGGCTAGTTTTCCCCATTTATGTGGGTGAGCTTGCGAATGGGATTGTGACTGGCAGTGGATTAAACTAGGTTGACGGGGCTGGCACTTGCAGTCTTTTGTCCAGTTTGGTGCTGTGGGGTGCTCTCTAAAATTCTATAGTCCTCTTCTGTCTGAGTAAAGCCTGTGGTTTTCTTCCCTTTTCATGTTGGACACCACCTCTGACCTTCTGGGCCTTTGGCAAGGTGGCCCCATATTCACATCACCTCTTCCCTGTGTCCTCTTGCTAGACTCCTGGGAGAATCTCTGACAGTCGATTTGCCTCCACTCCTCAAGAGCAGGACATCTCTGCCTGTACCACACGGCATCTGGGCCACTCCCCACCTTTGTCCTGGGGCCGGTCCACTTCAGGCTCAGCTGTTTGCTGTCTTCTCTGCTCTTTCTGGATCCTTGTCTTCATCATGTTGCGTTTTTGAAACACTTTTATCTTTAGGAATTGCATATCTGGTTAGACTTAGCTAAGTCCTAGAAATTTTTCAGTTCATAACAATATTTGTGCCTCAAGATCAGTGTTCCTCTTTTGCTTATTAGTGGGAGAAAATGGACCTTTTTTTTAAAAAAACTGTTGCTTCTCAAACTTGGATGCAAATCACAACACACCTGAGGATCTTGGTAAAATACAGATTCTGATTCAGCAGTCCTAGAGTGAAGACAAAACTCCTGCATTTCTAGAAGCTCCCAGGGGACGCCTGTGCATCTCCTCTCTGGGCCGTCCTTTCAGAAGTGTGTCCCACTTCGGACACATCTTCTGGGCTTCCCTGGTGGCTCAGACAGTAAAGAATCTACCTGCGATGTGGGAGATCCGGGTTCGATCCCTGGGTTGGGAAGATCCCCTGGAGAAGGGACTGGGTACCCACTCCATTTCTTGCCTGGAAAATTCCATGGACGGAGGAGCCTGGTGGGCTACAGTCCATAGGGTCACACAGAGTCAGACACAACTGAGAGCAACTAACACTTGAGTAATAAGATTTTAGGAGACGTGATGGATGGATGACCGTTGGTTTCCTGTGTGGTTTTCACATCGGTACTAATACATGTATTCTGCTTAACATGTCCATGCAGTGTTTTCATCACATTTTTTAAAACAAATGGGATCATATGTATTGTTTTGCAGCTTCTTTTTCTCATGTGCTGATATGCCTTGTGGAGAATCAGTAAATTTTAAAGTAATTCTTTGTAACAAATTGTTAGTAGTCCATTTGTGCAGCTGTACATAATTTGATTAGTACTCATTTGGTGGACATTTTTCAAATTGACATTACAGACATGCTGTATTCCAGTACATACATCTTTTTGCACATGTGGAAGCATATTCATTGGCTAAATTCCAGGTGTGGATTTACAGCAGAATGTGCATGCTTTAAATTTTGA
Source organism: Oryx dammah (assembly GCF_014754425.2). Taxonomy (NCBI): domain Eukaryota; kingdom Metazoa; phylum Chordata; class Mammalia; order Artiodactyla; family Bovidae; genus Oryx; species Oryx dammah. Next base: position 12,387,940 of record NW_024070198.1, read on the forward strand.
TAGATACTGATAAATTGTTTTCTAAAAAGGTTTTCACAGTTTATAACACCACCAATAACGTGTGAGTGCCCATTTTCTGACACCCTCATGAGCACTGCATATTTTCACTTTCATGTTCTGGTGTGAAGTTTCTTTCCAAACCCACTGCCCCCCTTTTTTCCGCTGTGAAGTCCGTGTGTCTCTTGCTGGCCTCTAGGAGCTCCTTTGTATCTGGATATTCCTCTTCGCCGTGTTTGTTGCAGCTGTTTCCTCCCAGTTGCATTGTGCTGCATAGTTTGCCTCGGTCTTTTGATCTTTAAACTTGGAGTAATAATACCAATCTTAACAAAATTTTAGTAAGAACTGATGAAATATTATTTAATAAGGTACTTAGCCAGGGGTGCCTGACATAATAAATGCTGTATTATTAATAACTCACATATGTTTGCTTTCATTATTATTACAATTCTATACTCCTACAAGCTTACTCTTCATATCTGTCTCTTCAGCCTCAGCTTTCCCCATGAACTCATGTTCTTCCTGCCTCCCTTTTCTTGGGTAGGTTGAGTACCTACTCTCAGGACTCCCCCTTTCCCAGATAACCCTGGTTGCGTTTATGGCTTCCAGCAACCCCTGCCAGCCCCTGCCTAAAGTTATTCCACCATGTTTGTCTTGCTGTGCTTTCTTTGCATTCAGTTCAGTTCAGTCGCTCAGTCGTGTCCGACTCTTTGTGACCCCATTAATCGCAGCACGCCAGGCCTCCCTGTCCATCACCAACTCCCGGAGTTCACTCAGACTCACGTCCATCGAGTCAGTGATGCCATCCAGCCATCTCATCCTCTGTCGTCCCCTTCTCCTCCTGCCCCCAACCCCTCCCAGCATCAGAGTCTTTTCCAATGAGTCAACTCTTCGCATGAGGTGGCCAGAGTACTGGAGCTTCAGTTCAGCATCATTCCTTCCAGTGAACACCCAGGACTGATCTCCTCCTTCAGAATGGACTGGTTGGACCTCCCTGCAGTCCAAGGGACTCTCAAGAGTCTTCTCCAACACCACAACTGATACCAAATAGATTAATAAGAAAAAAATACCACTTAGTGAATCTTACCTCTTTCCACCCAATTCCTTCCTTGTTAAATCCTGTCTGGGAGGGACTTGTTTGCATAGTTAGGCAAAGCCTGATGGGCCAGAGGAGGGGAGGAAGGTTGTCAAGGAGAGCAGTGCAGGGCGTGTCTTAACAGTGTTGATGAGCCCTGTCCAGAAATTCAGAGACTAACTTCTAGAGGAAATATTGTTATCTATATTTTCATTTTGAAGAGTCTGCAATGTTGAATTCATATATGTAAAATTTTAAAGTGTATGTTTTTGTATTTCATAATTCCATTATAGTTCAAATATTTATGCTTAATAAGTGTTCAACTTAATATTGAAAAATCAAGATTTGGCAATGACTTTTAAAATATGAATGGCTAGTTGCTCAGATGGTTAAAGCATCTGCCTGCATTGCAGGAGACCCAGGTTCAATCCCTGGGTGGGGAACATCCCCTGGAGGAGGAAAGGGCAACCCACACTTCAGTATCCTTGCCTGGAAAATCCCATGGACAGAGGAGCCTGATGGGCTACAGCCCATGGGGTCGCAAAGAGTCAGACACAACTGACCGACTAACACACACAAACTGTTAAAAGACAGTGGATTTAGAATTGAATCTATTCACTAGTTTAAAAACATATTCATTCTTTGGTTTACTCATAAACCTTTTTTTGAGTGGCTGCTGTGTGCCAGTTCTGCCCCTTAGCTATTAAGATTGCAGCTATGAATAAGATCAGACTCGGGGAGCTCACAGTCAAATGCTATTAAAATAGTTATGGAGACCAAGAGTCTAATGTGAGGAACATAAAGAGCCTAATCTTAAGCAGAAAATGGATCCCCTACAGGCTGAGATAAGTTCCCTGCCCCCTTGCAGAGCTCTGAGACTCTTAAACAGTGGTTGAAGAAAAGATCTAGGAGAGATTAATCACAGGCAAAGATGGAAGAAAGAAGGCGCCTCTCCTGGATTGAGAAGGCAAGGGTTTTCTCATGATTTTAGTATTTGAAGAAGAGATAGATAAGATAGGTCACCATTTTGGTAAATATTTACAGAATGTTAACAAAATTCATATTTAGAGTCTAAAATTATTTCATGTTAAAATTTACCAGTCACTTATTTTAAGTCTTTTTCCAAAAACAACTGCCATCTTTTGGAAAGTGTTTACTTAAAATGAGTCATGTTGCCTCATGTTTGACATTAAAATATTTTAAATATGTATCCAGTTGTGGATGCCTCTTATCTGATGAGTTCATCTCCTCCGCAGTTTCGGTGTCTGAACTGCTCAGCTTCGCAAGCCTGCCCTCAGGATGGCCCTTTGTATCAGGTAAGAGGCACTCACGACTGTACATATGTCCTAACGATGCCTGCCGCCACAGAGCTGACTGCTCTCACCCCAGCCATGCCACTTGGCGAAACTCAGACCTATTTGAGCTACAAAACTTCATCTTTTCAAGTTATGTCCCCAAAGTTTCCACTTATTTTAGTTCTCTTGAATTATCTATTTAATTTTATCAAACTAAAAATTAAGTTATAAATGGAAAAGCCATTATTTATGCATCCGTCAGTTTTAATAACTACCAGCTTCAGCCTGCAAGAAATCTCTGCTCCATATTGAATCTCTGCTCTGTACTTAACACTTATTTATGTGGGGTTTTTTTCTTTTTTTCATTGTTTATTCCCCCACAAGTGAAAGAAAAAAATGCCAGATTAGGTAAGGCTAAATAACAGCAATAGCTAAACGCAGATGTGAACTTGCTTACTGAACCTGCCCTAAGGACTGTAGGGAGCTACCTCTTAGCACAGAATGATAGTGAGCGGATATAGTAATGCACTGAGAAAGTGAACATGCCTCTGAGGAAAGTCTATCTAATAAAACTGCATCTTAAAAATTTGGAAAACAGAAGAGACGAAATGTGTACTATAGTAAGGATTACTGTTGAGTACAGAGATGATCTAGGATCAGCCTTAATCCATGTTTTAGTCATAGTATTTATTTAAAAATACAGATTTTTAATTAGTCTTCATTATTTTCTTGGCGCCAAGAAGGGAGAATTATAATTATATACAACCTTAACTAGTAAATTCACCTCTGATGTTGCTATTTTAGGGTTAGGACAAATAAATATATGTTAAGTGTTGAAAGAACCATTTCAAATCAAAGTGTTAAATTAGTAATTTATCTAGAATTTCCCTCAGTCTCATTGTCAGTTCTATGTTAGTGCAAATCCCCACACTCATTAAAATGTGTGTTTCTTAATACACACTGGTTAAGTCCTGGGTGTATGTGTATTTAGTAATGGGAGTAAGCAAATTTAGCAATTATAAAGGCCAAGGGAAAATCATTTAGAGAAAAAAAAGCAATCATCCTTATCCTTATGTAATTGAGGGTGGGGGGGTGAGTGAATAATTTAACTGAACTGTTGAAATGTGTGTAGATGCTGTAGCTGATTTGGGGATGAATTGTGGTGTTCCTGGCCTTCAGTTATAACTTGTACATATATGGCTTTTTGCTTTTATTCTCGGCACTGATGTCTGTCTGTTTCCTGAGAAATAAAGGTATTCTTAAACTCTGCTCTAATGTTTTAGGAAACTAGAGTAAGACCAAGTTTTCAAAAATCCACACACATTTACCATTTCTTCTGCACTTCATTATGGAGTACAGTCTGGTCTGAAAGTTGAACTTGTAATTAATAGGATGCATCTTTAGCCAAAAATCAACTAGAAAATTTCAAGGAAAAAATTATCACTGGTTTATTATAAGAAAATATTATATGTGTAGCTTTATATGATTAAATTTTTAATTTTGTGAAAATTTGGTGAAATCGTTTTGTAGGAAAAATTCTAGTGAACCAACATTCACCCAAGAAGAAAGAAAATGTAAATCACTAAGTAATGAAAGACATAGAACAGGATTAGAGTTAACTTCTTCAAAGGATACCTAAATATAAAACTACTTTGAATGGTCACATTCTCTCAAATTTTCAGGGAATAGATCCTTCCCATCCTAAGTTGTTAATTTTAAGTAATTGAAAAAGATGGAATTTTACCAAATTCATTTTACAGCTGTAACATAATCATGAAGGCAAAAACTGATAGAGAACCTCCAATTAGAACCCAAGTATCAAGTCTCATTTTGAACATAACAAAGATGATAAATAATATATAAATGTACTAAAATAATATGCTAGAAGAAGAATAAACCAAGACCAAATAGTATTTTTATCAGAAATCAAAGAATAGCTTAATGCTGGGGGGAGGAATTATATATATTAAGTAAAATAAATGTCAGTAGATACTGAAAGGGCATTTGGTAAGATTCACATTTTTCCTACAAGCTTATTTTGAAAATTTTTCAAGACAAAGAAGTTGACATAACACAAAGAAATATCCTTAAACTTTTAGATTTATCAGTTAACATTTTGCTATTTTTTGCCCCTTCTTTCCCTTTCTTCCTCTTTTCCTTTCCTTATCTTATTAATCTTTTTATAAATATATCTCTTGTTTCTTTATGGAGCCATTTGAAATTAAATTGCACATATCATGACAATTGACCACAAAGTACTTCAGCATATATGTTCCCTAAGATTAAAGACATTGTAATATATAATCACAGTACATCATACACAACAAATTTAAATATAGCAGTCAGTTCTTCCTATAATTATGAAGTTTAATATAATTTCAGACTTTTTTTTTTTTTTTACCAGATTCTTGTTTAACTTGACAAAGTCAGTCATTCTCTAGTTCATCAAGAAATATAATTTGGCACTTCTGGTCAGTCACATTTTTAAGTGAGTAATCACAGGGCGTATGCACGGCCACACACTGAAATGTATTTTAAAGCTGAAATAATTAAAATCGGGTACTGACTTAAACATAGACACATGGATAAAAAGCAGAGCTCAGGAACTCACTCTAGTATGTACGAATCTATAAAGAGTATTTCAGATTAATAGCAGGTACCAAGTTTCATTAACAAATGTTTACTGAGCACTTAATTATGCACTGGGCAATCTTGTAGGCCCTGGGAACACAGAAGTAAAAGTGAAAAAAATGTGTTTCCTTCATGGAGCCTATACTCTAATGATGGTAACAGATAGAAAAACAAATGAGTAAAATTTATTGTGTTAGAAGAGAAATTGAAGTAGATAAATAGAATATTTTAGATGAGCTAGCTAAGAGAAGACCACTTTGAGGTGGTGATTTTTGACCAAAAAGAAGTGGGAGTACTAGCTGTGTGTCTCTCTGGGGTGGAGCTTTTCAGGCTGAGGATGGACAGCGATCTAGAGGCAAGGTCATGTCTGGTGGTTTAAGGGCTGCAAGGTGGCCAAGGGGCCTGGAGCAGAGACAGCAGTTGGCTGGGGAACTGGGAAACCTGGAGCGTAGATGTTGGGGTGGGCTGTGATCTTGTAGGGTTTGTCTTCAGTTAACTGCTCTGAGACAATTAGTGATGGGGGGATGGTGGGGAATCCAGCCCATACCTCACATTATATGTGCTTCTCATGGCTAAAACGGTGCACATTAAAAATGAGACCATCAAAGGTCAAGAAGAAAACATAGCTAGATAACCAATCTCAGAGTAAAGATGAACTTTCTCAGTGTGTTTACATGTAAAAGGAAAAAAACAGACAAATCAAGTTGACTACTAATACTGAAAAATACATGGCAGATGTCACACACATTTTAAAAAGTACATGCAAAAATACTGTAAGGAATATTTGCATATATACAAACAAAAACCAAAAAAAATTCCAACCACTTATGACCAAGCCATTTTACTTCCCTCTTTTCCTTCATCCTAGTAGAATTGGTAATGAATTCTTTTACACATAATAATGGATTTTTGAATGAGTGACTTATTTGCAGAAAGTGTACAGATTTAACAGAGTCAGGAATGGAAAGCAAAGCTAGAAAGGTTATTGTAGTGAGAGACAAGCTGTGGGAAGAGTTGGGTAGAATGGGAAGAAGTCAGGTTAGGGTAGTAAGATTCTAGGTAGCAGTCTCTACATCTGGCTGAATTTCAGAAAACCCAGGGAGTTTTCTAAAATAGATTTCAGTGTCCACTCACAGATATTCTGATTCAGAGGGGACAGAATAAAGTGTAAAATAAACACAAGTAAGCAGAATTTAACCAAAATAGATTTAGACCATAGAATCTCAGTCCACCCCTTTCATCTATAGGAAAGGAAACCGTTTTCTCACAGGATTTTTGCATTCACCTGCAAGGAGACAAGGGGGAGAAAAGCCAGTGGCCATCTCAGCCTTTCTTGGTTCCATAAAATTAGCTCCTGGATATTTCATTTTAAAAAGGGGAGTCCGCAGCTTTCAGAAGAGGAAAAACCATCGGTTCTTCAGACTCTTTCTGACTTTGTGATGTTTGAATTCTACATTTTGCAAAACAGAGGGCAAAAAAGACACAAAAGTGGTGGTGTGGCTTTTCCCACAGAAAGCTTTCTCCTCTCTGGGGCTACATGTTGATACCTTCCCTGTGTGGAGTAAGCTGAAGGATAGTCTGAGCCACTCAATTTCATGATAGTCAAGTCCAAATATTTAATAGGATCGATTGTTGAAAGGAGGCGGTAACCTAAATGTTTCCTCTAACAATTAGTGACTTGTTTTTCAGCAGTTTTTAAAGGACCATTAAATTTTAAATGCTAAAAATAAAAAAGTGTCAAACTTACTTAACATGTGTGATTTGTAAGCAGTACCCAGCTTCCTAGATTCATAGCGTGTGTGTGTGTGTGTCAGTCGCTCAGTCATGTCCAACTCTTCGCGACCCCATGGACTATAGCCCACCAGGCTCCTCTGTCCATGGAGTCTCCAGGCAAGAATACTGGAGTGGGTAGCCATTCCCTTCTCCAGGGGATCTTCCCAACTCAGGGATCGAACCCAGGTCTCCCGCATTGCTGGCATATTCTTTACCGTCACAGCAGAAGGTCTGTTTATTTGTGATTCAATGGACTCACACAGAGAACGGTTCTGATGGAGTCCAGCCTGCAGGCTGGTATTGTACAGCTCCACAGGAAAATGAGTGAATGCCCCCCAGCAGCGAGAGCGTTCTGTCCTCACAAACCCTGGCTTGCCCTAAGTACTAACAGTAGTACTGTTCACATATACAACCTCTTTGACATCCACAATCTTTTGAACTTGACCTTTGTTGCAAATTATGGAAAAGTTGACTGTCTGTAGAACATAATAGTTTAAAATTATAATAATTAGTCTTAATTGTCATAATCACTATTCCCAAGAACTATTGTAAACCATAACTGCACATTTTTTAAAGTCTTTTATGTATAATCTGTACTGTTTTTGTATCAACACAGTCTTGCTCATCATCTGTTTTTATTTTATAGTCATACCCCATGGTGTTGCAGTATCGACCAAGAATTGATTTCGGTTAGACCAAGGGGCCCAGACCCCACTGATGAACCCCGCACTATGTGTTACTCATCGACAGACTGCACAGTGAAAGGTGTGTGGACCGGAGGGACATAGACAGATTGTCAGCATGCGAATAAGGCCACTGTCTGTCTCTAAATTGTCAGTTGCATTTATGTTGTTTCTATTAAGAGCAAACCAAGTGCCATTCTGCTACTGAACCATCTGCATAAGGTATCTGTGCTGTCTCCCAGTGTACAAGTCATGGTTGGAATCAGTAGGTGTGCGGCCGTGACCTAGCCTTCTGAATATTTTGCTTGCCTGTTCCAAGATTGTTCTAATGTTTGATTACACTAGTAATATGGCTCGATCTTTGTGGTGTTGCAGTTTTCACACTTACTATTTGATTAATTCTTGTTTAGAGTACTGTACAAGGTACTAATAGTTATTATCTCTTGAAATTATTTTGTATGGGGAAATATATTTAGAGAAATGGCCTTTGAGCAACTGTCCTGTTTGCATTAAGCTTTTTGTGTGCAAAATAGTTCACTCTTGAGTGTGCAAGTCCTTTTGGGAAGAATTCCAATTGTTCTGTACGTTAGAGCACATTATAACTGTAGGCATTTGGGGTCATCTGTCTGTGTAGTCTACCAGTCGCACAAGGAGGGCCTGTTCGCCTTCCAGAAAATGTACGTGACTCCTTGGAGAGTGAAGTGAGATTCATAACCATTTGAAATGTTGGCAGCTGATCACATTGACTTCTAACAAAACCCATGTTTCAGTGAGGTTACTCTTTCATAATGCCTTATGATGAGCGGGTGCTGCTTCATGAGACATCATTGCCGCTGCGTAAACCACGTTACTGCGTGCATCATGATATTGTGGTTCTTAATCTAACACGTACATTGTTTTCCTTTTTCAGTTGGCCTTAGGTGTGTGTCAGTGTGGCATGCAGAAAGTTATGATGATTTTAAATACTAGGGTTTTTAGAGAAGATAACATTAGCTATTTTATGGATTTCAAAAATCTCAAAGCAATTGTAGATTAAAACTGTTAATAACCTGTCACATTTCCAAACCATATGCATAAACTAGAACAAATACTGTGTCTTAGATAAATATGCTAACCAGAATTAACGGTTTGACGATATTTCACTTTAGATCCTGTAGTAATTAGGGGGAACTGGGATTATTGTTTTATAAATAAGTTCTTTAAGGTCAGAGCTATATAATGTCCTTGGTTTTGCAGTTTTGTTAAGTCTTCCATTCCTTTTGAGATGAGTCTGCAAGTCAACAAAAGTCTTGTTACCTTGAATTATATGAAGAACTTCATTTTAAACCTCTTAAAATCTACACTGTTTCTCATAAACTTTGGAAATTAAGTTTGACTAATTGCTTTGAAACAAAGTTAACCTCTGAAACTTAGGAAATCATCTTAAAAGTTAGGAAAAATACTTGTTTTAGAAATCTGACATGAGCACAATCTGTGTGTTACACACATAGCTTTTATACTGTATTTTCCAGTAAAATGTATCATAAGCTAATGCCTTCTAAATCTCAAAATGCTTCTTAGAAATAAAAGTGTATGACTCTAAGAAACACAAAATACAGCTAAATCTTCATGCATTTCACAATATAAAAGGCTGAAACATCGTAATTATCTTTTCCGTATATCTTTGTTTCAAGTCAAAAAGTCTAAAGTTTTCTGTTGTTTTTGGCCTGACTTTTGTGGAAAAGGTCATGGCAATATTTTTTAAAATTTCATTTTGTTAAATTGTGTTTGTGCTTGGAAGGGCTCACAAACAGAATTTAAAAGGCAGATTTTTGTTAACTCTTAAAAAATGGTTGGAACAGACCATTACACTAAACCAAAAACTGAATTTACTCTCCAGCTACAGAAATTATTTTGCTGTGCTGTGAAATCCAGTTCCCTGACATCTCTTAAGGCATTTGTAGATTTCTTATAAATTTGTCACATCTAGGTCAGTGATGACTTATGGAAGTTAATTTTTAATTAACTCAAAATGAATTGAGAGTGCATTTTAAAAACCACAAATGAGACCTGGATGTTTTTGGGTCCCCAGCCAAAACTTACAGCCTTAAATGAGTTTTATATACATGATCTCTTTAAATTTGGCCTGTTGCCTCATCTTATGTAATGTCTCTATTTTCCAAGGAAATATATAGGAAGTAATTATGGAATTGAGAATAGTTTTATATAGAATTCCTTTATTTAATGTTACTGTATTAACGTTTTTACTGAAATGCAGTGGAATATGTGCCAAAACATGTGAAAACCCTTGCATAAGGAAGCGCGTCTGTTATGTGGGGAAAGGTACACACTTTATGATGGTCCTGATGATGTGCTGTTACCGTTTGAGCCACAGACTTCTTCATATATTCAACTATGGTTTTTAAGTATGGGACTACTTTCATGTCTAGTAATACACTAATCCCTAGTTAATTATCCCGAGTCAGGTTGTGAAATTTGTAAGAAACCAGATATAGAAAAAATACACAGGCAAAAATACATAGGTGGTCAATTTTACAAACTTGGGGTGCTAATAAAATTTACTCTTTATACAGATAGCCTATATGAGTAATCATCTGAATCTGCAAAATTGGAGAATAAAACTAAGTTTTTCTTTAGTCTTTTGTTTCTTAAGCAACAAACTGAAAGAACTTTACTTCCACAAAAGATTTTGTAATCAGTTATGTCTGCTTTAGATATCATAGATGTCCGAGAGTCAAGGGACCTTGGATGTAAAGAAGGCCTGTGCGTTATAAGACATCAGTTTAACTGAAGTAATCACATTAGTTAATAGAAAAATCCAAATATGGCCCTTATTCCAGATTAACAAAATGCTTTTAAGTATTTCTGAAAAAAAAAAGAAAAAAAGGTTCATGATGAGGTAATATTAGGTCATTCAGTCTGGGGTCCAGGTACCTTGGGTGATGCTTTTAGAAAAATATATTATTTCTCTATTCATTAAAAGTCTGTCCCATATTAATATGCTACATTTTATAAATGTAATGAGTTTGCTCAACTATATGTAACCTAAATTAAAATGATTCTTTAAGGGGGAAAAAAGTATGTTATATAATATTGTGAACTGTTTAGCTTTATTGAACTATTTAAGAGAAAGTGCCTCATTGCTAAAGTGCATTTCTGTTTTAGATTTACTGCATAAGTTTTGAGTTTTCTGTCCCTGTCTCTTATCAATGGTTTTATATCTAAATAGGCTCTTGTAAGTTAATCTCTTTTTGAAAGATTTTCATAAGAAAATAGATATCACCAAAGACATTTTAGTGTTAATAACCATGTTAGAGAGACAGTTTTAACTGTTTGGAGGTTGGAAATTTTTAGACTGCAATTTACTTTTATATAATTAGGCAATAACCTTGAGTAGTTGCTAAAATACCACCAAAGAAAGACTTTAAACTTAATTTTCATGGTAAGATCAATCAAATGCAGGTTTTTCTTGCAATAATCAGAATATACTTCCTTTCAGCCATGTTTCTTGTTTTTCTAGCACCATCTGACAGATCTTAGGAAATTCTCAAAGGTGAAAATGAGATTAACACAACCAGTAGCCTCCCTCTGGATGAAAAATGGGAGAAATACATAGTTTGGAGAGAAAATTGAAATTGAGATTTTAAATTCTAATTTGAGAAGATTTTTATCCCATGGAGGCGATATGGACTAAAATTATGCTTATTTAGTTCCTGGGTTCTTAGTAGTATGAGAAATTTTATTACAGACAGACTTTGGTAAAAGTACTGACATGCTTACTTGTGTAGAAAACAGTACATTCTCTTTTTCTGTATCCAAAAACAAAAAGTTTCCCAAAGGCCTGTGGGGTGTTTTCTTTTTTTTTAAAGTAACTCTTTGTCTTGCTTCTCAGCAGTTATTTTGTTTTTAGAATTTAACCATACAGCCAAATTCGGGCCCCAGATGAATAGCATGTACATCAGGTTAAGCCCTGATCTCACACCGATATTCTGGGGAGCCCGTGCTGCAGGCCCACACTAATGAAGTCTTCCTGACAGGCCACTAGGTAAACCTCCTGGGCTAGGGTAAAGATGGATGTACTCATTACACACTCTGGTGTACCATAGGAATTTTCCAGCAGGCTGTACTTTATACCAGTGAGATGTAGATACTGGTTGTGGGCATTACAAAAAAGAGTTTGCCATAGCTTTAATTTTATGGGTTGGAAACATAAAAATATGAAATGCTATCATTTTAAGATACACCTCTGTCCCTACAATAAGGAATATAACCTGTCTGACAGATCTGGTTTATAAAAATTGAAAAACATGCTAAAACTCAAACCCTCTGAAAGCACAAAATAACCAACTAATTCTGGATTTTGTTGAAAAAAGTTCAGATTGAAAGTTCTTTAAAAATACTTAAATATTACATCACAGGGTTTTCATAGTTTTTTCTTAAAGCAGTAGCATTTTCCCAGTAACTTAAAAGTGATTCTCTTCCTACTGTAATATAGTTTTCACAAGTAGTGTGTTTATTTGCTATCCTGACTATATTTTCAAATACAGTTAAAATGCTTGAGCACTTCCTTTTTAGAAAGTTATGAAAGTAAACAAAAATAATTTAAAACGTGTCTGTATACTTGCTATGCCCCTTTTTCTAGGATTCAGAACTTGAGACATTATTCAGAAATGCGTTTTAATTTTAATTGTCTTTAGAATCAAGTGAAACATTAAATACTGGGTCCAGTTTTCTTCCATTTTTCAGAGCTTCGTGGAATAAGAAACGAATCTAGTGTAAACTGGAGATTAAGTGTTTCTGGGCAGTGCAGAGATGGCGGATAGATTATGTGTCTGTGGACTCCATGTCAGTCCAGCACAGCAGGCGTTCTGCACATTAGAAATGGGATGGGATCAGCCTAACATTGTTCGGGGGCAGTATTCTTTTGCTATATTTTTTTGAACGGGGATAGGGGCCCAAGTGTCCTTATGAAGCTGTGGTCGGTGACAAGAGCTTGTGGGGGGAGCACCAGTGTTCTGCGCTTCCTGCTTCTGGCAGCACAGCAGCAAGCACCAGTTCTTAACAGAGTAGCCCTCACATTAAATTAAACCATCGTAGACTATATTGTACAGTTCTGTTGCTAATTTTCCTTTGAAATATGAAATATTTTAAGCTTTCTTTTTGTCAAAAGTGGTAACATCTTAATACAAATAAAAACCTTTTTGTGGTTGTAAGATTTAGCTTATGAATCATTCAAATTGAAGTGAAAGATTACCAGGTCATTGTTAATGACTTAGTCTATTAAGAATATATGTATTTTTGTAAAGGGAAAGCACTTGTAGATATTTAATCAGTACTATATGTCTGTTTTGCAGAAATAAAATGCTGCTTAGAGATTCTCTTTAAATATTTTTTATTTTTGTGCTCAAATGTATTTTCTGTTGATCTATGGAATGTTCTGTACAAAGCTGTATGGTTGTACTGTTGGGCTAGATACTTTTGTTTTTTAAAATCTGGACTTAGCCAAGTATATTTGACCATGTTAAAAATAGTATCTTTGTTATTAAAAACTTGATTGCATAATTTGTTGTCTGTCATCCTTGAGATCAGTAGTTGCAGATCATAACCTTCATGTAAAAGTTTCCATTAAGTATTATTGTGAGAGAAGGCAATGGCACCCCACTCCAGTACTCTTGCCTGGAAAATCCCATGGACGGAGGAGCCTGCTGGGCTGCAGTCCATGGGGTCGCTAAGAGTTGGACACAACTGAGCGACTTCACTTTCACGCATTGGAGAAGGAAATGGCAACCCACTCCAGTGTTCTTGCCTGGAGAATCCCAGGGATGGGGGAGCCTGGTGGGCTGCCGTCTATGGGGTCACACAGAGTCGGCCACGACTGAAGCGACTTAGCAGCAGTAGCAGCAGCAAGTATTACTGTAGCAAATTTTATGAACGTTTGTTGAATATTTGAGATAAAAAATCTTTGGGAAATGTTTGTTTACTTTAGAGATGGCAGACTGGCCCCCAAATAATACTACAATTTTCACACAACAGTAGTATGCAAATTCTATTCAAGTTCCCATAAACTACAGACCAGGAGACACTGGAACATATCCAAGGACATAAAATAAGGTGCAAAACGTTCATGGTCTAAAGGTATTGAAGTCATACAGAGTCTGTTCTCATCACTGTGGAATTATGTTAGAAATCAATACCAAAAGATATTTGAAAACAACCCACATATTTTCAAGTGCAGTGTGACATTTACCAAGAGGTCTTTCACTTAGCCATTGAAAGCCTTAGTAAAGTTAAAAGACTGAAAAAAACAGAGGGTCACTACAGAGAAGAAAACATTTAAATGAGAAGTTAATATCAAAGATACTTAAAAAACCCCGTGTATTTGGAAATTAAGTGTCCACTATAGGGGCCATACAAGGTATATTAGAAAATATTTGTAAATAAAAATGAAAAGAATTGATCAGAATTTGTTGCACTTAAAGCTGCTCAATGCAACTAAATACAATGTGGAATCTTGAATAAGGTATGAAAAATAATGGATGCTAGCATAAAGTTTTGTGAACTTTGAACAAAATTTGCAGTTAATAAACATCACATGTTAATTTCTTATTTTTTTTTAACAACATAATGTTTCTTTATATACTCAGAATTGGATTAGAAGTTTCAAACCTCATTCAATATTTTTTTAATCACAAAGATAAGTTTTCTAGACTTTTAGCAGTAATACTAGATTCCTACTGTTTAGCAATAATAAATAAATGGAACTATATTAAAGTTTTGAGTGAGTATAAATTAGAAATCTAGCATCCTCTGCATAGTCAAGTGTAATCAAAATGTCTAAATTTTTTAGTTAGGCAAAAAATACATAAATTTTCTAAAACATGTAATATACCTACTATTTATATTTAAAAATGTTAGTCACTCAGTCGTGTCCCACTCTTTGTAGCCCACCATGCTCCGCTGTCCAAGAATTATCCAAACAAGAAACCTGGAGTGGGTAGCCATTTCCTTCTCCAGGGGATTTCCTGACCCAGGGATCAAACGCAGTCTCCCTCACTGCAGGCAGATTCTTAACCATCTGAGCCACCTATTTTTATTTATGTATACAAAAGCTTTTCTACTATACTTGATAAAGGCCTGAGAAAGAACAACAAAAAAGAGATGAAGAAATTGGAAAACAAATAAATGAGAGCTCTAAATATGAAATAGAAAAATAGTGAAACAAACCGGATAAAAGATCATCACACAGTCCAGTTGTCTTTAAACAAAGCTGCTCGCCAGACACATCTGGAGCTTTGGAGGAAAAAACAGTACCTGGGAGTTTGTATTTTTCAAAAAATTCCAGATAAAAAGTAATTGAGTACCAAAGAAAAGTCCAAATGATTTGAATAACAGACTGTTCTCTTCAGCTCATTAGATAAAGCCTTGTTTCATTATTAAAATACCTTGCCTGGGGAATTCTAGATGGGCTAAAGTAAGACATTAGTTAGAAGGTTGCAATGATTCATATCTCTGCCCCATATGTCTGCCCTAAGACAAAAGTGCCTGAAGCTTTGTCTTAGATTGGTGATGCCATGGCGGTGTCAGGAGGTCCCAGGCATTCCGTGGAGTAGGAGAGCAGCAGCTTCTGAGCACAGCTCCTTCCACTATGTTCAGCATCACCCTCCTCGGAGCTGGTGCAGAATAGGAAAGCATTTGTGAGGACTGTGCATAGGAAGTGCTCAAAGTGTAGCCCCTAGCACTTTTATCCCAGGTCAGGGGCCGGAACAGGGGAAGGTCTCAGGGAAGGGAAGGCCAAAAGACGTGTCCGAAGGAAAGAGGAAACCATTCTGTGACCTGCTAACCAGTCTGCCACACCTCCACTTGGGAAAAGGGTTACTTTACCCCGTTTTTAGTGCTCTGTCAACACAGGCTCAGCTCTGATCTTTTTACCGGTTTAAAAAGGTATGGAAGAGTCTGCACCCTAGCTGGGCCTGAGAAGGTAGGGACCCAGACCTGTGTGTCTGGAAACTGAGGAATGTGCAGACAATATTTTGCTGGAAGCCAGGAATAATTCTGCTTGACACTGAAGCCCCTGCTGTGCAACTTGGGTGCCAGGATTACCATCAAATGGAGAAGCATGCCCCAAAAGAAGAATTAGTGAATGATCACCCCACACCTTCCACCACCAAAGCCCTGCTCTTACCAAACCCAACTCAGATCTCAATTTCAGCAGGCTGAGCTGAACTTTCTCCTCCTTCTGTACCGTGTAGCACTTTCATTGCAACCACAGAAATTATGTTTTATTGTCCTCCCATTACGTTACGAGGGTCAAGAAGGATGTTGACAGTCATTGTGGTATATCCTAACCCTCACAACACATTTGCATAGTAACTGCCACCCATAAAACCAATGAAGTGAAACAGTTGAGGTTTCAGAAGGCAGAAGCAAAGCGGGTAGGTCTCCAGTCACTCCCCAAAGGTCTCCTGGTATCATTTCTCTTCTTATAAAGAGAATGGTCATATTGGGTTAGGACCCCACTCTTATGACCTCATCAACTTTAATCACCTCTTTGAAGGCAGCATGTTCTAAGGTCCCTACCCCACAGATTTGTGGAGGAACAAGAGGCCACAGGAAGTGTCACTGCAATGCCAACGGAAGCAACAAAGGAACAGCAAAGCACAGCCACCTGCCGTCTCCCTCTGATCATCCGCGGATCACAGCCCAGGTTACCCAGTGTTCTCCCTGACTTGCCGGGAGCCAAAATGCCAACAAGTAACTCAAATCTGGCTTGGCTAGAGCCATTCCAATCATGTGGTCACTCATAAAACTTACTCCCACCGAATGTACTAATATGGAAAGATGCAGCAGAGGGTCTGCCACGTGGCAGGTACTTTACAGAGATCTCCCTTCTCTGACTCTCACCCACTTAACCATCAGAACAATCTGTGAGAT
Organism: Oryx dammah; assembly: GCF_014754425.2. Lineage (NCBI taxonomy): Eukaryota > Metazoa > Chordata > Mammalia > Artiodactyla > Bovidae > Oryx > Oryx dammah. Next base: position 12,404,325 of record NW_024070198.1, read on the forward strand.
AAAAGCAAAAACAAACACATGGGACCTGGTCAAACTTACAAGCTTTTTCACCACAAAGGAAACCAAAAACAAAATGAAAAGACAACCTACAGGTGGGGAGAAAATAGTTGCAAATGATGCCACCGATGAGGTCTTAATTTTAAAAATATGCAAACAACTCATACAGTAACAACAACAAAAAAATACCAACCCAGTGGAAAAGTGGGCAGAAGACCTAAACAGACATTTCTCCAAAGAAGATACATAAATGGCCATTCAGTTCAGTTCAGTCACTCAGTCGTGTCCGACTCTTTGCGACCCCATGAATCGTAGCACGCCAGGCCTCCCTGTCCATCACCAACTCCCGGAGTTCACTCAAACTCATGTGCATCGAGTCAGTGATGCCATCTAGCCATCTCATCCTCTGTCATCCCCTTCTCCTCCTGCCCCCAAATCCCTCCCAGCATCAGGGTCTTTTCCAATGCGTCAACTCTTTGCATGAGGTGGCCAAAGTATTGGAGTTTCAGCTTCAGCATCATTCCTTCCAATGAACACCCAGGACTGATCTTCTTTAGGATGGACTGGTTGGATCTCCTTGCAGTCCAAGGGACTCACAAGAGTCTTCTCCAACACCACAGTTCAAAAGCATCAATTCTTCGGTGCTCACTTAGGCACATGCAAAGATGCTCAACCTAACTCAATGAAACTAAGCCATGCCATGTGGGGCCACCCAAGAGGGGAGGGTCATGGTGGAGAGGTCTGACAGAATGTGGTCCTCTGGAGAAGGGAATGGCAAACCACTTCAATGTTCTTGCCTTGAGAACCCCATGAACAGTATGAAAAGGCAAAATGATAGGATACTGAAAGGGGAACTCCCTGGGTAGGTAGGTGCCCAATATGCTACTGGAGATCAGTGGAGAAATAACTCCAGAAAGAATGAAGGGATGGAGCCAAAAAAAAACAATACCCAGCTGTGGATGTAAATGGTGATAGGAGCAGGGTCCAATGCTGTAAAGAGCAATATTTCATAGGAACCTGGAATGTCAGGTCCATGAATCAAGGCAAATTGGAACTGGTCAAACAGGATATGGCAAGAGTGAATGTTGACATTCTAGAAATCAGCGAACTAAAATGGACTGGAAAGGGTGAATTTAACTCAGATGACCATTGTATCTACTACTGCCGGCAAGAATCCCTTAGAAGAAATGGAGTTGCCATCATGGTCAACAAAAGAGTCTGAAATACAGCACTTGGATGCAATCTCAAAAACGACAGAATGATCTCTGTTCGTTTCAGTATTACGGTAATCCAAGCCTATGCCCCAACCAGTAACGCTGAAGAAGCTGAAGTTGAATGGTTCTATGAAGACCTACAAGACCTTTTAGAACTAACACCCAAAAAAGATGTCCTTTTCATTATAGGGGACTGGAATGCAAAAGTATAAGTCAAGAAACACCTGGGGTAACAGGCAAATTTGACCTTGGAATGCGGAATGAAGCAGGGCAAAGACTAATAGAGTTTTGCCAAGAGAATGCTCTGGTCATAACAAACACTCTCTTCCAACACACAAGAGAAGACTCTCCACATGGACATCACAGATGGTCAACACCGAAGTCAGATTGATTATATTCTTTACAGCCAAAGATGGAGAAGCCCTATACAGTCAACAAAAACAAGACCAGGAGCTGACTGTGGCTCAGATCATGAACTCCTTATTGCCAAATTCAGACTGAAATTAAAGAAAGTGGGGAAAACCACTAGACCATTCAGGTATGACCTAAATCAAATCCCTTATTATTATACAGCGGAAGTGAGAAATAGATTTAAGGGACTAGATCTGATAGATAGAGTGTCTGATGAACTATGGACTGAGGTTCATGACATTGTACAGGAGACAGGGATCAAGACCATCCCCATGGAAAAGAAATGCAAAAAAGCAAAATGGCTGTCTGGGGAGGCCTTACAAATAGCTGTGAAAAGAAGAGAAGTAAAAAAAAAAAGGAGAAAAGGAAAGATAAAAGCATCTGAAGCAGAGTTCCAAAGAATAGCAAGAAGAGATAAGAAAGCCTTATTCAGTGATCAATGCAAAGAAATAGAGGAAAACAACAGAATGGGAAAGACTAGAGATCTCTTCAAGAAAATTAGAGATTCCAAGGGAACATTTCATACAAAGATGGGCTTGATAAAGGACAGAAATGGTATGGACCTAACAGAAGCAGAAGATATTAAGAAGAGGTGGCAAGACTACACAGAAGAACTGTACAAAAAAGATCTTCATGACCCAGATAATCATGATGGTGTGATCACTCACCTAGAGCCAGACATCTTGGAATGTGAAGTCAAGTGGGCCTTAGAAAGCATCACTACGAACAAAGCTAGTGGAGATGATGGCATTCCAGTTGAGCTATTTCAAATCCTGAAAGATGATGCTGTGAAAATGCTGCACTCAATATGCCAACAAATTTGAAAAACTCAGCAGTGGCCACAGGACTGGAAAAGGTCAGTTTTCATTCCAATCCCAAGAAAGGCAATGCCAAAGAATCCTCAAACTACCACACAATTGCACTCATCTCACACACTAGTAAAGTAATGCTCAAAATTCTCCAAGCCAGGCTTCAGCAATATGTGAACTGTGAACTTCCAGATATTCAAGCTGGTTTTAGGAAAGGCAGAGGAACCAGAGATCAAATTGCCAACATCTGCTGGATCATGAAAAGCAAGAGAGTTCCAGAATAACATCTATTTCTGCTTTGTTGACTATGTCAAAGCCTTTGACTGTGTGGGTCACAATAAACTGTGGAAAATTCTTCAAGAGATGGGAATACCAGAGCACTTGACCTGCCTCTTGAGAAACCTATATGCAGATCAGTAAGCGACAGTTAGAAGTGGACATGGAACAACAGACTGGTTCCAAATAGGAAAAGAAGTATGTCAAGGCTGTATATTGTCACCCTGCTTATGTAACTTCTGTGCAGAGTACATCATGAGAAACGCTGGGCTGGAAGAAGCACAAGCTGGAATCAAGATTGCCAGGAGAAATCTCAATAACCTCAGATATGCAGATGACACCACCCTTATGGCAGAAAGTGAAGAGGAACTAAAAAGCCTCTTGATGAAAGTGAAAGAGGAGAGTGAAAAAGTTGCTTAAAGCTCAACATTCAGAAAACTAAGATCATGGCATCTGGTCCCATCACTTCATGGGAAATAGATGGGGAAACAGTGGAAACAGTGTCAGACTTTATTTTGGGGGGTTCCAAAATCACTGCAGATGGTGATTGCAGCCATGAAATTAAAAGACGCTTACTCTTTGGAAGGAAAGTTATGACCAACCTAGATAGTATATTGAAAAGCAGAGATATTACTTTGGCAACAAAGATCTGTCTAGTCAAGGCTATGGTTTTTCCAGTGGTCATGTATGGATGTGAGAGTTGGACTGCAAAGAAGGCTGAGCACTGAAAAATTGATGCTTTTGAACTGTGGTGCTGGAGAAGACTCTTGAGAGTCCCTTGGACTGCAAGGAGATCCAACCAGTCCATCCTAAAGGAGACCAGTCCTGGGTGTTCATTGGAAGGAATGATACTGAGGCTGAAACTCCAGTACTTTGGCCACCTCATGCAAAGAGTTGACTCATTGGAAAAGACCCTGATGCTGGGAGGGATTTGGGGGCAGGAGGAGAAGGGGACGACAGAGGATGAGATGGCTGGATGGCATCACCGACTCGATGGACATGAGTCTGAGTGAACTCCGGGAGTTGGTGATGGACAGGGAGGCCTGGCGTGCTGCGATTCACGGGGTTGCAAAGAGTCAGACATGACTGAGTGACTGAACTGGGCTGAAAGATGCTCAACATTGCTAATTATTAGGAAAATGTAAATCAAAACGACAGTGAGATATCACCTCACCAGTCAGAACAGCCATCACTTAAAGTCTACAAATACTAAATGCTGGAGAGGGTGTGGAGAAAATGGAACCCTCTTATACTTTTTGTAGGAATATGAGTTGGTGCAGCCACTACGGAAAACAGTATGGAGGTTCCTCAAAAAACTAAACAGAGAGTTGCCATATGATCCAGCAATACCACCCCTGGTCATATACCCAGAGAAAACTAGACTTCAAAGAGATATACACACTCTTGTCTTCATAGCCGCGATATTTACAATAACCAAGACATAGTAACAACCTAAATGTCCATCAAAAGATGAATGGATAAAGAAGACGTGACATGCACTTGCTGAAATATCACTCAGCCATAAAAAAGAACGGAATAAGGCAGCATGGATTGACCTAGAGACCATCATACCAAGTCAGAATCCTTATACGTGGAATCTAGTAATATCACACAAATCTTTGAAATCCCATGGGCTGTAACCTGCCAGGCTCCTCAGTCCATGGGATTCTCCAAGCAAGAACACTGGGGTAGGTGGCCTTTTCCTCCACCAGGAGACCTTCCCAATCCAGGGATTAAATCAGCATCTCTAATCGTCTCTTGCATTGGCAGTCAGATTTTTTTTTTTTTTTTACCACTAGCACCACCTGCTGCTGCTGCTAAGTCACTTCAGTTGTGTCCAACTCTGTGCAACCCCAGAGATGGCAGCCCACCAGGCTCCACCGTCCCTGGGATTCTCCAGGCAAGAACACTGGAGTGGGTTGCCATTTCCTTCTCCAATGCATGAAAGAGAAAAGTGAAAGTGAAGTCACTCAGTTGTGTCTGACTCTTAGCAACCCCATGGACTGCAGCCTACCAGGCTCCTCCGTCCATGGGATTTTCCAGGCAAGAGTACTGGAGTGGGGTGCCATTGCCTTCTCCACCTAGGAAGCCCCAATAACATATGAGAGAAATGAACAAAATAGAAACAGACTCAGAGAACAGACTTGTATTTGTCAAGGGGGAAGAGGGTCTGGGAGGGAAGGATTGGGAATTTGGGATTAGCAGATGCAAACTACTATTAATATATATGGGATGGATAAACAACAAGGTCCTACTATTAGGGGAACAACTAACCAAAACTGCCCATCCTGGCTGGGCAAGACAGTAGCTCCTTGCATGAGTTATCTTACAATGGAGGGCCTAGTAAAGAACTAGGAACCAACAATCTACCACCAACTGGAAGGATTCGGGAAAGGTCAAAAGGGGAGAGGAGGCTCTAGCCCATATGTCCTGCCAGCCTCCCAGAATCCTTCTCACTGGGATCTATCTTGACTGAGTAACGTACGTGCCACCAGGAAGGACCCTGAGTCAGAATGATGAGCCAGAGACAACCCAGAAATCCCATCACTATAAAACCCGAGACTCCAAGCCATATGGCAGAGTGGCTCTCCTGGGTTCCTGACCCTGCTGCTCTCCCCGGGCACCCCTTCCCAGTAAAGTCTCTTGCTTTGTCAGCACATGTGTCGCCTCAGACAATTCATTTCCGAGTGTTAGACAAGAGCCCACTCTTGGGCCCTTTCTGTAACACTGCTGTACAGCACAGGGAACTATATTTAATATCCTGTGATAAACTGTAATGGAAAAGAATAAAAAAATGAATATATGGGACTTCCCAGGTGGCTCAGTAGTAAAGAATCCGCCTGCAAAGCAGGAGACCTGGGTTTGATCTTTGGGTTGAGAAGATCCCCTGGAGAAGGAAATGGCAAGCCACTCCAGTAGGTTCTTGCCTGGGAAATCCCATGAACGGAGGAGCCTGGCAGGCTACAGTGCATGGTGGTCACAGAGTTGGACACAGCTTAGCGACTAAACAACAACAACAACAATACTGACTAATACCTCAATATAAATAAATACTTTTTAATGAATATATACATATAACCTGGTTTATATCTATATGTATTTATATGCTTAACTTTGCTTTATGCAGAAATGAACATAACATTGTAAATCAAAAAAGTGAAAGTCAGTCATGTCCAACTCCATGGAATTTTCCAATCAACTGTAAGTCAATTTAAAAAAAAAAAACAGACCTGTGAGACAGGCATTCAGTTCAGTTCAGTTGCTCAGTCGTGTCCAACTCCTTGCGACCCCATGAATCGCAGCACGCCAGGCCTCCCTGTCCATCACCAACTCCCGGAGTTCACTCAGACTCACATCCATCGAGTCAGTGATGCCATCCAGCCATCTCATCCTCTGTCATCCACTTCTCCTCCTGCCCCCAAACAGGCATTATTAGTCCAATTTTAATGATGTGAAAGTGATCTAAATCACTCACAGTCACCGGAGATGTATTTGGGTCTTCACCATGGACCTATTTCCAAAGGTGAGTCTGTTCTCAGGGCCCTTGACGCTTTGCATCTGAGAGCTGAGAGCTATAGACCAGCTTACCCGCAGGCCCTCCTGGCCACTCCAGGATGGATCACATAGAAGATAAATACTCGGCAGCCAGTATGTAACCTAAGATGATTTTGGTCAACACATCATTTTGAGGACCCACTGTATACCAGGCACTGCCCGAGCCTGTGGGGCTCCAAGTGGTGATCCAAACAGCTAACCGAGCCGCCAGTATGGGAAAGAGACACACATTAAACAAAGGCGAGAAATACATGATAAAAGCAGTAAGTGGGCTGAAGAAAATAACTTCTGTGACAGAGCATGGAAGGTCCAGAGCTTTCTAAGAAAATGGCATTAAGTGGAGATGAGAGAGGAGCTGGGGTGGCAAGGAAAGAGTATTCCTGAGAGCACTAAAAAGGGAAAGCAGGTGCTGCCCGGCCCCCTGCGGCCCCCTGACGAGGTGGCAAGCAGCAGGAGAGAATTCTGGAGAAGGCAGTAAGGGATTGGGTCACATTGATCCTTTTAAGTCTTTTTTAAAAGCTCCTGTTTTAATTCTGAGCATGAGGGGAGGGTTTTACACAGTTGCTTGACATCATCTTGTTTACACGTTTAAATGACCACCGTGGAAGCTCTGGGGAGAATAGCTGGTAAAGAGGTAGGGGCTAGAATAGACAAAGGAACAGGCTAAAATCCTAGCACAGTAGCCCAGGCGAAAAAGGCGGCAGGGTCCCAGACCAAAGAGACAGACCTCAAGATGGAGAGAAGTGGGTTTCTTCGCATACATCACCTCGACCCCTGCTACAGTGAGACTACCTTTAACGAAACCTAAGTTTTTAGGATGGGTGAACTTCTAGATGGGGGTGGGGAACTCAGACCAAGAGGGTGGGAAGACAAAACTGAGAGGAGCAGCCACACCTAAACTCCCAACACTACCTTAGAAAACCCAAAATGAAAACAGGAGGAGAGCAGGAGCAGGGAGGGGATGTTTGGGTGGGAGAAAGGATCCTGAAAACTTTTAAGCAGGGCTCCCACGGAGCCAGCTGCTGCTCTGCTGAGCACACATCTTGCCTGGCCAGGCCCACGCTCTCCACCAGAGGCCCAGCCCCAGCACCTGCTCAGTACGTGGGATATTATCCTTTGGAAATGCTCTTCTCCCCCCTCCCAGAGGTGGTCTTGCTTGTTCCTTCCCCATTACCCTTCACACAGCCTTGTCCTGGCACGGGCATGGCAATACCGCCTTGGATTCCAGGTAGGGCTCTCCCACTGATTAACTGAAAGTGTGAGTCCCTCAGTTGTGTCCGACTCTTTGCAGCCCCATAGGCTATAGTCAGCCAGGCTCCTCTGTCCATGGATTATCCAGGAAAGAATACTGGAACAGGTTGCCATTTCCTACCCCAGGGGATCTTCCCAATCCAAGGATGAAACCAGCATCCTTTGCGTCTCCTGCATTGGCAGGTACACTTTGCCACGGCGCCGCTTGGGAAGCCAGAAAGTGAAAGTCGCTCAGTCGTATCTGACTCTTTGCGACCCCATGGACTACAGTCTACGGAATTCTTCAGGTCAGAATACTGGACTGGGTAGCCTTTCCCTTCTCCAGCGAATCTTCCCAACCCAGGGATCGAACCCAGGCCTCCCACATTGCAGGTGGACTCTTTACCAACTGAGCTATCAGGTAAACAGCGAATGTGACATTGAACGAACAGAACTCACGAGATGTAATTAACACACCTGGATGAGAACATCAGCAACCCCAGGACTTTCTCAGCACACTCTAAATCACAAAGCACGGTCTCAATTCAGAACTCAGAAAGTCCAGTTCAGTATATTGATCAATAACTACTTATTGCAAGGTTATACTTCTTCCCTGCTCCTAACTAGGGCCCAGTAGAGGGTTACATACTTTCCAAAAATGGAGGATAATGGTCCTCCTGTCCTGATGTGTTCTCCCTGGTTTGAGTACATGGTGGGGAAGGAGAAATCAGAGAACAGCAGAGCAGCTTGCACACCGGCTCCAAGCAATCTGGACCTGACTGATGTTTAAATCCCCCTTTCCCAGAACTCTTTCTGGGTTCTTCAGAGGGTCCCCCCTGAACCCTTAAACCATCATGCGCCTCCCCAGGAGCCATGCCTGTCTCAGTGGGCTATTCCTGGTACCCCTGACTGTCTGTGCCTGTGCTACAGCCCACAGCCTCTCACTACAGGCGATTTCTCTTCCGCTTCCAGCTGATGTTCCTACCGCAGATCGGTCACGGGGTCCCTGCGGGTCATGCAACAGTGACCCACAGTCAAAGACACATCTGTGATTCTTGTCAGCCCAGAAGCTCCTCTCTCCCTCTGCCTGCCCTGATGCTTCCAGGCTGAGAAGCATAACCTTAGCCCTAGAGATTCTTCTGGTTGTGTCAGCTACAGTTAAGTGTCGTCATAGCCACAGTCTCTCTCATGTCAAGCCTTCCTGCTGAAGGCTGTTGGGGCCCCATCCCCATTAGACTTGAGTGGAAGGGTCAATACCCTGCACCTGTCCATGTTGAGGAAGGGTGTGCACAGCTCAGCTCATGCCATAAATGCTCCCGCCTTAACTCCTGTAGTATCTCTTGGAAAATGTGAAAGGAGAGCTCACCAGGTGACCAGAAGCCTGGGAAGTTTATTATCAGTGAGTCTGCATGGACTCCTCTCTCTGCCTTCCCTCCCCTTGGCTCTCTCCCAGGTCACCAGAGGCAAGATGGCACTCAGCCTTCAGCCACAACACAGCTCCTAACAATGCCAGGAAATGGAGACCTGCCTGTACCCTGCCTTGCAGCATCCAACCCAGACGGAGGGACTGAGGCCCTGGCACCAGCCCAGACTTCCAAGACAGCTGCCCTTGGGAACTAGGCTGAAGGGAAGGCAAGCGAAATCCTGTCTGAACCACCAGAGTCCAATTCAACCACTGGTTCTCTGAGTAAGGGCAGAGTGACCCGGCCAGGGCCGGAGAAGGAGTAAGTGAAAGAAGCATCAGACACTGTAGCTCCTTCAATGCCTGGGGCTCAGCCGCCCACCTATGCACTTGGTGCCCAGCTGTTCTGGGCTGGTCAGTTCAACCTCCCAGCATCCTATTGCCTTGGTTCCTCATATTCCCCGCCAGGAAGCAGTTGGATGACCAGCTGCTAGAGTGGGGAGGCAGGTGGGGGGAGTGTTCTAGGAAGTTTTCCCATTGGGGCTGATTAAGAAGGGAGAGGGAAATGGCCCAAGGACAGTGTGTCTGGTTGTTCGACATGTGCTCATGGAAGAGCATCTCGGAGTTTCCATCTGAGGCAGCCCCAGAACTCCTTCCCAGTCATGTGGAGGATGATGGGAAAAAGAGCAGAGATCCAGAAGTCCGCCCACGGAGCACCTCACTCCCAGTTCAGCTACTCCCCAGCTGTGTGACCTTGGGCAAGTTGCTTCCTCTCTCTGGTCCTGCCTTGGCTACTTCACCCTGTACCTCCTCCTCCTTGCGGCCCTCATCTCCACTGTGATTACATGGGTAGTGTCTGTCTTCCCAGCCAGGCGGCAAGCTCCTTGAGCACACAAGCCAGTCTGCGCGGCTCAGCTCTATGTGGTCTGGCTCATGGTGATGCTCAAGGAGAAAAGGGAAACCTCAGTGAATAATATGGGCAGTGACCCTTCTTTCCTATGAATCCTCAGGTACAGACCTAGGTGGAGAAATGCCTGCAGGACCACCGCTACCCCTAGACTTGTGCAAGAGGGGCCCCTGCCCTAGACCTGACTTAAGAGACCAAGCTCCAAAACGCAAGACATGTTTCCCCCTTTTTTTGTTTTTTTTTTTTAAGAAACTTTTTGAAAAATTCAATACCCAGTTGAGTGAACAAGAATTAGGAAAGAGGAACACACCATCTAATTGAGGCTCTCAGGCCTCAGGATGCTGGAGGGAGGGGCCATGGAGAGTCATGGTCTCTGTCCTGGAACACTAGACAAGCGGGTGCTACCTGGTTAAAGTCACACACCCCAGATCATCCCCAAGTGAGTGTCTGGGCAAACAGACAGCTATACCCCTTCCCTTGCCTCTGCTTGGGTGCAATGATTTGGGGGAGGCCCTGTCTCCCTAAGAATCCTGACAAGTCAGTCTCCATTCTGGGCTCAGGTGTGTTCCAAGTGGGTTCAGATGATCTGGGATCCTGGACCTCATTTATTTCATTAATCCTCCTAATGTATTATCTCCCTTATAATAAACTTATGAGGTCTGGCTATGGTCCTCATTTCATAGATGGGGCTCAGACAGGTTAAGTAATTTGCTTGAAGTCACACAGCTAGTGACCATCAGAGCTAGGATTTGAACCCAGGTCTGTTAGATTCCAGAACCTATGCCTTTAGCCACCATAACTTCTAATAAGCAATAATTGTGTGTCTTCTATGTGCTTAGCACTGTTCTGGGTCATGCATGCAAAGGGATCTTCCTGGTATTTGTTATTCTGAAAAGGGGAGCATTACTCATAGTGCAGACTTCTCAGCTACCGAGAAATGTTGAGCAAATTCAACAGCAGTAGGGGTGTTTTTGCAACAAATTAAGTGAAGAGCCCTTCTCACAAAAGGAAATATAGAATACCAAGGTGAGAGACTGGTTGGAGACTGCTCTAGAGAGAGGGGTGTAGGCCATCCAGACTGCTCAGTCTGGAAGAGTGAAGAAAGAGCAGAGCATGAGGCATGGATCTACAAAACAGTGACGGACCAAGAGGAGGTGAACTTCAGCACATCCATCACTCTCTCTCCCACAGGACACAGATCAACCCAAACAGCTTATTCCATGCCCAACTTGTCTATCCCCTTAGCAGAATTCAACAACGATGACCATCACTTCTTAAGAAAAAAATCCCCTGGCTTTCATGATGTGACTCCAGATTCACATTGTTCCTCTCTGGGCAGCAGGGAAGGGACTAGATGGAGACAAGTGAAATGTTTAGGGTGCAAATTTAAGGAGGCATTTACTGTCAAGTTCAAGCAAATGCCTCCCTCTTCTGCTGCCTCTTTTACTGTCGACAGCCCTCCAGATTTGGCCCTGGGATCTCTCCTCTCTCCTCTCCATGCTCTTTCCTGGGAGATCTCACCTGGGCTTTAAAGACCACAACTGTTCTGAGGATCTTCAAAGACCACATCTATTCAGATTGATCTCTCCACACCACACCACTCCTTTGAGCTCCTGAGCCAAATAGCCACTTGCACACTCGGAAGCCCTCCTTGGCTGCTTCCAAGACATCTCAAACTAAACATTCTCAAAGCAGAATTTAAGATACTCCCTCCCCAGTCTTTCCCAGTGTTCCCAGCCTCAGTGAGTGGTTCACCATCTATGCAGTTGTTCATATCTAAAACCTAGGGTTCATTCTGGACACAATCCTCTTCCTAATCTTTGTCTCCCTCCCACCTAATATCTTTTCATGAGCCCTACATTTAATCTACCACCACCCTAGTCTAATCTATGGTGTTCTCTTAACAGGAAGCCTACAAAACCTTTTTCTCTGGTCCCCAGCAAAGGCTTTGACCACACTCCTACCTCTATGTCTACACTCCATGCTGTTTTCAGAACAGTATTTTCAAATTGCAAATCTGATTATGTCACCACATCCTCTTGCCTTCCACAGCTTCCCTCCCTTGCTCAGGGCCTTTTAAAGGCTTCCCATTGTTCTTAGGATAAATAAAAATCCTTAACATGATCTATGAGGAGTTTCATGTTCTGGGCTCTGTGGGCTCTCCAGCCTCACCTTGCCTGATGCTTGGTTATTAATAATTCTGCACCCATTTGTAATGTGGGTGGTGTTCTCTGTGGCACCAGCTGGGTGTCCACCATTCAACTAAACTCTGATACTATCTATCTGGGGATAGTTGTCACCTGTGCTTCTGACTGACTGGCTATAGACTGGAGGTTCCACAGTCCCCCTTTCTGGGTTTGATTAACTTGCCAGAGCAACACACAAGACTCAGAGAAATATTTTACTTACTAGATTGCCAGTTTATTATAAAAAGATAAAACTCAGGAACAACCAGATAGATGTATAGGGCAAAGTATAGGAGAAGGGCACCAACATGAAGCTCTCTGAACCTCATACTTTATAGTTTTTATGGAGGTGTCATCGTAAAGGCATCGTTGATTAAACTGTTGCCCACTGGTGATCAACTCAACCTCTAGCCCTTCTCTTCTCCCTGGAGGTCAGAGCAAACTGAAAGTTCCAACCCCCTAATCACATGGTTGGTTCCCCTGGCGACCCAGTCCCATCCTTAGATACTTTCCAAATCACCTCATTAACATAAACTCAAGTGTGATTCAAGGGGGGTTGTTATAAACAACAAAACAACTTTATCATATTTATCACTTAGGAAATTCCAAGGGTTTTAGGAGCTTTGTGGGATAAAGACCAAATACATGTTTCTTATTTTAAATCACTATATCACAGTCATGATATGCAAATTCCATCCAGACCCACTTGGCCTTCTTCTGCCTGTCATCCTTGCTGGTTTCTCTCCATTACTGAGCCTGTGCTTATGTCTCCTGGTAAGTAACTCCAAGAAACCCTTCACTCAACTTAGTCATCGTTACCTAATGGACTAACCCTGCCCACTCAGGAGACCCTTGAGGGAAATCTTTCCTGACCTCCATGACTGGGTTCAGTTCAGTTGCTCACTCATGTCCGACTCTTTGCAACCCCATGAATTGCAGCACGCCAGGCCTCCCCGTCCATCACCAACTCCCAGAGTTCACTCAGACTCACGTCCATCGAGTCAGTGATGCCATCCAGCCATCTCATCCTCGGTCGTCCCCTTCTCCTCCTGCCCTCAATCCCTCCCAGCATCAGAGTCTTTTCCAATGAGTCAACTCTTCACATCAGGTGGCCAAAGTACTGGAGTTTCAGCTTCAGCATCAGTCCTTCCAAAGAACACCCAGGACTGATCTCCTTTAGAATGGACTGGTTGGATCTCCTTGCAGTCCAAGGGACTCTCAAGAGTCTTCTCCAACACCACAGTTCAAAAGCATCAATTCTTCAGCACTCAGCCTTCTTCACAGTCCAACTCTCACATCCATACATGACCACAGGAAAAACCATAGCCTTGACTAGATGGACTGGGTTAGCCCTCCCATGAGAGGCCCAGCATAGTGCTTGACACATTGCAGGCACTCCAGGAACATTTATTGAATGATTGAATGCAACAAATCCCATGTAATGTATGGAAAAACTCATACTCATGGTTTGAATTAGACAGTGCCTATCGGGCGTCCATAAAGCACAGTCTGTGAGAACAAAGCACCAAATGAGAACCACCTGATACTCACTTCCTGGTGCTCAGATCAGATAAGCTGGCCAACTGTGGGCTTCATGGGGGATTCATGAGAAGGCTGACAAAGAGATCGGATAGTTAGTTACATTCCGTGATCACTCACACTTCCATCTTGCTCTGTTCGCACTCTTCACCAAGAGTCACTTTCCTGCTATTTTGTTTTTATGACTCTTCACCAATCCTTCCTTTTTTCACTATGTGACTTCCAAATGACTTCACTGTCGGAAAAATCAATCTAATAATATGCAAGTGCTTTGCTCCAGACAGCCCAGCTGAAGGAATTATGACACACAGAAATATTATCACTGCAAGTGATATAATACAAAAGAATATTTGCTGCAGCATTTTTATAATGGTGAGAACACAGAAACAATATAAATGAGAAATGGATTAATAAACCCATAGGCATGACACTGAAAAGAGTGTAATAGAGCTACATCTTCTGATGGGAAGATTTGCGTATCTTAATTTAAAAGGGGAAAGTTGAAGCACAGTATGTACAGTATGATCCTTTTTCCACAACAAATATATGAGCATATGTTTGTACAGGTGTATGCATGCTAAGTCGCTTCAGTCGTGTCCGCCTCTTTGTGACCCTATGAACTGTAGCTGTCCAGGCTCCTCTGTCCATGGGATTCTCCAGGCAAGAATACTGGAGTGGGTTGCTATGCCCTCCTTTAGGGAATCTTCCCAACCCAGGGATCATACCCACGTCTCTAATGTCTCCTGCATTGCAGGTGAGTTCTTTCACACTAGCGCCACCTGGGAAGCTCATATGTTTGTATAACCATGGGGGCGGGGGGGGGAGCCCTGAAAGAATACGCATTAAATTGTAATACTGGTAACCTGTGAGCAAAGAGTTGGCGGGACCATGAGAAGGCAATCTCTTTTCTTGCTTTATACTCTTCTACATTATCTAAACTTGTGAAAAAAGCATGTTGTATTTCTAACTTTAAAACTCTAACAACACAGGTAACATATTTACTTGTTTGGTTACTATCTGTCCCCCTCACTAGGATGTGAATTTTACATGGTAAGGAACTTAGTCCATATTTTGTTGACAGATCCCCTGTGCCTAGAACAGTGCCTGATACAGTAAGTACTCAATGTATATTTTTAATATTTTAATAATAAAAATATTTAATATTTTAATGAATCTATTTTTTTAAAAGAAAGTGACATTTTAACAAAATTAACAAAAGAAGTATTTCACAACTCCTGCTGCTGTGTGTCCTTATCTTGGAAACAGGTTGGGTACTGAGGAACCTGAAATTTTCTGTATCCATGTCATTCTTGCCTGGAGAATCCCATGGACAGGGGAGCCAGGTGAGCCACAGGCCAAGGGGCCAGAAAGAGTTGGACATGCCTGAAGCGGCTGAGCACACAGGCCCTGAATTAAAGTTGGCCTCTTCTCCACATGGGACTTCCCAGGTGGCGCAGTGCTAAAGAACACACCTGCCAATGTGGGAGACCCGGGTTTGATCCCTGGGTCGGGAAGATCCCCTGGAGGAGGAAATGGCAACCCACTCCAGTATTCTTGCCTGAAAATCCCATGGACAGAGGAGCCAGGCAGGCTACACAGTCCATGGGGTTGCAAAGAGCCAGACACGACTTAGCAGCTGAGCACACACACCCCACATCATTGGTTCTCATGGCAAATAAGTTGAAAATCCACAAAACCCCCTACTAATAAGGGTAGAAAAGCCTGGCAGGCTCAGTGTTCAAATGCTGTGCTGTGCTAAGTCACTTCAGTCATGTCCGAATCTTTTGCGACCCCATGGACTGTAGCCTGCCAGGCTCCTCTGTCCATGCGGATTCTCCAGGCACGAATACTGGAGTTGGTTGCCATGCCCTTCCTCCAGGAGATCTTCCCAACTCGAGGACTGAACCAGAGTTTCTTAGGTCTCAAGCATTGGCAGGCAGGTCCTTTATCACTAGCACCATCTAGGAAGCCCTGTGTTCAAGTGATAAAGCTTCAGATGACAAAAACTTGGTGATTTTCAGAAAAACCTTGAAAATGAAATAAAGTTCATTCATTCAAAAAATCAGAGCTAAAAAGGAATACAATGAATAACAGAAGGAAGAATGTGCTGTCACATCACATGTTGAGTAGTGGAAAGGTCACAGCTGTTTAACCACCAAATAGTTTAAACTGGTTAGGAAAATTAAAACCACGAAAGTAAAACAGATTATAGCTTAGGAAAAGATCTGCAAAAATACACACTGAAATACATTTTGTGGTCCCTGTTTCAACTTCCCTCTTGAATTACTGCAGAACCAACACATACCAGTGAAAAGGAGATCCATGATCTCAAGGAAACGTGGACTGTTCATATCAATGCTTAATATGAAAAAAGATTGATATGCTTTTCATATCAATCTCCTTTTCATACCAATGCTCCTAAAATTGAGAAGCCATGGTGCAGAGAGAGAAACTAGTCAAGCCAAAGCCAAAGAACCCCAAACTTAGGGCTTTCTGCCTTTGGGCAATGGAGGAAGGGAAGAAGGGAGTATGTCCATTATCACCTAAACTTAATGGTTCTGGGAATGCTTATTTCTTGCACATTACTCTTATATAATCTATAAGTTTGGGGTTTTGATTTTTTCCTTCTCATATCAACAGGTTAGGACTCCTCTAGTGATTAAGAATCTGTCAGTGCAGGAAACATAGGTTTGATCTTTGGTCCAGAAAGATTCCACATGCCACAGGGCAACTAAGCCCGTGTACCACAATTTCTGAAAACTGTGCTCTCGAGTCCATGCTCCACAACAAGAGAAGCCTCCACAGTGAGAAGCCCAAGCACTGCAACTAGACAACGCCCATGTGCAGCAACAAGGCCCCAGCACAGCCAAAACTAAGAGGTCAATAAATAAAATTAAAAAAATAAAATAGGCTATTGAAGAGGTACATAGTCTGGCCATGGTCAACCAGAAAGATATTCAATCACTTCTTAGTGGAAGAATGTAGACACGCTTGATCCCTACTGAGAGGTAGGGGGAGGGAATAATTTGCTAATTTAATTACTGGAAGCTAGAGGATGAGATGGCTGGATGGCATCACCGACTCGATGGATGTGAGTTTGAGTGAACTCCGGGAGTTGGTGATGGACAGGGAGGCCTGGTGTGCTGCAATTCATGGGGTCGCAAAGAGTCGGACATGACTGAGCAACTGAACTGAACTGAACTGATTGGAAATAAAGTGCTAATTGCCTAAAGAACTTCCAACTTAATATCTGATTATTTGATACTTGTGATCTTTACTCAGGAAGTAGAAATCTGCTGTCTTTCCAGTGTCTTTTTCTGTGGCAGTAGCTTGAGATCACACTGGATGTGATCTCATCCAATGTAGATGAAAGTAAAATGTTCTTTAGAAAAAAAATAAGTTTACAAGAATACATCTTAGAAGTACAAAAAGATGTGATTAAATTTAATTGGAATATTTACAGGATAATAAAATAAGGCCTATGATTTTAGGTGTGGAGAGAGAAATTTTCACTTTTTTCTTCATTCTCTTCTGTATTGTCTGAATTTCTTTTAAGAATCAGGAAATATAAAAAGGGCTAAAAAGTGAATTCAGAAGAGATACAATCACTAGTTTTCTCCAAGTGCTGTGGCTAACATTACCCCACAGGTCTCTTGAGATCTTTCTTGGGAAGTCATTTCCCTCTCCCATGAGTGCTGACGGGCATTTGTGGCTTCTCTCCAATGGTTCTCCATGAAAATCAGCTCAAGATATGATGGCAGATTGAATCTGATCTCTCCTGGCAGATTGGGAAATTTAAAGGGAGCATTTGAACTTTATCAGAGAACAAAATTCAAAGTCACAGGAAAGAAACTGGAGAGGGATAAATTACAGACTGTGGAAAATTATTGAAATGGAAGGAGATGTTTATAAAAATGTTGAGGGATGTATTTTGATAAGGTAGGAGATCATATGCAAAGCAAATCCAGTATTTGTGGTTAAGAACACAGGCTTTGTGGTCACAGAGACCTGGGTACAAATCTTTCTCTGCCACATGCCATTTGGGCAACTCACCTGCCTCTCCAAGTCTCACTTTCCTTTCTTTTTGTGTTTTTAAATCAGGTGGATATAATGAAAAGACAATGTTACTCAGAGGAGTACATAAAAGTGCTCAGTAAAAGGTAGTAATTAGTCCAATCTACATATTTGATGCAATTTCTATCAAAATTCCTGTGACATTTTTTTTTCTTTTACAGAAATAGAACAGACAATCCTGAAATGTTCACGGAAAAATGAAAGTTCCCAAATAGTCAAAACAATTTTAAGAACAAGGTTGGAGGCACCACACTTTCTAACTTCAAACTATATTACAAAGATATAGTCATCAAAACAGATGCATAGATCAATTGAACAGAATAGAAAGCACAGAAATAAACTCATGCTTACATGTCCATTAATTTAAGATAAAGAATATACAATGAATATACAATGTGGATTGTGTATTCAAGAAATAGTTATAAGCCAAGGATGGTGAAGAGACAGTCTCTTCAATTAAAGGTGGTAGGAAAATTAGACAGCTATATGCAAAAGAATGAAAATGGACCACTATCTTACACCATACACAAAAATTAGCTCAAAATGGATGAAAATCTTGAAATGGATAAAGGACTTGAATGTAAGACCTGAAACCATAAAACTCATAGAAGAAAACACAGTAAGCCATCACATCAATCTTGGTGATGATTTTTTGGATTTGAGAGCAAGAACAAAGGCAACAAAAGGAAAAACAAACAAATGGGACCACAGTAAACTGAAAGCTTCTACATAGCAAAGAAAATCGTTACTAGAATAAAAAGGCAGACTACGAAGTGGGAGAAAGTACCTGCAAACCAGTATCTGATAAGGGGTTAATATCTAAAGTATACAAATAACTCATAACTCAAGAGCAAGAAAATAGCGATAATAATAATAATCCAATTTTAAAACTTTTTTAAAAAGGCAGAGGATCTTAATAGCTTTTAAAACTTTTTTAAAAAGGCAGAGGATCTTAATAGCTGTTTTCCAAAGAAGACATATAGATGGCAAACAGGAAATGGGTATATAAAAAGTACTTAGCATCACTGATTGGAGAAGGCAATGGCACCCCACTCCAGTACTCTTGCCTGGAAAATCCCATGGACGGAGGAGCCTGCTGGGCTGCAGTCCATGGGGTTGCGAAGAGTCAAGACACAACTGAGCAACTTCACTTTCACTTTTCACTTTCATGCATTGGAGAAGGAAATGGCAACCCACTCCAGTATTCTTGCCTGGAGAATCCCAGGGACAGGGGAGCCTTGTGGGCTGCCGTCTATGGGGTCGCACAGGGTCAGACACGACTGAAGCGACTTAGCAGCAGCAGCACCATCATTGATCACCAGGAAAATGCAAATCAAAACCACAATGAGATATCACCTCACACCTATTAGAATGGCTGTTATCAAAATGACAAGAAATATCAAGTGTTGACTAGGATGTGGAAAAAAGGGAACCCTTGTACAATGTTGGTGAGAATAAAAATTGGTGTAGCCACTATGGAAAATAATATGGAGGCTTCTAAAAAGATTAAAAATATAACTACCACGTGATTCAAAAAATACAACCTTCCAAAACAGAATCAGGAGCAAACAGACAATCTGAAACTATTGAGCACTAGTAGTGAAATTCAATTTGTAGTTTAAAAAAAAGTTTTCAGCAAATAATCCAAAACCAGACAGTTTTACAGAGAAATTCTATCAAACATGTAAAGAGCTAATACCTATCCTTCTCAAACTATTGCAGAATTGAAGAGGTTGAAACACTCCCAAATTCATTCTACAAGGCCACCATTACCTTAATACCAAAACCAAAGACACTACAAAAAAGAGAAAACTATAAGCCGATATCTCTGATGACTATAGGTGTAAAAATTCTCAATAAAATATTAGCAAACCAAATTCAATAATATATCAAAAGGATTAGACACAATGATCAAGTGGGATTTATTCCAGGGACACAAGAATGGCTTGGTTTTTGCAAATCAATGTGGTACACCACATTAACAAGAGGAAGGATAGAAATCAATGTATTAGTCACTCAGTCATGTCCGAATCTTTGCAACCCCATGGGCTGTAACCCACCAGGCTCTTCCATCCATGGGAGTCTCCAGAAAAGTATACTGGAGTGGGTTGCCATTTCCTTCTCCAGGGGATATCCCAACTCAGGGATCGAACCTGGGTCTCTAGCATTGCAGCAGACTCTCAACCATCAGAGCCACCAGGGAAGCCATTAAAAAAAAAAAATCAAAAGATTGTCTTAACAGATACAGGAAAAGCATTAGACAAAATTCAACACTCATTCATAATAAAAACTTTCATCAGAGTGGGTATAGAGGGAACGTATCTCAACATAACAAAGGCCATTTATGACACAACCAGAGCTAACAGAAAGGGAAATATTGAAGGCTTTTCCTGTAAGATCAGGAACAAGACAAGAATGCCCACTCTTGCCACTTCTTTTAAAAGTAATATTGGAAGTCCTAGCCAATCAGACAAGAAATAAAAGGCATCCAAATTGAAAGGGAAGACGTAAAATATATAGAAAATCCTAAAGTCTCCATCAAAAAAACCCACACCTATTGGAATTAATAAATTAATCCTATAAATTTGCAGGATAAAAGATTAATATACAGAAATCTGTTGCCTTTCTATACACTGACAATGAACTATCAGAAAGAGAAATTATGGAAACAATCCCATTTACAATTGCATCAAAAAGAATAAAATACCTATGAACAAACTTAATCAAGGAGGTGAAAGACTTATCCTCCAAAATCTATAAAACACGAAGGAATCTGTAAATCATACAAAGAAATGGGAAAATATTTTGTGTTCTTGGATTGGAAGAATCATTACTTTTAAAATGTCCATAGTACCCAAAGCAATCTATAGATTTCATACAATTCCTATAAAAATACCCCCATTTTTCCCAGAGAACTAGAACAAATAATCATAAAACTTATAAGGAACCACAAAAAAGCTTGAACTTTCCAGGCAAGAAGATCAGAGTGGGGTGCCACTACCCCAGAGGATCTTCCCAAGCCACGATCAAACCCCCATCTCTTACACCTCCTGCACTGGCTGCTGCTGCTAAGTCGCTTCAGTCGTGTCCGACTCTGTGCGACCCCGTAGACAGCAGCCCACCAGGCTCCCCCGTCCCTGGGATTCTCCAGGCAAGAACACTGGAGTAGGTTGCCATTTCCTTCTCCAATGCATGAAAGTGAAAAATGAAAGTGAAGTTGCTCAGTCATGTCCGACTCTTCGTGACCCCGTGGACTGCAGCCCACCAGGCTCCTCCATCCATGGGATTCTCCAGGCAAGAGTACTGGAGTGGGGTGCCATCGCCTTCTCCGCTCCTACACTGGCAGGCGGACTCTTTACCACTAATGCCACCTTGGCTGCCCACACAATGAAATATTGCTCACTTATAAAATGAAGGAAAGTTTGCTATTTGCAATAGCATACATTGACCTTGAGGACATGCTAATGAAATACACCAGACAGAAAAAACGAATACTGCACGCTTTAACTTATATGCGGAAACTATAAAAACAAACAAAACCAATAAAGCCTGGAGCTCATAGATGCAGAGAAGAGATTGGCTGTTGCCAGACACGAGGAGTTGGGAATGGGAAAAATATGTGAAAAGTGGTCAAAAGGTACAAACTTCCAGTTATAAAAGTTAAAATTCCTGGGGAAGTAATGTACAGCATGATGACTAGTAACACTGTGCTGTATTTAAAAATTTGTAAATTTGGTGTATTGGAAAATTTCAAATCTTAGCAATTTGAAAATTGCTAAGAGTGTAGATCTTAAAAGTTCTTATTACTTTTCTCATCCCATCAAATTTCACAACAATTTTTTTGTTATGAAAATAATTTATAACAACGTGTAGTGATGCAGGTTAATCAGATTTATTATAGTGATCATTTCAGAATACACACAGATATGGAATCATTATCTTGTACACTTGAAACTATTATATTCTATGTCAACTATATCTCACTCTTTTAAAAAAGATAGCCATTACTTTTCATTACTTTTTAGCTCTTATGAGAAGCACAAGCTGTTTCAGGTAATAATAAATTACATAAGACATATATAAATGAAAACTGATGTTTCTGTGGCAAAAATTCTAGATTGCTGTTATGTTATTTAAGGAATTTTAAAAAGTGGAATCAGTGCTAGGCAAGCATGAAATCTAACTCAGTACATTGATGGTGACCAAAACCATCACCAAGAAAAAGAAACACAACAGGGCAAAATGGCTGTCTGGGGAGGCCTTACAGATGGCTGAGAAAAGAAGAGAAGCGAAAGGCAAAGGAGGAAGGAAAAAATACACTCATCTGAAAGCAGAGCTCCAAAGAATAGCAAGGAGAAGTAAGAAGTGAAGAGAACAATGCAAAGAAACAGAGGAAAATAACAGAATGGGAAAGATCAGAGATCTCTTCAAGAAAATGAGAGATACCAAGGGAACATTTTATGCAAAGATGGGCTCAATAAAGGACAGAAATAAGGCAAGGACCTAACAGAAGCAGAAGATATTAAGAAGTGGTGGCAAAAATACACAGAACTATACAAAAAAGGTCTTAATAACCCAAATAACCATGATGGTGTGGTAACTCAACTAGAGCCAGACATCCTGGAGTGTGAAGTCAACTGGGCCTTAGGAAGCATTATTATGAACAAAGTTAGTGGAGGTGGTGGAATTCCGGCTGAGCTGTTTCAAATCCTGAAAGATGATGCTGTGAAAGTGCTTCACTCAATATGCCAGCAAATTTGGAAAACTCAGCTGTGGCCACAAAGGTCCGTTTTCATTCCAATCCCAAGAAGGGCAGTGCCAAACAAGGTTCAAGCTACCAGACAATTGTACTCATTTCACATGTTAGCAAGGTAATTCTCAAAATCCCTCAAGCTAGACTTCAACAGTATGTGAACTGAGAACGTCCAGATGTATAAGCTGGATTTAGAAAAGGCAGAGGAACCAGAGATCAAATTGCCAACATCCACTGGATCATAGAAAAAGCAAGAGAATTCCAGAGAAACATCTACTACTGCAGGGCAAGAAGCAACAGTCAGAACCGGATGTGGAACCATGGACTGGTGCAAATTGGAAAAGTACTTCAAGGCTGTATATTGTCACCCTGCTTATTTAGCTTATAGGAAGAATACATCAGGTGAAATGCCAGGCTGGATGAAGCACAAGCTGGAATCAAGACTGCTGGGAGAAATATCAACAACCTCAGATACGCAGATGACACCACCCTTATGGCAGAAACGGAAAAGGAACTAAAGAGCCTCTTGATGACGGTGAAAGAGGAGAGTGGAAAAGCTGTCATCCGGTTCCATCACTTCATGGCAAATAGATGAGGAAGCCACAGAAAGAGTGAGAGACTATTTTCTTGGGCTCCAAAATCCCTCATGATGGTGACTGCAGAAATTAAAAGACGCTTGCTCCTCAGAAGAAAAGCTATGACAAGCCTAGACAGCATATTAAAAAGCAGAGACATCACTTTGCCGACAAAGGTCTGTCTAGTCAAAACTATGGTTTTTCCAGTAGTCATGTATGGATGTGAGAGTTGGACTATAAAGAAAGCTGAGCGCCAAAGAATTGATTCTTTCAAACTGTGGTGTTGGAGAAGACTCTTGAGAGTCCCTTGGACTGCAAAGAGATCCAACCAGTCCATCCTAAAGGAAATCAGTCCTGAATATTCATTGGAAGGACTGATGCTGAAACTCCGATACTTTGACCACCTAATGTGAAAGAGCCGACTCGTTAGAAAAGACCCTGATGCTGAAAGATTGAAGTCAGGAGGAGAAGGGGACGACAGAGGATGAGATGGTTGGATGACATCACCGGCTCAATGGACATGAGTTTGAGCAAGCTCTGGGAGATGATGGAGGACAGGAAAGCCTCGCGTGCTGCAGTCCATGGGGTCACAAAGAGTCAGACATGACTGAGAGACTGAACAACATACCATCTACACCTTCCTAAATTTTTCCAGTGGTCATGTATGGATGTGAGAGTTGGACTGTGAAGAAGGCTGAGCGCCGAAGAATTGATGCTTTTGAACTGTGGTGTTGGCGAAGACTCCTGAGAGTCCCTTGGACTGCAAGGAGATCCAACCAGTCCATCCTAAAGGAGATCAGTCCTGGATGTTCTCTGGAAGGAATGATGCTAAAAAGCTGAAACTCCAGTACTTTGGCCACCTCATGCGAAGAGTTGACTCATTGGAAAAGACTCTGATGCTGGGAGGGATTGGGGGCAGGAGGAGAAGGGGATGACAGAGGATGAGATGGCTGGATGGCATCACTGACTAATGGACATAACTTGGGGAGTTGGTGATGGACAGGGAGGCCTGGCGTGCTGCAATTCATGGGGTCGCAAAGAGTCAGACACGACTGAGCAACTGAACTGAACTGAACTGTCTGTGAGAGCATCAGTGCCTCCCAAATGCCAGTAACTAGTAACAGCTACTTATCTGCCCTTTCACGTCTCAGAGCTCTTCTAATCCTCCTGATCACACTAAGGAGAAAGCCCCCAGGAGAACAACTGCCCTGGACCACCCCCAGTGCTGAGAGTAGGGAAATCAATTGTCCTGGTTTTCCCCATACTGCCCCCAGTCCAGCCCTTCAGGTCCCATGGCCAGGGAAATCCTCAGTCCTCTCTGCTGAGGTGGAGTCCGGCACCCAATCAAGCCCTGTAGGATCTTCTCGTCTGCACTCAGTTTCACTTCGAAGCCAGTGGCATTTCTTTTTCTCAGTACAGCGACTTCACTAACATCTCTGAGAGTCTTGTCAGATGTGATTAGACTTAAATTTGGGCAATGCAAATGGAGTGGATAGAGGGAAAAGAAATTATATTTTCCCCTGAGATAACTGGTTGAGAGTTGAGATGATTTAAGGGATTAAGAAGAGGTATGCATGCCTCTGGGTGCTTAGTGATTGATGTGCACCCATATATGAACGAGCATGTGTACGTGTGTGATATATTCAGGAAGACACAGACCAGGCAAGGGATCTGACCTGGGCACTAGTCCCTGGAAGATGAGGGTCAGAGGTGGTTGTCAAGACCACAGTTCCCCATACTGGCCTCCAGGGGGTGCCATCATCCCGCAATAGTTCTGTTGCCTTTGTGGGGGGGTAGGTTGGGAGGAAGTAGATGGACCTTTAGAGTGAAGATGATGCAACTCCCCATCTTTAGCGGTGGGGCATGCAAGAATGAGGTGTTTACAGCTTACAGGAGCATTCCAAAATTCTTCTCATTAACCGCACCCAAGATAAGTAAGCACCTCCACCTTCTCCTTCCTGCTTTATTTCTGCCAGCCTTCTCTGCTTTGGAAAGGAGAACCCTCATCCCAGTGATCTCTCAGGGATCTCCATCCTCAGAAGGAAGAACTCTGACAAGCTATTTACTGCAGGTAATCATGCAGCCAGGCCTTCCACTCAGTGTCCCTGTCCCACGGCTGCCTTCTCAGGGCACCAGGCGCCCCTGGGTCACCAGCTGGAATGAATAGGGAGCTGATTGCTGATGGCTACTCCACACTGACTGATGTGTGTTTATTCCATTTGAAATGTTCTGAGAAAAGAACAGTTACTCTAAAGAAGAGCTCCATGTGAGCACAGTGAATATGAGGGCGACGATTCCAAAACTGCCAGGGGGTCAGCTTCAATGTGAGAGTGTGCTCGGAAAGCAGAAGCAGGGTGCCAAGCACACTCTGGGAACACCTGTGAGAAAGGACCGGCATAGGCTCCTTGTGTCAAGCCCATCGGTTGGCACTGTTCACAAAATGGAGTCGCTTGTGCTAAGCTCCACATCAAACTGAGACTTCACTATAGTTCTGGCTCTCCCAGAAATGGATTCTTAGACCAGTCAATCGGGACTTCACCAAATCAGCACTAGTTAGGTAACCTGTCTAATAGACCCCCGCCACCCACTAAAAGACAGTAACCTTGAGATAACGACCCACTTTTTTTGCCTACTATAATTTCCTTGGTCCTGCTATCTTCTGCATATGAAATTCTTTCATTTTTTAACAGCTCCATGGAGCTCCTTTCTGTCTGCTAGATTGGATGTTACCTGATTCAAAGCATTTGCTCAAATAAACCCTTAATTTTTTAATATGCCTCAGTTTCTCTTTTAACAGATTCAGAAAGTATAGAAACTGGCCCAGTGCTAGTTCTTGTTGACCTCTTGGCAAGCCACATGAAATCTGTAAAATGATGGAGCTGGGCTGGAAGGTATCCAAAGCCCCTCCAGGTAAGCACTTCCTGCCTACAATGTCATTCATCACAGAGGTAGTACCAGTTCTCAAACTTCTTGCCCTCAGGACCCGATGACAACACTTAAAAGTATTGAGAACGCCAAGGTCTTTTGTTTATGTGGGTTGTATCTATCAATATTTATCATATTAGAAACTTAAATACAGAAAAATTTAGAACACGAGAATATACAAGTACTCATGATCTCATCACCCATTGGATATTCTCCAGAAAATTCCTCTGTGAAAAAAATGAGACTGAAGTGTACTATCATCTGTCTTATTATGAAATAGCTTTGGTCTCATAGACTTCCTGTAGGGGTCTCTAAGACCCCAGGGATCCCCAGGCCATGCCACTGTGAGAACTACTGGAATGCTAAAAGGTTCTGGAGCCAGAATCTGCAATGGAATCTGGGTTTTGCTACTTGCTAGACAGGTGATCTTGGGCACATGCCTTAACCGGTTGGTGCTTTGATTTCCCGTAAAACTGGAATAAAGAGTACCTAATTCCCAGGCTTTTAGAAGAGCTAATTAATGCATGAAAAGTACCTCAACAAATGTAAGTGCTTCCTAAATGCAGGCTATTAATCAACAGGAGACACATTTTCATCAAAAACATATGTTTGGAAAATTAACAACAGGAAAAGAGAAAAAAAACTTAACAAAAACAGCATTGCTACATTTTCAGACTGCATCTAGAAAACCATTTTCTGCAGGAATTTCACAGGACGCCAGGCCAATACTCTTAGGTCTCTGCGCTCAGGCTGTCCCTGCTTCAGAAGAGTCTGGAAGACACACCCTGGGCCCAGCCAGAGCTCTGTCTCCACTGCTGGTCAGTGGTAACCACAGCCGACACAGGAATTCCCCAATTATGCCCAAGCGTCTTCGTCTGTAGCTTCCTCCACAGCTGGACATGCCCAGCGTATTTTGGAAGCTGCCTAACTGAACAAGTCCCTGGCTTTCAACACCCGAGCCCCCACAGAGCTGTGGGGGCTTCTTTTGCTATTTGAGAGTCAGTACTGATCACAAGCGGCTTCCCAGGAGGCTCAGTGATGAAGAATCCACCTCCCAATGCAGGAGCCACAGGAGATGTGGGTTCGAGCCCTGGGTCAGGGAAGATCCCCTGCGGGAGGAAATGGCAACCCATTCTAGCATTCTTGTCTGGAAAATCCATGGACAGAGGAGCCTGATGGGCTACCGTGCATGGAATGGCAAAGAGTCGGACACAACAGAGCACGCACAAACACACACGCCGATTATGTGGAATTTTGGTTTATACACCATAGGTCTAAGTCTTTCTCCAAGTCCCTATCTCAACCCCTGACTTTTCCATTTGCTTTGGTTGATGTACCACAGTGGCAATGAGCGTTGGACACACTGGAATCACCCAGAGGGCTGAAATGCAGTCTGGGACCCACTGCCCAGAGATTCTGATTTAACTGCCTCTGCTAGTGCTTCCAGGGGATTCCAGTGTGAAGCCAGGCCTGAGAAGCAGAGCTCTAGTAACCCTGTAGTGCTCAAAATGTGGTCCTGGTCCAGCAACAACAGTGCCACCTGGAAACTTGCTAGAAGTGCACATTCCCAGGCCCAGGCATCTGTGTTATACCAGACCCTTGAGGGGATTTGAATGCATGATCGAGGCTCAAGTTAAGGACACCCAGTACTCTTGAAGGGCTCATCTCCACGAGTCCCACTTCCACCATTACCATCACCTCCATCTACCACGTAAGCCCATAAAAAGAAGTGCCAGGCCCCTGTGGTAGGTTGAAGGTGCAGATACCTGTGTGGCTTGAGGTAGAAGAGCTTGGGTGACTCTGCCTTCATTTGCCCACCAAGTCTTTCTGCAGGGCTATTGGGTTCTTGAGGGAACCAATGAACCAAGGATCATTAAACGTCACCCACACACATTCAGTTCAGCAAACATTTATTGCACAAATGTTTACTGAGGCATCAGGCTATTGTTAAGCCCATTGGAAGGATAGATAAGCCTCAGCCCTGCCCTAAGGAGTGTGTAATCTAACAGACACGGCACGTACACAAACAAGTTGGCAGGATTCCGGGCTTCAGAGAAACACAGGTTTATAGCAAAACTAAGATTACGTGATAGCGAATATCAGTTTGGCACGTTCTATGTGCCTGGCCAACTGCAGGCAGTCTCAGTCCTCTTAATCTTACTTGCTTCTCATACGTAATCCTCAAAACAACTTCTGATGCAGGTCCCTACTATTATTCCCATTTTGAATATGAGGAAACAGTTTTAGCAGCAGTGAATACATTGCTAGTGACAGCAGGTGCGGAGCCAGGACTTATAGCCACATCTGTCTGACCCCCCGATCTTTGGAATGACATACCTGCATGGGATATTTTAACATGCAAAGGGTGTACTGGAGATTTGGGGAAACATTTCCTAGCTAATTCTGAGACAAGCAACTGTTCTTAAATGTTAGGGTTTGTATAAGTAGGTTGAGATGGTGGCAGACTTCAAACAGCTTCTAGTTAGATGAGGAAGAAACCAGAGGAAAAATCTGGGTCTTGAATATTCATTCCCTCACCACCTGCACAGACAGTGCCTCAGAAATGCTGGCTGAATGATCTCTCAGGACACTGTTTGCAGCCATTCTTCAGGGATTGTGTGCACATCCACTCTGTCTCCACTTTTGACACATAGGAGAGACTCTGATGCCTGGAAATCCTAAAAATCCAGCAATGCCAGCAAGAAAATCACAACCACATCCAGCCTGTGCTAGCCTCTCCAGCGAAGTTGCTGGAAAGAAAGGAAAACATTTGCAAACATACAATGCTATTTGAATATTCAATAACTAATTCCATATTTCTTAGTTCTTCTTGAAAGAAACTCCACTTTACTATGAAAACAATAGCCTAGTGGTTACTGGGAAGACGTATAGGATTGTCTGCCCAACACTCAACTACACTTGTTTTTCTAGAAATTGTCACCCATCTTACCTGTGTTTCTCATGGAATTGGATATATACATATATCTTTGTTTCTTACATGACCCATGAGCCTAACCACAGTTAACTTGTCCCAAGGGGGGCTTATGGACTTCGTTGCCTGGGATTTTTAAAATTTCACACTGAGAGTCTCCCCCTGGTGACAAAAGCTGAACTTACACAGAACAAAGTGAAGGCATGTTTCTGGCCTTCCTTTTCTGTAAGGAAAGAGAAGAGAGCTGACAACATACCAACAGGGCGGCAGAGGAGAGGCAGAGGGTCCTCATGCTCTTTGAGAACCAGGTTATTCCTGAGACCCCCTTGGGGCTTCCCAGGTGACTCCATGGTAAAGACTGCCTGCCAGTGTAGAAGACACAGGTTCGATCCCTGGGTGGAGAAGCTCCCCTGGAGAAGGAAATGGCAACCCACTCCAGTATTCTTGCCTGGGAAATCCCAGGGAGAGAGGAGCCTGGCAGGCTACATTCCATGGTGTCGCAAAGAGTCAGACACTATTAAGTGCCTTGAGCATTTGCCCACATGTGAGACACGTGTGCCTCCCTGCTCTTTCCCAGGCTTGGTTTTTCTAAAAAATATTTCCTTAAATTTTGTCACTCAACCCCATTCCCGATTGAGATGAACTACTTGGAATTCTGGTCTGTCTCTTGTAACCACAGCCCTGACCAGAAGAGGTGTTTGAACAGCTTTCAGGTGATTAAAATAAATACAAGAGAAATAAAGCAATTGCTCTAACTTCTCATTTTCTGGTGCCTTGTGCCTTTCTTTAACATGTGAATTTCAGTAGATATCCTCCAGGGGTCAGTTTCGTAATTTTTTTTATTTTAGCAAAACTTGGATTGAATTGTAACACACACACAAACCCAAACACTAATAAATCACGTGTGTTATATGTGTTAGTCGCTCAGTCATGCCCAACTCTGGGACCCCATGGACTGCAGCCCACCAGGCTCCTCTGTCCATGAGATTTTCCAGGCCAAGGATACTGGAGTGGGTTGCCATTTCCTTCTCCAGGGGATCTTCCCAACCCAGAGACTGAACCCGGGTCTCCTGCACTGCAGGCAGATTCTTTACCGACTGAGCTACAAGGGAAGCCCACGTCAATCATGACTTTTCAGAAAACACATACATGGGTGTAACCAACACCCAGATCAAGGAGGAGATAGCTTTCAATATCCTGTGATAAACCATAATAGGAAATCATATGAAAAAGAACATATGTGTGTATAACTATGAAAAATTAACACGATATTGTAAATCAACTGTATTTCAATAAAATTTAAAATTTGAAAAATAGAATGAGAACATCTCCCATGGCCGCTTCATGCCCCCTCTGCCAGGGGCATATCCCCCGCCTCAGGGCAGGCACTTTTCTGACTTCTGACATCAGAGTTTAGTTTTGCTTGGTTTTATACGTGAAGGCATCCTACAGCACTCTCTTTTGTGTCTGGCTCTTTTCCTCATTCGTGAGACAAGTCCACACTACTGCATATGGCTGTGGTTCCTTCTCATTGTATCCACAGCTTTGTATTTTAAATCTTACTTTCACTGAAGTAAAGTTAGGCTGGAACTCAGTACTAAGGACCCAGCAGAAGGAGCTGTCTGTTTTCCTGATCATCTATCGATCCTGGTGGCGAAAGATATAATTCAGGCAAACTGCCTGGACCTTTGCAGAAGAGAGAAATTCCTCTTCTGATGCTGGGAGTTTCGCTGAGATTATTATACTGTTCAGCTCGAGGGAGGACACCCAGGCTGCTTCCCTCTTACGAGGGAGAAAAAACAATAGTTCCTTGTTCAGAACTGAGAGCTTTTGGAAGAAAAGCAGGGCACAGCTCTTCTCAAAAGTGACCCTTCCAAAAATCCTAATCAGACAGCATATTGTTTATTTCAGCAGATAGCTTTCAGTGACTCAAAAGACAAATAACCCTGTACTTCAATTTGTATCATAATTTCTGGAAGACAACACCATCCTTTTAATTTTTACCAAGCAGGCAAACAGTAATTTATCCACAGGGCTCTTCTGTCAGACCTTTCCTCCCCAGCCTGAGATACAGATTCTGAATATAATTTCCATCAACACTTGTAGGTTTCCTTCTTTAAGCTCCATGGGAATTAGAATGCAAATCATTACTAACTCCAGTTACCAACTGGTTTAACAAAGAAGAAGAATTTCTTATTTTCCATCACAAGAAGTATGGAGCTCTGTTAAACTGGTCCAGTGACAACAACATGGACCTAGGTTCTTTCTGTATCAGACTGTCCACAGGAGGGCACCCTACAGATACTATGTGACTGAGGTCATTCCAAGAGACAAATGAAGAAATAACAGCTTCCAGCTGCAAAAGAGGGCTTCCCTGGTGGCACAGACAGTGAAGAATCTGCCTGCAACGTAGGAGACCCAAGTTCCCCTGGAGAAGGGAATGGCAATCCACTCCAGTATTCTTGCTGGAAAAATCCCATGGACTGAGGAGCCTGGCAGGCTATACCCCTTGGGGTCGCAAAGAGTCAGATTTGACCGAGTGACTTTCACATTCTCACATTCATATTCACAGCTGCAAAAGAAGCTCTTTCATGCTCGCTCTCAACTC
Organism: Oryx dammah; assembly: GCF_014754425.2. NCBI lineage: Eukaryota > Metazoa > Chordata > Mammalia > Artiodactyla > Bovidae > Oryx > Oryx dammah. The sequence continues at coordinate 12,435,718 of NW_024070198.1, forward strand.
CTCTCCCTTCCTCAGAACCTCACACTCCTCATCAGCCAGAATTAAACTCAGACCCATGGGTGAAGCCAACCCAGAGTGAAAGGAATGGGATTACCATACTTCACAAGTAACAACAGTGTTTATTCCTAAAATTAGAAGCAGAAGCCCCTTGCCTGAGTCACCTTAAAACAAAACAACGACTCTTCTGGAGGGGAAGAGAAGGATCGTGGGGCTCACAGCTGTCCAGCTGTCATCATCCAAGGCTTCCTCTTTTGCTTTCCCACATCCAAGCACGCCCCATGTTCCACTCATTGTTCAAAACATGCTCATACTTCCACAAAATGCACACACAGCCCCTCCACGAGTGAAAACAACCCGAAGTCTCATCATGAAGAAGCAAGATGAATCCCACAAAACTCCCGCCCAGGAAGGTGACTGTCACCACTGGCCCCCAGTACACAGTATTTCCCACAGGACAGGAACTGCATGAGCCGTTCCCACAACCCAGCCAATCTAGGTCCCTGGGTTTGCTTTCTGGGGAGGACCTCCCTGGCCTCCTGGCCCCCAAGGTCACCTCTGAGGTACAAAGGGGAGTGTAACATTGAGGGTTTCTTTGTTTACTGAGATTTCTCACATTTATAAAACATGACAGGAAGTTCTGTTCATTATGAACAGTCCCAGCTAATTTTTGTTTTAAAAAGGATCTTGTCTTCATCAGTGTTCCACTAATGCCAATTGAGTTTCCTCTCTGACCCCTGGAAGAAAGATTCGTGCTGGTGCACCACTGAGCCTTCTGAACTTTATACTGTTTATTCAAAGCCAACATTCCAACCTGACAACCTGCCACACCAACAGGCAAGACACACCGGATCCCAAGGGACTGGGAAGTCGTGGTGGTCCCAGCATCACCACAAGCATCCCAGGACTCACCATGCGGTTCTGGTGGTCTAATTCTCACCATGCCTGGGTGTGACATGTTCTGATGTTATTTAAACTCAGCTGAATTCCTTTGTAAAAATAAATACTCCTATTTGGTTTTGAGTTGAATGCTGATCAACTCCCTTTACACAAATTTGGCACATTTGACCAAAATAGAACCATGGTTCCAAGAACAAGGTTGATGCCGTGTGCTACATTCACCAACTCATCCCTGTGGTTAGCATGCTTCTGGCACATGATAGGTGCTCAGTAAATGCTGAAAATGAATGAATGAAAGGGGACATGCTCACTTAGGAGCTTGGACAGCATTGCCTTAGGACATTTCACTGGTCACATGGGGTGGAAACAGACATGGAGAAGCCGGATTTTTCTTTGCATGACATCATTTGTCATTTCATTTGGGCTTCCAAGGTGGTGCCAGTGGTAAAGAAATTCCCTGCCAATGCAGGAGGCAGAAGAGACACAAGTTCGATCCCTGGCTTGGGAAGAGCCCCTGAAGGGGGGCATGGCAACCACCTCCAGTATTCTTGCCTGGAGCATCCCATAAGCAGAGGAGCCTGTTTCTCTTCAGGGCTACAGTCCATAGGGTCTCAATGACTAGACTTTGAATCTTACTTTTCTTGTCAAATAGTGCCTCTCAACATCTGCTCCCTCCCAGGTAGAGCTCTGGCAGAGAGCCGAAAGTTAAAAATTCCAGAACGAATCTCTTATCTACATTTTTCTTCCTCCACCCCAAATACCTGATTCTGAGCCAGATGCCTGTAAGGTCCAGCCCTGAATCTGCGGGAATGATTGGCCCCAATGAGGCTCCTTAAACTCTGCCTCTCCTTCATTCTTCCTCTGGCCTCAGAAATAACAGCTGCCTCTTAATTCCCATAACACTGTTCTTACCACTAGTATAGTCATTACTATCGCAAGTTACACACATACAGCTGCAGAATCACTAAAAATCTCTTTCTCATTTTGCCGTATCATGAGTTCCATGCGGGCAGGGCCCCCTCTGCAGTCCTAGCTTCCAGTGTAGTGCCAAGCACATAAGAAACGTGTATTAAGTGAAGGAAGAATAAATGAACAAACAGCAGAGATCTCTGCAAACTGACAATTTAAAGGTAAAAAGGAAAAACTATATAAAATTTCTTTCCTTTGCATAAGACAGAGAAAGGAAAATAGAGACAATTCAGTATTTGTTGTTCAGTCACTAAGCCGTATCTGACTCTTGGTGACCCCATGGATGCAGTATGCCAGGCTTCCCTGTCCTTCACCATCTCCTGAGTTTGCTCAAACTCATGGCCATTGAGTCAGTGATGCCATCCAACCATCTCATCCTCTGTCGTCCCCTTCTCCTCCCGCCTTCAATATTTCCCAGCGTTAGGGTCTTTTCCAATGAGTCGGCTCTTCACATCATGTAGTCAAAGTCTTGGAGCTTCAACTTCAGCATCAGACCTGCCAGTGAATATTCAGGGTTGATTTCCTTTAGGATTCATTGGTTTGATCTCCGTGCAGTACAAGGAACTCTCAAGAGCCTTCTCCAGCACCACAATTTGAAAGCATTAGTTCATCGGCACTCAGCCTTCTTTATGGTACAACTCTCACATCCTTACATGACTGCTAGAAAAACCATAAATTTGACTATAAGGACCTTTGTCAGCAAAGTGATGTCTCTGCTTTTTAATACACTGTCTGGGTTTGTCATAGCTTTTCTTCCAAGGAGCAAGCGTCTTTTAATTTCATGGCTGCAATCCCCGTTGATTTGGGAGCCCAAGAAAATGAAATCTGACGCTGTTTTCACTTTTTCCCCATCTATTTGCCATGAAGTGATGGGACAAGATGCATGACTTTCATGTCTGGAATGTTGAGTTCTAAGCCAGCTTTTTCACTCTCCTCTTTCATCTTCATCAAAAGACTCTAGTTCCTCTTCATTTTTGGCCATTAAAGTGGTATCATCTGCCTGAGGTTGTTGATATTTCTCCCAGAAATCTTGATTCCAGCTTGTGAGTCATCCAGTCCAGCACTTTGTATGATTTACTCTGCATATAAGTTAAATAAGCAGGATGACAATATACAGCCTTGACGTACTCCTTTCTCAATTTTGAATCAGTCCAGTGTTCCATGCCTAGTTCCAACTGTTGCTTCTTGTCCTGCATACACATTTCTCAGGAAAAAGGTAATCTGGTATTCCCATCTCTTTAATAATTTTCCACAGTTTGTTGTGATCCACACAGTCAAAGGCTTTAATGTAGTCCATGAAGCAGAAGTAGATTATTTTCTGGAATTCCCTTGCTTTTTCTAAGATCCAGCATATGTTGGCAATTTTATCTCTGGTTCCTCTGCCTTTTCTAAATCTCTTTGTACATCTGAAAGTTCTTGGTTCACGTACTGCTGGAGCCTAGGTTGAAGGATCTTGAGCATAATCTAACTAGCATGTGAAAATGAGTGCAATTGTATGGTAGTTTGAACATTCTTTGGCATTGCGTTTCTTTGGGATTGGGATAAAAACTGACCTTTCCCAGTCCTGGGGCCACTGCTGAGTTTTCCAAATGTACTGGCATATTGAGTACAGCACTTTAACAGCATCATCTTTTCAGATTTGAAAATCAGTGAAGGAGAACAGTAGTCTAATTCTCTTTGGGCTCGTGTATAGCAAATGAAAATTCCTTGACCCTCTTCTCATTAAGGCATGTGGTCTGTGTCCCTTTCCCTCGAACCTGGGTCTATCTGAGTGTCTTGACTATAACCAACAGAATGCAGCAGAAATGAGGCTAAATCAGAGAAAGCCATGCTGCCTCCACCTGGTTCTCTTAGGAGGCTTGCTGTGGGAAGTCTGCACCCGCCTACACATAAGTCTGACTACCTGGGACACACAAAGGCTTCTGGTCGGTCCCAGCTGGGTTTTCAGTCAACAGCCAGCATCAGCTTCCAGCCAGGTGTGTGAGTCACCCTGGACATCCAGCCCAGTTATGCTTTGGACAATTTCAGCCCCAGCGGACATTTGACAACATCACGTGAAAGACCTCAGTGAGGATCACTGGAACTGTTTCTAAATGACTCACAAACTCATGAGCAAAATGAAAAAGCTATTTTAAACTCCTAAATTTGGGGTATGACTTATTACACATTAATAAGAACTAGTTCAATTGCCTCTGTGGATTAATACTATAGAAAATCCTTGGATTTTTCTTCTATATTCCTGAAGGGGCCAGTTGAGACCCCTGCCCATTTTCAGACCAAGCATACACAAGGACATATAAACCCATCACTTCTCAGTGAGTGTGTCAGTACATAAATAAAAACATCCAGAGTTTATGCATGGAGAATCCAACAAAATGAAAATTAAAAATCACAAACGACTTCTGGAAAGGAAGCAGTCTCTAATTAATTAAGGTAAGAAGTGCAAAACCTCTCTAAAAGGAGAGTCAGAAGGATAATGACTAGAGGCTTCTAGAAAGTGATGTTTCTTAGTTACTAAATGAAGACTCGGTTACTAGAAAGGCTCAGAAATCATTCTCCTCTAAAAGGAAACGAAGGGAAAAAACATCCACAGAAAATCTTGTGATGCCCCCATATAGGGCCACCATGCTGACTTCACCCCATACAACATCCCCATGACCAATTTCCAACAATTAGTCCAAACTTACAAATATTCTCTCCAGCCAAGGCAACAGTAGGAAACCTTTCCATATGGCCAAATTTCCCCAATCAGGAGGGCTTGCAGGATTTGTAAATTAGACCTTTCAGTTGCACAAAAGAAGTGCACGTGACCCTTTGTTTTTCCTTGTTTTGTTTCCCTTCCTGACAGAAACCTGTCCCATCCACCTGCAGCTGAGGAGGCGGCTTCCTGAGTCCGTGCCCTTTCTTTCTGTCCTTTTCTGTCCATCTCCTCAGCACTCTCCTTGTTTGGGAAGGACTGGCCCAGCCTGGCCTGAGGGACAGTTCAAATAGAGCTGAGCTGTCATCATAGATCTGTCTGCCAGCCTGGCAGGCCAGGACCAGGGCAGCCCAAGGCGAAGAGCACACGAGACAGGGATCCAGTTCCCAGGAATGACTCCTGCTCGGGGGCAGCTCCTGGTGTCTGTCCCTGGGACTGACAACTGAGAATGGTAACCCACATCTTGGCAGCACCCCGGCTTGAGCAACCTTGTCACAGAGCTCTCTGAGCCATCCAGAGAGGCCATGCTGTGCAAACTGTGCTCTGAAAAGTCATCCCAAGAGGTTACCACAGAGAATGGATCTGTGTGGGGCAGGGGGTGAGGTGAGTGTAGCTCTCAGCCCCCCGCACACATCACAACCAGAATGTCTTTTTTCTGTTTCACATATTTGACCTCAAACACTTTATACAAAAAAAAAAGTGTTGCCCCTAAAATTTTTTTAGAAACCACTCCAGAGTAGAAAGAGAATGAGAAGAGAATCAAAAGGCTGTGGGCTTAAAATCCAGCTCTGTTACCCCTTACTGGTACTCATGAAATGTCTCTGTTGCACTCATCTCACACCCTAGCAAGGTCATACTCAAAATTCTCCAAGCCAGGCTTCAACAGTACATGAACTGAGAACTCCTAGACGTTCAAGCTGGATTTAGGAAAGGTAGAGCAATCAGAGATCAAATTGCCAACATCCACTGGATCATAGAAAATGCAAGGGAATTCCAGAAAAACATCTACTTCTGCTTCACTGCCTATGCTGAAGCCTTTGACTGTGTGGATCACAACAAACTGTGGAAAATTCTTAAATAGATGGGAATGCCAGACTACTTTTCCTGTTTCCTGGGACACCTGTATGCAGGTCAAGAAGCAGAGGTTAGTATTGGACATGGGACGACTGACTGGTTCAGAATTGGGAAAGGAGTATGTCAAGGCTGTATATTGTCACCCTGTTTATCTAACTTATATGCAGAGCACATCATGCAAAATGCCAGGCTGGATGAAGCTCGAGCTGGAATCAAGAGAACGTCCTTGCTGCTGGCCCTGGGTGATACTCAGGTCTCTCAAACTCACTGATAGATAAATCACCCAGGGCCAGCAAGGACAGTGGCACGTGTTGCTCACTGCCCATTTGCGGATAGCATTTGTTGCACATTTTGATTTGCCTCCTAACAATAAATCCAGACGTTTTCATTGGTCACAGCCAACAAATCCACTGAATTCTCAGCATTTTATATGATAGGACAACATGGACAACGCTGCTCATTGCTTGAGAAACGTGACTACCAAGAGCTGCAGTTGTGCCATCGGTTGTTGCCCTAGGACTTGCCAGGCCTCACATGCCTGCTGGGCCACACGACATAAGCCCCGTCGCCTATTTGTTTGGGATAATTTCCCAAGGGTGCTTATTAGTTATTATTAGTGAGTATCAGTTGGCACATTTAACTTCTGTGGCCATACAAAGACTTGCCCTCTGCTCCCTGACTCAGAACACTTTTATACACCCCCAGGTTGTTGCCTGGAATCGACCTAGATAAAAAAGCTTTTACAATAACCTCTGAGCTTCTTTTAACACGAAGGCTAATCTTGGGAGAGTACCAACAGCTCACCCTAAAGTCATAGTGTTTAATGTGTATGAAAATTTCAACTCATTGTGAAAATAAGCATTTCCCAGTACCTCTGAACATACTCAGTTCAACGGTATTACCACTAGTCTTGAGTTGCCAGAAATACTTGGAAATGGGACAAAGGTTATTTAGTTTATTTTGGTATCATTCCCTTTTACGTCCTCTTTCCAGTTTTCTGTCTGAGGAGTTTTGCCATCTTTGGTTGTCAGAAATGCAGAAGGGGATGATCTGATTTGTGGGATACCAGTGAGAAGAAACAACTGCAAATTATTTGGTGAAAGAGTAAGGCTTTAACAGAAATATGAGTGTTTCTGAGGGCAGAGGTTTAATGGATTTGATAACAGTTCTCTGTAACTGTAGAATTTCTCTGGAATTTTAAAAACTCCATGGATTTGAACAAGAAGCCAAATATGGTGAAAGCAACAGCTCCCTCTATTGAGCCTTGACTGGGTTAAGTGCCATGCAAAGTGCTAAGTACTTTACTTTCATTATTTCCTTTAATCCTCATCACATCTCTATGAAGTTGGTTCTGTTATAATCCCTGTTTAATAGAGGAGGAAACAAAAGATATTAAGTAGCTCACCAGAAGGACATGGACCAGCTAAGTTTCAGAGGTGTACTTGGATCCAAGCAGCCTGACTCCTGAGGTTGTGAAAATATGTAGGAAGAATTGTTGCTCTTGAAAAGATTCAAACAAATAAAACTTCTGTCAATTTTTCTACAGAAAACCTATTTGGTTTCAACAGGAGTTGAAGAGTTTAACCAACAGTAGAACTCTATGGAAAACGTTCCTTTTTATCACTAGAAGTAAAGATCTTCTAGATTTATAAAATAAATCTGATTACAGACGTATGTCAAGACAAGTAGCTCTGTGAAAGAAAATTGGTCCTGTCCAGGAATCATCAAATGGGTTGTGAACGATAGCAAAATAGTCTCTGTGCTGCTGTGCTGAAAATGGCCTATCCCTGAGTTTCTTCCAAATTCTATGCTGTGAAGATACTTTATTAATATATAATCAGGGTTAGGGTAAACCCCTGATCTCAATTAATAATCCAAAGTAACTAAGGAGTATGGAGATAACCCAATTCCTGATAGTCTTTATGCCAATTCAAATATAGGATCTGAAATTTTAAATGTAGAATAAAACTTTGAGTGAGTTTGTATGAAAATAGAACTGAAGAATCCTCTTGAAAATTTTAAGATGAAAATTTTTAATGTATTTTTCCTAGGGCTGTTTATCTTTCAAAGGAATGAGATGCTGTGGTGAGAAAGCCAACTAGAATTGTTTCCAATTGTATTCATTTTCTGGTTAAGTCTTAAAGGCAACAATACATCTTTGACAATCAAACAATAGGTCTGTAAGGATCATTATCCTAAGGTTCAACTGGTCGTCAGCTTTTGGTTCTCTGGATACAATGCTTTCTAAATGAGCCTCAAGTGTTTTGAAATTGCCTTATTACTCCATCAGAAACAATTTTCCCACAAGAGGCTGGGGAATATAGGAGACTGGCATTGGAAACACATGGAGGAATTATTATATGGACAGCCAAACCCATGGCTTTGCCTCATGTCCTATTAGGATAGAAACAATCCTAGGGCTCAAAGAAACTAAGGGAAAATTCTCTCTGTTTGACTCAGCTCCAATCAGACTTGGGCTATTCAAGAGCTACCTATGGAGTTAATTCTATATACTATCCATCAATGCCAGTCATCACCATTATCATTTAAAACTCATTGAACTATTGAGCACAATGCTAGGGAGTGGGGGTGTAAAGATGAACACAAAGGGCTCCTACAGCAAGGAGCCTGTGGTAAAACTGAGAAGACGGGGCACACCTCTGTATCAAAATAGATCATGATTCAAAGTAGCATTTGAGAATTGACATCAAATGGTCCAAAAACAAATACTTCAGTGAGTTAGATGAGCAAAATCCTGGGATCTGGGGAGGCATCTAGGTCTCTAAGAGGAAGTAAGGATTCTTGGAAAGGTGGGAGAAATGAAAGGCTTTCAAAGTCTAGCTGCTCCATTTTGAATCTGGTAAAAACATTAACATAGTTTTAATTCACATAAACTCAAAAATTCATTTGTGAGAATATAGAAGGTTATGACCAATAGATAGTATATTAGAAAGCAGAGACATTACTTTGCCAACAAAGGTCCACCTAGTCAAGGCTATGGTTTTTCCAGTGGTCATGTATGGATGTGAGAGTTGGACTGTGAAGAAAGCTGAGCACCGAAGAATTGATGCTTTTGAACTGTGGTGTTGGAGAAGACTCTTGAGAATCCCTTGGACTGCAAGGAGATCCAACCAGTCCATTCTACAAAAGATCAGTCCTGGGTGTTCTTTGGAAGGACTGATGCTGAAGCTGAGACTCCAATACTTTTTTTTTTTTGAGACTCCAATACTTTGGCCACCTCATGTGAAGAGTTGACTCATTGGAAAAGACTCTGATGCTGGGAGGGATTGGGGGCAGGAGGAGAAGGGGACAACAGAGGATGAGATGGCTGGATGGCATCACTGACTCAATGGACATGAATCTGAGTGAACTCCAGGAGTTGGTGATGGACAGGGAGGCCTGGCATGCTACAATTCATGCAGTCGCAAAGAGTTGGACTCGACTGAGTGACTGAACTGAACTGAGCTATAAACCAATAACTGGTGTACTTTTCGCATATATTACTTTAATACAAACTTTCAATTTCAAAAAAAATTAATTTTAATTCTTTTTCAAAGGAATACATACTTGTAAGATAACTGAGTAGCACAGAAAATTTAAAAATAGAACTGAAAACTTCCCAGATAATTCTCTTTCTCTCTGGTTCACATTATTCCTCCTCTTCCCCATCAGTGGAAACTCACCTGCACTCCAATTTGCAATCAGTGACTCTCTTACCTTCATCATGACTTCAACTAATAACTGAGACCTGCTCTAAGAACCTTACCAAAGGCCAGCAATATCACAGCAGGGAAGGCTTTCCTGTTTCTTGCAGTGCCAGAGCTTGTATTGTTTATTGGGTAGTTTTGCAAGATTTGCAAAACAAAACCCCAGAATTCGCAGCTATATTTGAATTATAGAAAAATGATTAATAATCATTTACTATAGTTATAACCCATTCAATATTTGAGATGTACTTTACTTAAAGTGGGATCTAGTTCCCTGACTAGGGATTGAACCCAGGCCCCCTGCACTGGGAACATAGAGTCTTATCCATTGGACCACCAGGGAAGTCCCATGTATTCTTGTAATAACTTCATTCCTTGCCTCTTTTTGTCCCTTCTTGTTTTTCTTCCCTGTCTTAAGTGAAGGGTGTGTGTCCACACAGCCACCATGGTAGTGAAAGTGAAAATCGCTCATTCATGTCCGACTCTTTGCGACCCCATGGTCTATACAGTCCATGGCACTCTCCAGGCCGGAATACTGGACTGGGTGGCCGCTCCCTTCTCCAGGGGTTCTTCCCAAGCCAGGGATTGAACCCAGGTCTCCCGTATTGCAGGTGGATTCTTTACCAGCTGAGCTACAAGGGAAGCCCACATGGTAGCAGCAGTAGAAATTAATAAAGGGAAGGGAACTTTTTGGGACTTTAATTATAAAGTTCAAAATTTATTCCCCCTATGGAGGTTCTTCCTCCACTGTTTGCCCCTAGAAAATTTGAGTTTGGTGTCAGCACCGCTGTCTCCAACCGGGTCAGCATCTCCTAAAACTCAGTTAACAGAAGAGTGATTATACTTTATACTGGCCATCAGTACTGGAAATTAAGGTTTATCTGCATGACACATTCCCATATTATGATAACAGGAGAAATGTGGAAATTGTATAGAGATCCACAGAAGACTATTGACAAATTAAGCCTGATAGTAACAGATTGAGTTTTGTTTGTTTTTATTGAGAGATCATTTTAAAAACCTACATATATAGGAAGATCACATGAAAAGGCCTCTAGCCAAAAAGGCTGAGAATTTTGAAAAGCTTCCCCATCCATGAATATGGGGTAGAAAAATCCCTACCCAGCAGTCTTGCCAACAGATCCTGAAAGTAATCAGAGGTCTGGGTGGAAAAACTGTACATAACTCATGAAAAATCAAAGCTGTACAACATAAGGATATAAGCTCAACATTTAGCTACCCTTATATTACAAGAAACCAATGTGATAAACTAATGCTAACATTAGTGAAACTGCTACAATTGAGGCCTTCCCTGGTGGCTCAGACAGGAAAGAGTCTGCCTGCAGTGCAGGAGATCTGGGTTTGATCCCTGGGGAGAGAAGATCCCTTGGAATGGCAACCCACTCCAGTATTCTTGCCTGAAGAATTCAATGAACATAGAAGCCTGGCAGGCTACAGTCCATGGAGTCACAAAGAGTTAGGCATGACTCAACGACTAACACTTTCACTTTCTTCCACTATGACTGAAGCAGAAGCAAACTCAAAATAGTTTTATAAGAATACTTCTACAATTCAGAGCCCACAGCAATCACCACTCTGGGGGAAAAAAAGACTCTGAGATAATGTCACAATGAGAACATTATACACTATACAAGGAAGTGATCTACTGTGAGGGCAAACTGGCAGATGCAACCATCAGGAGAAGCAGCATTTTTAAGGACTGAAGAAAGAAGAGCCATTCATAAGACTACAACAGAAGTAGGTTGGGACTTCCCTAGTGGTCCAGTGCTTAAGACTCTGTCTTCCAAAGCAGAGGGCATGGGTCTGATTTCTGGTCAGGGAACTAAGATCCTGCATGGAGCACAATGTGACCAATAAAAAAGTATGTTGAAAATAATTACATAATAATGAAAGAACATGATAGGATGTGGGGAGAAAACCAGGCAGAGAGGGAGAGAGAGAAATTAGAACTTTCAGAAATGGAAACCTGTTTATTAGATAGGCACTGAATAGAGAATTAGTGAACTGGTGTATAGATGTTAGCCAACTATATGCAATGCAGCACAGAGGGATAAAGAGGGCGAAGGTATGAAATAGGAATAGAAATATGGAGAAACGAATAAGAAGGTTAATCCTATATGTTTTTAATGTATCAAAGACAAAGTGAACCAGAAAATTAAGGAGACAATGGTAAACAGGCTATCACAATAGATGAGTGCTCATTGATGAGGCCTGTCTCTGTGAAAAGGAAGGGGACTTGGGATCCTACCGAGTCAAGTAAAGAAGAGAATCATGGAGAGTCTTTCGGGAGCCCATAAGGAAGGAAAGAAATGGGTTTTATAGCAGAGGATACAAGGGCAGGTTGGTCCTTTGACGTCAGCTTTTCCAGAACACTAAAGAATTGAGGGGATTTCTTAACCATTCCTGTTTTCTGGAAACACACAATCTCAGCTAAAGTTCAACATTGCTGAAGAGGAGTTCCAGAAAGACAAAGCAGAAGAATCGAGATACAAGAGGGAATATGAAAAAGATCAAATGTGAGAAAGTTTTTCAGAGTTAAAGACGTAAGTCCTCAGAATTATGAAGTACAGTGTTCCAAATAAGGATAAATGAAGTCATACCTAGACACACAGTAGCAAAACTGCAAATGGGAAGAAACATTGTTAATTAGGAATGCATTTATAGCTCATTTTTTTCATCTTCCCACATGTCAGGTGTTGCTGGTTTTATTGAGTTAAAATTGTACCTTTTATTAATTGCTCTCTGAAATTGAGAACTTAGGCAAGATGCCTAAGAAGAGTTGGAACAAGCCTAGACCGCACTGTCCTTCTCTGCCACAGGCGCTCCTTCTCAGGACTGACCTTGCCATCACCTTGGGTCTCTCCCCTCACTTTTGCCTTCTTTCACTGACCTGAGCCATTTGCCTTCACTCTGCTAGCTTGCCCCTGAGAAACCCCACACTTTCCTTCATTTATTTTGCAGAGAAATTCAGCCTTCTCTCTCTGTGTATCTCTGTTTCTCCTACCTTTCAGACCAAGCCCACTCCCAAAGTGACCTGCTATATATTTCCCTAAACAAAATACCTATCTCAACACAAATTATGCCACCTCTCAGGTTGTTTTTGTAATAAATAGCATTTTTTTTTCCAGCAATGGTTATCTTTTTCCCTCCTTAATTATCAAGTTCTACATATAGTAATTGTCACTGGCTATTAATTCGTCTTTGCCACCTAACTTTCCACTCTGGGCCAGGCTTAGAGTGGGACACAGGAATGGAATAAGGATTCTCATATATATGTTGCTTTAAATTTTTTTAAAGACTGGTAAAGGTCCAACCAGTCCATCCTAAAGGAAATCAGTCCTGAATATTCATTGGAAGGACGGATGCTGAGGCTGAAACTCCAATATTCTGGCCACCTGAGGCCAAGAACTGACTCATTTGAAAAGACCCTGATGCTGGGAAAGATTGAAGGTGGGAGGAGAAGGGGACGACAGAGGATGAGATGGTTGGATGGCATCACCGACTCAATGGACATGAGTTTGTGTAAACTCCAGGAGTTGGTGATGGACAGGGAGGCCTGGCATGCTGCATTCCATGGGGTGGCAAAGAGTCAGACATGACGAGTGACTGAACAGAACTGAAAGGGTGAAGGATTTGTTGTTTTTTTTAGGTCACATGAGAATGGCTAAGCCAAAGCAGCTGCATTAAAACGATTTCACCAAAATGTCACATGTACACACATCATAGTAATATTCTTATTTTACAGATGAGTAAACTGAAACCCTGAGCTTTCATTCATTTTACTGCTCCAGGCTCACAGAGCTGGTGAAGGGTTGAACTGGGCCTCCAACCTACATCTTCTGATTCAAAATACCACCCTCTTCTAGTGACACACTGCAGGCCCGGGACACTTTCCTTCTCAATTTAATAAGTTTCATTTTGCTGGTGCTGCTGCTAAATAGCTTCAGTCGTGTCCGACTCTGTGCGACCCCATACATGGCAGCCCACCAGGCTCCTCCATCCATGGTATTTTCCAGGCAAGAGTACTAGAGTGGGTTGCCATTGCCTTCTCTGAAGTTTCATTTTAGCCTAAGGGAAAACACTGAAGGTTATTTCAACTACGTATACTTTATATTTCTAAGTATCATGTTTGAGTACAATGGAGAGTTCAATTCCTTTTCGCAATCAAAGTACCCAGAGGGTAAACAGGGAAAGAACGTTTGTAATTCTTCACACAGAGCTTTTCTTTCTTTTTCCTAGAAATCAGCATGTAAAATCCCATAGCACTGTTGTGACTTTAATACCTAGTGAAATCAGACTGGCTTTCTCTGCTGCAAATAAAGTGGAGGAACTTCATGTCCTGTATTATTTCATGCATATGGACTATCATTATTTCCAGCTCTGTTGTCAGCCAATAGTACAACATCGTTAGAGCCAAAGAGTGTCTTTTTAAAAAGAATACCCTAAAAGCTGCTGCTACTGCTGCTGGACCCATCACCCTCCAAATCATCAGCCTTCTCTTGTGTCCTTCAGATTCTTGGCAAAGGGACAAACAAATACTGACTTTTAGATTGCTGTTCATCTGGGAACCAGAAGTTGTATGGAGCCACCAAGTAGAGTCATTCATTTGTGATTTCATCCAACATATATTTGGACACCCTCAAATTTTATTTTCTTGGGCTCCAAAATCACTGCAGATGGTGACTGCAACCATGAAATTAGAAAATGTTTACTCCTTGGAAGGAAAGCTATGACAAATCTAGATAACATATTAAAAAGCATAGACATCACTTTGCCAACAAAGTTCCATATAGTGAAAGCTATGGTTTTTCCAGTAGTCGTGTACAGATGTGAGAGTTGGACCACAAAGAAGACTGAGCACCAAAGAATTGATGCTTTCCAATTGTGGTACTGGAGAAGACGCTTGACAATCCCTTGGACAGCAAGATCAAGCCAGTCAATCCTAAAGGAAATCAACCCTGAATATTCATGGGAAGGACTGTTGCTAAAGCTCCAATACTTTGGCCACCTGATGGGAACAGTCAACTCTTTGGAAAAAAACCCTGATGCTGGCAGAGATTGAAGGCAGGAGGAGAAGAGGGCAGGGGCAGAGGATGAAATGATGAGATAGCATCACGGAATCAATGGATGTGAATTTGAGCAAAATCTGGGAGACAATAAAGGACAGAAAAGCCTGGTGTGCTACAGTCCATGGACTGCAAAGAGTTGGATACAACTGAGTGATGGATTAACAACAACATTATGTGCCAACATTGTGCTAGGGACTGGGGACATGCTAACAAGAGGCACAATTTCTATCCTCATGCAGTTTGTGGATTAGGTGGGGAGATGGGGGGTAGGTATAGGTATTAAATAAATACTGGGATTACACTAGTAACTTCAATGTGGCTGATCCTGTGAACTACCTTTCTGTTGATCTCCTGCTAACCCTGATGCAAGACATAGCATCTCTCTTCTCTCCAATAAATAGACACTCTGCCTTACACCAAAATCATCAATGAACATAGGTGCTGACTAGCATTCTGCATGGGGGATAGAGGAAGGAGTTTGGTTTCCATTATTACACACCTCAGTGAAATACTCCAAATTGTCTTAGCAGGTATCTGATCTCCAACTTGGATTTTTCCTCACCCTTTGCTGAAGCAGTTCTAGACCTGGCTGTCTTATGTCTGTTCTTCCTGGATGTCCTCCTGGAGCTTTTGTTTTAATTTCTCCCTCCTCTACCCCGGAACCCCATCATGGTGCGCCACTTAGCTCTGCTTCTGAGTCTCCCTCCAGTCTTCCTCACTGGCTGCATCTCAGCATCCAGCAAAGAACATGCCTTGCTGGTGGTTGGAACCCACTTCCTCAGAAGACAGCCTGTGTGTTGGGGTGGGATGGATGTAACATCAAAACCTGATCATGCTACACTTAAACAGGTGGTGATGATAATGGTGATCATTTGCTACAGGGAGAAGCGCCCGTGTTGGAGACGAGCACGAGGCCAGTCTGGGGTGACGGCCATGAGCAGGGCTGCTGCAGCAATCTTGCTGTGTCGGGTCCCCCACTCCCTGAGTCAACCTGTGGCTAATTACGAGCCACCGCCATCACATCTGAATAATTCTCTGGGATAGGGTTTCTTCCTGAATGACTCGATTCACATGGGATTAGAAACTGTCTCTCTCCACTAGGAAGTAGGATAAAACAACTGACTCACATTTCACGCTCTCATTTTTGCCAAGCGTGGATGATAATGTCTGTTACTCAGAAGTGGGCTAGAGCTGAATCCTCTTTATATAACCGATTTGGCTAAGAAGCCAAAATCCAGGTAGCACGAAGCCAAGGGAGGCATGCTGAGATCAGTTCCTGGGTTCTAGATGCCAATAAATTTCTAGAATGTGTCCATTCCTTGGTCTGGTGATGGGGACCCATGCTGAAAGAGACCCAAGGTGATCCTATTGATTGAGAAGTTTCCTTTCACAGGGAGAATAAAACTTACTGTCCCTGGATGTCCCCTGGAGGAAGGGCAAATCCCAGATGACCTGAGAACACATCTGATATCCTAGAGTCAGCACCTGGAGCATGGGGCTTCTGGAGCCTGCAGTGGGTACTAACAGACACCAAGGAAGTCAGTGTTGAGAGCGTTTGGCAGAAACCAAGCTGGAAGCACACTTGGCCACCACAGTCAAAAGCAAGAAAAGTGCCCAGATCTTGTGTGCTGGACACACACGAAGACTACAGGCCCATGCCCACAGGCTCCAGTGTACTGGGGGGTAGACAGGGTTTCTGACTCAAACTTATGTGCCTCCTAATTACTGATAGTGATTATGGGACTCAGCCAGTCAGCCTGCTTTTCTTCTCTTAGCATTATGTCCTAAACATTTCCCCGGGTCATGACATATTGGAGATGTGGTAGTTCCACCAACTATTGCCAAAGACAGACCTGTGGCTTCTACACACACATGGTCATGCCATTGTAGGCTGCTCACTGTGTTCTGGTCTATGTCCACGCAGTATATAACATCACCGTAAGTACATGATACTACATAGGGGTGATGAGTTTCCTTCATCTGTACCATCATCACTGCTCCAGAGTTCACACATCCACCCCACCCAGGTGGTTGCAAGACAAGATCCTGTTGTTTTAGACACTAGCTTGCCAATTAAAAAGTGATCATTTTGACCCTTCCCCTGGATACTCACAAAACTAAGAATTGACAAATTAAACTCTATAGTGGATAGACTTTGTAGACTTACTACTAGCTGACATTTACTGAGCTTGGCATACATTAATAAATCTGTGCAACAACCATGTAATATAAGCAGCTTTACAATCCCTATTGAATAGGAGGAAACTGAACCTTAAAAAGTTTGAAGAACTTAGAGCCACTCAATAAACAAATTACTGAAAGTCATTCCATAAACCAAGACTCAGATCAAAGTTGTGTTTGGTGCCAAGCCCATGTGCTCTTTCCTGGGAATGCATGTCAGATGCCTTTATGAATCTTGTCTAAGGTCGCCTGGGTCCGCAGTGCACTGATGGTGCCCCTTGGCTCTCCTCTCCTCCATAGTATGCTCGAAGCATTACCATTCTTCCCATGGTAGAGGAACTCTTCATCAGTCTGATTTTTATCGTGACCATCTCTTCCCTGACTCTTTTGGCCTTGAGTAAGTCAAGCTAGTTTACCAAATATGGGTCCTGATTTTAAATTTCTCATTTCCAAGAAACAGAAAACTACCCACAAGTTTAGATAATCCTTTAGAAAAAAGTCTTCCTAAGGCTGGCCCAACCTCACCTTGTATTAGAAGGAAGTACAGGTCAGTTAGCTTCCTGAGCCTGTGATCACTGAGTCATTTAGACACCCCTAGAACCCACCTGAAGTCTGTATCAGTAACCCAGGTTTCCCACGAGAGTCATAAGTGCCCTCATGTGGAAAAAAGAGAAACATTGACCACCCAAGAGGCCCACCTATGTTGGCTGTTTCATGGTATTCTCTGGAACTTGAATAACCATAGCTATGCCATCGATGCCAAGATCTTTCATACCTATACCTATAGGTCAGCTGAAAGTCTTACACTAAAGAATGGTTTATTTTATCATCTAAATTATAAATTCTTTATATATATTCCAATAAAACATCTCTTCCTCCACTGGAATAATCACAAGATAAAAATGAAAATAACATAGAAAAGTGGGAAATGTTTTGGTAACATGAAAGTCAAAAAAAAAAAACAGAAAACTTTAAACATAATTTGAATAAGATTTTGCAATTGTAAGCTTATAAATTTTCTCTATTTTTAGAGATAGTGAATGACTATGAATTGTAAGCAATGGAAAATAGTGACACTAAAGACCATTTTAAATAGCTGAGCCTATCTGAATATCATATTAGATTCATGGAATATCATATTAGACATGGAAGCCATGTTTCTCAATGTCTGGAGAAGGGAGTTAAAAAATAGAAACAGGGAAGGCTAGAGTCAATGGTACAGTTTCTTTTGGTTGAGATGGTAATCTCAAAGTACTTGCCCACAAACTACTTATTAATTACATAGCAGGGACATAGTAACTGCCCAGATGATTAACACTGCTGACCACGGAACAAGGTGACTTTTATGTGCCTGATGTGAGACACAGAGAAGGACAACCACATCACACTTCTGGTATTCCTGCTGAAAATGCATAATCTGAATTAAATCATGAGGAACTGTGAGAAAAAGTAAAAGAAAGAAGAAATCCTAAAAGATACCTAGCCTGTGCGTTTGTGCTTAGTTGCTCAGTTGTGTCCACCTCTTTGCGACCCTATGGACTGTAGCCTGTCAGGCTTCTCTGTCTATGGAATATTTTAGGCAAGGATACTGGAGTGGGTTGCCATTTCCTACTCCAGGGGATCTTCCTGACTCAGGCATTGAACCCGCGTCTCCTGTGTCTCCTGCAATGACAGCTGGATTCTTTCTACTGAGCCACCTGGGAAGGCTGACTCCACGGTTGTCAAAAACAAGAAACACAAGGGAAGATGAACAAACTGTTCCAGGTTACAAGAAGCTAAAGAGACATGACCACTGAATGCAATGTATGCCCCTAGATTGGATCCTAGACTGGGGGAAATGACTATAAAAAGCATTACTGGGACCACTGGGGAAATTTAAATATGAATTTTAGGTTAAAGTATTACATCAAAAGTGAAGTCACTCAGTCGTGTCCGATTCTTCGCGACCCAATGGACTGTAGCTGACCACCCTCCTCTGTCCATGGGATTTTCCAGGCATGAGTACTGGAGTGGGTTGCCATTTCTTTCACCAGGGGATCTTCCTGACCCAGGGATCGAACCCCAGTCTCCCACATTGCAGGCAGATGCTTTACCATCTGAGCCACCAGGGAAGCCCAACTTTGATTACATCAAAGTTACACCTTGTGATTTTGATCATTGTTGCATGATTATGTAAGAGAAGTCCCTGCTTTTAGGAAACACATGTTAGAGAATGTATGGGGACAGGGTCATAATATCTGCAAGGTGCTTTCAAATGGTTAAAAAATAGAGCAAATAATAAAACAAATGGAGCAAAATATTAACATCTGCTGAATCCAGATAAAGGGAATACAGATGTTTCTTAGACTAGTCTTTTGACTTTGGGGAAAGTTTGAAATTGTATTAAATAAAAACATCTAGGTATCATATTATATTTAGAGCATTTGATAAAATTTTTAAAAACATAGTGTATTACTTTGCTATAACTGCTGTAAAAAATTACCACAAATCTACTGACTTAACAACTTGTTATCTTCATGACTTTTCTAGTTTCTATCGGCTCCTGCATTTCTTAGCTCATGGTCCCCTCCTTGTATCACTCCAACCTCTGTTCCCATCATGACGTTTCCTTTCCTGACATTGACCCTCCTGACTTCTTACAAGGACCTTTTGTGATTACATTGGACCCTTCCCTGAATAGACCAGGATAATCTCCCCATCTCTGGTCTTAAGTTAATCACACATGCAAAGACCCTTTTGTCACATGTCCCAGGGGTTAGGCTGTAAACATCTTTGGGGAGCCATCATCCTATTTACCACAATGTAATTTCAGTTGTCAGTATAAAGAGAAAAATTCTATCCCCCTTCCAAAATAATACTTAAACAATATTCAAACAATTTTGGTTTGAAGGGCCACCCTCAGCCCTAGGAAAGAAAAATGCCTTAATGGATGGGAACACAAGGCATTGTGTTTAAAGGTACTGTAATATTCTAGGTCTTCAGTTGGGAAATATATATATTATTCTTATTTAAATTGTACTTATCTTACAATCTATGATTTAGTTCATAAACATTTCTAAAAACACATGGAATTACATGTAATGATAGAACATTCTATGCTAA
Source organism: Oryx dammah (assembly GCF_014754425.2). Lineage (NCBI taxonomy): Eukaryota > Metazoa > Chordata > Mammalia > Artiodactyla > Bovidae > Oryx > Oryx dammah. The sequence goes on from NW_024070198.1 coordinate 12,455,436, forward strand.
TAAGGCTTACCTTTCTTGAGGCCCAGAGTGTTTTAAAAATGATTCTATTTAAATGTTTTTGAAAAAAGTTAAATAGTTTATCTCCTCATTAGAATTAATTACATAGAAACATGATCTTAGTTAGCAGACCTAGCTACTAATGTCTTGAACCTGTTTATGACAGAGCACTCATTACTTTGCCAATCAATCAGACTGAACAAGTAGAAGATTATTACCATTTAAAATTATTCTGGAACAAATGAGTTGTTATCAAGGGTCAGGGGTGGGAGGAAGAGTGCAAAACAGAGAGACAGCATGACAAAGTGTTTGGGGTGATGGACAGATCTGTATCCTGATTGTAGTGGTGACTTCAAGAACCTAGATATGTATTAAAATTCACAGGACTCTACACCAGCATTAAGAAGTCTTTACTTTGTGATAATGCAAAAAGTTTATGATATTTCATACTCATTGGAAGGACTGATGCTGAAGCTGAAATTCCAATACTTTGGCCACCTGATGCGAAGAACTGACTCATTAGAAAATACCCTGATGCTGAGAAAGATTGGGGGCAGGAGGAGAAGGGGATGACAGACGATGAGCTGGTTGGATGGCATCACTGACTCAATGGACATGAGTTTGAGTAAGCTCCGGGAGTTGGTGATGGACAGGGAGGCCTGGCGTGCTGCAGTCCATGGGGTCACAAAGAGTCTGACAGGACTGAGTGCTTGAACTGAACTGAAAAAGGTTATGATAATGCACAGAGCAACTTTCTAAGTTATTTTCATCTATTTTGACCCAGCAGTTTTAAAGCTGGGAATTTAGCCTGTGAAACATCCATGCGTAAGCACACACATACAAACACTCAGATGTTCTCCCAAATAGTACGTTCATCGAAGCAATAGCAAGAACCTGGACCTTATCCAAATGTTTACCTGGAGAGGAATAGTTAAATCACATTGCTTTCATATTCTGTAAGTCATTAAAATAGGTTTCAAGGAAACTGACTTCTACCAAGACTGTCTCAGAATTGACTGGAGATTGAGGAGATAAATAACCCACATTCTAAAGGGAGCCTACAGCACCTGGGGGCCAGGTGTCTCTCCAGAGCAGGTAACAAACAGCTGAATTGGCTCAGCTACCCAGCTATTAGTGTATAATTCCCTCCAAACTACACATATATAGATTTAGGAAACAAAGTTCAAGGAGATTTTTCAGTCTTGAGATGTCAGCTTAGTGGGGAGGGTTATGGTTTCCCTTTCTTTCCTCAGGAGGGACACTCTCTCAAAAGAATTAAGTAAGAGGAAACATGCAAAGATTAGAAGTTCAGGTAAGAAGGGAGGTCTTCCTGCTCAGATAGCTGCTTATTCACTGGAACTGTTCAGATGTCTTCTGAGATGCCTGCTTGAGCAGGAATAAAAAGAAACAGACATCTGGGCAAAGACGACATAGGGATGGAGCTGTCTGCCCACCCACACTTGGGTGTGACAAGGCTATGCCGGCTTCCTGAGATTGAAATGACCCTGGAACATAGCCAGGCTCCCGACACCCTGCTGGGTCCCTCTCTGAGTGAACTGGTCACCAGGAGGGAGACCCCTTGCAAACAAGAGGCTGTAGAGTGAACTGTCCTGGCTGGGTGGGCATCAAGAGGGAATTGGAAAAAGCATATTTACCATGCCAAAGAACTGCGTCCTGAGAACTTTCTGTGATCTCCCCTTAAGAAGCCACACGTGTGCCCATGAATACGTGTCCCACGAAAGGCAGCCTCTAGAGTACAATAAGCACCATCACAACACCCCAACCACAGGGTTGGTTTTCCTAATTTTACATGGCTAGCCCTCTGTGCATGGGAGCTCTTGGTGTCAGTATATTCAAATTTTCTCTTCTTATAAGGACACCAGTCAGATTGGATATGGGCCAACCTAAAGGCCTCATTCAACTTAATCACCTCTTTTTTAAGGCCTTATCTCCAAATACAGTCACATTCTGATGTATCAGGGGTTAGGGCTTCAACATTATGAATTTGGGGGGATTCAAATTCAATCAAAAACTAACATGAATAGGACACACTTGTCTCTGTTATTCAATGAAAAACTAAGATGAATAGAATACACTTCACATTGCAACCATAAAAGAGAGAGAACAGAAAAGTAACACAGTAACCTACTCCCTTCTTCACTTTAAATTGCTTGATGGAAGCCCCCGCCACACTGGCAGGTTTGAGGGACAGAATGAGTATTAAACTGGATATGAGATTTAGGTTTAAACAACTCTTGACAGGACAAGCCATTTTAATAATTTAAAAAGTGACCAGAAAGCTATGAGTTTTGCCAAGACTAAGGGTCAGAATAACCACTAACCCAGATAACTACTATGGTGTGATCACTCACCTAGACCCAGATATCCAGGGGTGTGAAGTCAAGTGGGCCTTAAGAAGCATCACCTCGAACAAAGCTAGTGGAGGTGATGGAATTCCAGTTAAGCTATTTCAAATCCTAAAAGATGATGTTGTTAAAGTGCTGCACTCAACACACCAGCAAACTTGGAAAACTCAGCAGTGGCCACAGGACTGGGAAAGGTCAGCTTTCATTCCAATTCCAAAGAAAGGAAATGCCAAAGAATGTTCAAACTACCACACAATTGCACTCATCTCACATGCTAGCAAAGCAATGCTCAAAATTCTCCAAGTGAGGCTTCAACAGTACGTGAACTGAGAAGTTCCAGAATTTAAGCTGGATTTAGAAAAGGCACAACCAGAGACCAAATTGCCAACATTTGTTGGATCACAAAAAAAGCAAGAGTGGTCCAGAAAAACATTTACCTCTGCTTTACTGACTGTGCCAAAGACTTTGACTGTGTGGATTACAACAAACTTTGGGAAATTCTTAAGGAGATGGGAATACCAGACCACCTTACCTGCCTCCTGAGAAGCCTGTATGCAGGTCAAGAAGCAACAATTAGAACTGGACATGGAACAACAGACTGGTTCTAAATTGAGGAAGGAGTAAGACAAGGCTATATGTTGTCACCCTGCTTATTTAACTTATATGCAGAGTCAATCATGTGAAATGCTGGGCTGGATAAAGCACAAGCTGGGAGAAATATCAATAACCTCAGATATGCAGATGACACCACCATTATGGCAGAAAGTGAAGACAAACTAAAGAGCTTCTTGATAAAAGTGAAAGAGGAAAGTGGAAAAGCTGGCTTAAACTCAGCATTCAAAAAACTGGGTTCATGGCACCCAGTCCCATCACTTTGTGGCAAATAGATGGGAAACAATGGAAACAGTGACAGACTTTATTTTCTTGGGCTCCAAAATCTCTGCAGACAGTGACTGCAGCCATGAAATTAAAAGAGGCTTGCTCCTTAGAAGGAAAGCTATGACCAACCTAGACAGCAAATTAAAAAGCAGAGACACTACTTTGCTGACAAAGGTCCATCTAATCAAAGCTGCGGTTTTTCCAGTAGTCATGTAGGGATGTGAGAGTTGGACCATAAGGAAGGCTGAATGCTGAGAAACTGATTTTTTCAAACTGTGGTGCTAGAGAAGACTCTTGAGAGATCTGCAAGGAGATCCAACCAGTCCATCCTAAGGGAAATCAACCCTGAATATTCATTGAAAGGACTGATGTTGAAGCTGAAGCTGCAATACTTTGGCCACCTGATGTGAAGAACAGACTCATTGGAAAAGACCCTGATGCTGGGAAGGATTGAAGGTGGGAGGAGAAGGGGACGACAGAGGATGAGATGGTTGGATGGCATCACCGACTCAATGAACATGAGTTTGAGTAAGCTCCAGGAGTTGGTGATGGACAGGGATGTCTGGAGTGCTGTAGTCCATAGGGTCACAAAGAGTTGGACATGACTGAGTGACTGAACTGAACTGAAGGGTCAGAAAGGGAGAGTCTGTGGAGTATGATTAAAATAAATCATAGGAGAGAAAATGAAAACAGTTTCACATTTCTGTTCAATTGAGTATGTATGGTCTAGTAAACTGATCATAACATATATTGATATGGAAAGAAGTCCACAATATATATAGTTTACTGATTAAAACAAATTGGAGAATATATGCATCTTATGATCCTTCCTGGGTTTTTTTTTTAAACTGATAGATGCCTTTTGTTCTTGGCTGCCCATCATCCTTTTCTCTGCTTTTTCTAGTAACAAACACTTTTTTCTAGCAACAGTTTGAGCACATGAGTCCAGCTGAGTTTATCCTAATACCTCATGCCCCTGGCTAGAGTGACTGATCAGCAGATTAAACCAATCAGAAAGATTCTCTGGGAATTTTCAAGCCAGAAGAATGATGCCCCTTTCCTCTCTGCATGGCTCAGAGCTGGGAGCTCCTGGTGGTCACAGCTCCTGACTCACAGGGGACTCAGCGTGGACGGATGAAGCCCACTTGCAGAGGCTGAGATGAGAGACAACAAGAGTGATCACTGATGACGCTCTAGTCCTGGTTTCAACCATCTCTAAGGTGAGTTCTGCTCTTGTCCTTCCAAAACGTGGAGGTATGTGAGTTATCTTTTTTATTTAGTGTTTTCTTTTCTTCAGTGTAATACTCAGAAGTGAAATACTGGATCACGGGGTAGTTCTATTTTTTTAGGAACCTCCATACTGTTTTCCGTAGTAGTTGTACCAAGTTACATTTTCACCAACAGTGCACAACAGTTCCTTTCCCTCTACACCCTTGCCAGTATTTTTTACTTCCTGTCTTTCTGATAATTGCCATTTGATATCTCATTGTGGTTTTAATACAATTTTAAAGGGTAAACGCCAACCCTCCAAAGAGGTAAAGAGAGAATTAATTCTAAGATGTTTGATTAAGTTCAAGAACTAGACATTAAGGTCAACCATGTGATACCTGTGGGATAGACTAATATCATGGATGCAAATGTGGACAGCAAAAGGAAAAGAAAAAGAGAAGGAAAGGACAGGAAAGCCATAGAAACCTTAGGATCTGCCCCTGTGGGTCACCTCTGCATTGTAAACCCTTTGTGAGCAGAGACTCCATCTCACTCATCTGCTGCCCAATTCAGCACCTGATACATTATTTAATACATTATAGGTCTTTGTCTTAGTTTGTGAGAATGATAAATTGTCAAAAAACTCCGCAGCTTCGAAGAACAGTATTTAGTACCATCTCTGCAGGGCAGGAATCTGGGCGTGGCTCAGCTGGGTGCATCCAGCTCAGCGTGACTCACAAGGTTAGAGTCAAGCTTACCGTCCAGGGCTGCAGGCAACTCAGCTGGGGGCGGGGGGGGGGGGCGGGGGAGTGTCTTCCAAGTTCACTAACTTGGCTGCAGGTTGGCCTCAGTTCCTTGCTGGCTATTTACTGGAGGCCTTAGTTCCTTGCCACCTGGGCTACTCAGCACAAGGCAGTTTTATTTTCCTGAGAGAGACAGAGAGAGAGGGAGACAGAGGTAGAGACAGGTAAACTGCAAGTCCCAGTCAAGCAGAGAGTGAGTACCACTGGCATCTAGTTTGCAGAGATCAAGGATACTCATAAACATCCTAAAATGCACAGGACAATCCCCACAAATTACTTGGCCAAAATATCAGAAATGCTGAGGTTGAGAAACCCTGACTTTGAGTACTAATGTTTGCCCAGCGTTTCACATTTTCTCGATCTCCATGCACCCATGTAAGGCAAGAGTTCTCTGCATTTTCTTGCTGAGGACACTGAGGCTTAGGCAAGTTTAATAATTTTCTTCAAGCCACATAGCAAACAACTGGGGAGGCTGGACTTGAATGCAGGCCAGTTTCACACCAATGCCAGGCTCCTCCTAACTGCGGGAACGGAGCCGAGAGAGAAGAAATGGAGAACGAGGTCTGGGAGAGGGGAGGGAGACATGCCTGCTTGCCAGGAAATGTTCCAGATGCCACTTTTGTTACCTTATTTGAAATCTGCAACGAGGCAAGAACAGGAACCTGAGCAGACTCTGTTCTCTGGGAAAGGCCAGCCTGGCCTGGCCGTGGTCTGCGTCAGAGCTGAGTTAGAGCTGTGGATCTCTGTGGTCCTGCAAACCTGGTGACTGCACCCGCTCCCTTCTGCTGGGAGCCCCAGCTGTTCCTCCAGATGAATCACTGATGGCTGCTCGGGGAGCCAAGCCTTTGTGCTTTCAGTACGGTAGGCCTGGCTGCTTTCACATGGACGAGATCACACCGTGAAACCTTCCGATAGAGACATTTTCACATTCCCTGTCATCGCTGCACCTCTGTGCTCCCCTTCCCACTCCCCTTTCCAGACCAGAGGACTCATTTCTTCCCGAACCCCTCAGTCAGAATCTGAACATTTCATTCTCCAAAGGATCACGTCATCTGAGAGAGAGATTTTGGCTGAATAGTATCTTTTCCAAGTGCCTTTTTGTCTGGAGAATCACCCCTTCATTAGTTGTGTTTCTCATTAGTATGTCTTCTAGCATGGGATAAAAACATGCAAATTCGTTCCATGATGGCTCTCAAAGAACAATGACAGGCCGTCAGTGCCATAGACTTGAAGAGGTTTTGAATTTAAATGTTCAGGTGTGTAGTCATTATGAAGTTCTTCTTGAAAGTTTTATACAAAAAAAAAAAAATGGCAAGTGAGATACTGTTTTCTCTGCCTCAGGGCTGCAAGAATAGACAAGAATTTGTATGAGTATGCCTGCTGGGATTTCAAAGGGCGGGCATTCTTTGGCCGAATATGGCCTTGGCATATAGCCAAACTTGTCGGAGCCTTGGATGTTGCAGGCTGAATCTATGGTTTGGTGACTAATGTCACTTTACCTTGTTCTGGCCATGACCTAAATGGCAGGGGCGATGCATGCATTGGGAGGGGTGGGGGTGGCGCAGGGATGTTCATTTGGGCTGCAGCAGATCAACCAAATTTTCAACCTTGCTCTTCCTCTTACCGTCAGCTAATACACCAGCTGCAGCCAGAGACAGACAAACTTGAGTCTAGAAATGGCAGTTACCAGGTAACACATAATGCACAGGGCCTTTAAAAAAACCAACAGAAAAACAGCAAGCTAAACCACCCACCCAAGAAGAACTACTAATTGCATGGCACCTCTAGCCTGTTCCTTCTGCCAGGCTACTCCTAGTTTCTGACTGGTTGGCATAGTCAAGTTTTAGTTCTCTGATTCAAGTGACTAGTAATGGGGATTTTGGTTGGAAAGAAATTTTCATTGAGTTCTTAGTTTCTCTCCTTGAGTCTTTTTGTTATTTATGTATCATATGCACAAATGCATTATGTAGGGGGTTTCAAGCTTTTGGGACCATGACCACAGTTAAGAAATTGTTTTCAACATTGTGACACAGCACACACAAACACACAAACATTCAAAACTAAAAATTCGGTCAGAAATATGTTCTCTCTTGCTATGTGTGCTTCCCAGATGATGCTAGTGGTAAAGAACCTGCCTGCCAGTGCAGGAGACATAGAAGATGTGGGTTCGATTCCTGGGTTGGGAAGATCCCCTGGAGGAAGGCCTGGCAGCCACTCCAGGATTCTTGCCTGGAGAATCCCACGGACAAAGGAGCCTGGCAGGCTGCATTCCATAGGATCACGAGAGAGTCAGACACCACTGAAGCAACTTACTATGTGTCACTTAGTATGCACACATACTATGCGTGATTCACTTTAACATATTTATTCTATTCCACTTCATTCTAAACTAGTCTAGACTATTCAAACTGCTTTTTGCTGCCCATGAAATTAATTTCATAACCCATTAAAGGGAAATGACCCACAATTTGGAAAATATCACATTGCTTAAACTATGGTTTAAAGAACGACAGTTTAGAGCCTTCTGATGAAATATAAAGTGTAAGAGGAAAGTGAAATTAATTAGCATTTTCCGGGATATTTTTTTCCTGTGAGATCAGTAATATTGCTCATCCAGTTCTTTGGTGGAAGTGTAATGTACCCATAATTTAACACTTTTCTCTTCCAAGTCTGATGATCAGTTGTGAAAACTGTTTAATTATATAAGACTCTTCTACATCCTCAAACAGATAGGTCTTTGGGAGCTCCTTGCAAAGTGTTTCACCCGTAACTCTGGCAAAGGTAAAGGACATGGTGCCACTTGGCTGTGGCCATGGTTTATGTAAACATGAAGAATCCACACTGGAAATGGCATGCCAAGGAAGTGCCAGGGCTTAACCAGACCCTGCATCTAGAGTCAGCATCAGAGAAAGGGAGGGAACCAGTGAGAGCCAAGTAAGATGAAAGCTGTAAAAGTCATGGACAGAGGGCAAGGGAGCTGGTATAGGACGATTCCCAAATTAAAACGTAAAAAAACGTGTGGTCTCCTGATCCTGTTCTTGTGGACTTCTTTAAGAGCATGCTTCAAACGCTGGAAGAGCAAACTCCAAAGCTGTTACCCAGAGAATCACATTAAAGTAAACTTTCAGATTCACTCACATTAATTAACTCTATGAGCAATTTTCCTTTAAGAATCTGATACTAAGTCAAAGTTGTCTAGGTCTCTTCACCTATGTTATCTAGTGGCAAATGCCAGAAATTTTATCATTTAATCCAAAGTCAGTCAGTATGTATATAAAACAGAACCAAAATTAAATCTAAAAACAGAACCAAAATTAAATCATCACACTTAAAAAATGTTAACAATGATTTCTTTATACCGCTCAATACCCAGTTAGTATCCACATTTCCCCAACAGTCTCATAGTTTTTGCTTGCTTTTGAGTTCAGTTCAGTCAGTCGCTCAGGCATGTCCAACTCATTGGAACCCCATGGACTGCAGCACGCCAGGCCTCCCTGTCCATCACCAACTCCTGGAGTCCACCCAAACCCATGTCCACTGTGTAGGTGATGCCATCCAACCATCTCATCCTCTGTCATCCCCTTCTCCTCCTGCCCCCAATCCTTCCCAGCATCAGAGTCTTTTCAAATGAGTCAGTTCTTCACATCAGGTGGCTAAAGTATTGGAGTTTCAGCTTCAACATCAGTCCTTCCAGTGAACACTCAGGACTGACTTCCTTTAGGATAGACTGGTTGGATCTCCTTGTAGTCCAGGGGACTCTCAAGAGTCTTCTCCAACACCACAGTTCAAAAGCATCAATTCTTCAGCACTCAGCTTTCTTCACAGTCCAACTCTCACATCCATACATGACCACTGGAAACCATAGCCTTGACTAAATGGACCTTTGTTGGCAAAGTAATGTCTCTGCTTTTTAATATGTCTAGGCGGGTCATAACTGTCCTTCCAAAGAGCAAGTGTCTTTAATTTCATGGCTGCAATCACCATCTGCAGTTATTTTGGGGCCCCAAAAAATAAAGTCAGCCACTGTTTCCACTGTTTCCCTGTCTATTTCCCATGAAGTGATGGGACAAGATGCCATGATCTTAGTTTTCTGAATGTTGAGCTTTAAGCCAACTTTTTCACTCTCCTCTTTCACTTTCATCAAGAGGCTTTTTAGTTCTTCTTCACTTTCTGCCATAAGGGTGGTGTCATCTGCATATCTGAGGTTATTGATATTTCTCCTGGCAATCTTGATTCCAGCTTGTGTTTCTTCCAGGCCAGCATTTCTCATGATGTACTCTGCATAGAAGTTAAATAAGCAGGGTAACAATATACAGCCTTGGTGTACTCCTTTTCCTATTTGGAACCAGTCTGTTGTTCCATGTCCAGTTCTAACTGTTGCTTCCTGACCTGCATATAGGTTTCTCAAGAGGCAGGTCAGGTGGTCTGGTATTCCTATCTCTTTCAGAATTTTCCACAGTTGATTGTGATCCACACAGTCAAAGGCTTTGGCATAGTCAATAAAGCAGAAATATATGTTTTTCTGGAACTCTCTTGCTTTTTTGATGATCCAGCGGATGTTGGCAATTTGATCTCTGGTTCCTCTGCCTTTTCTAAAACCCAGCTTGAACATCTAGAAATTCATGGTTTGCATATTGCTGAAGCCTGGCTTGGAGAATTTTGAGCATTACTTTACAAGCATGTAAGGTGAGTGCAATTGTGCGGTAGTTTGAGCATTCTTTGGATTGCCTTGCTTGCTTTTACAATTTGCTTTTTCTAACCAGGGTCCAAATAATTAGGGTCTATAGATTTTAATTGGTTGATTTGTCTCAACTCTTTTCATTTGTAAGATTTCCTCCTTTATTTAGTGGTAACAAGATAAAATCCGAGACCTCTTTAAATAATTGGTTCTTTCCACCTAGAAATAAATCCATGTACCTATGACAAAGGAGACAAGAATACACGATGGAGAAAAGAGAGTCTCTTCAATAAGTGTCTTCAATTCAAGACAGTCTCTTCAATATTCAAGAATATATAATGGAGAAAAGACTGCTGAAACAACTGGACAACTATATGTAAAAGAATGAAATTAGAAGACTACCTAATACCATATACAGAAATAAACTCAAAATGGATTAAAGACCTAAATGTAAGGTCAGATAAAACTCTTGAAGGAAAACATAGGCAGAATACCCTAAATCACAGTAAGATCTGTTTTGATCCACCTCCTAGAGTAATGAAAATAAAAATGAAAATAAACATATAGGGCCTAATTAAAATTAAAAGCTTTTGCAGGGCAAAGGAAACCATAAATGAGATGAAAAGACAACCCTCAGAATGGGAGAAAATATTTACAAATAAAGCAATTGACAAAAGATTAATCTCCTTTGTCAAAATAAACAGCTCATGAAGCTCAACACACACACACACACAAAAAGCAACTCAATCAAAAAAATGGGTTTTTGAAGAGTTAAATAGACATTTCTTCAAAGAAGATGTACATCTTAACATCACTAATTATTAGAGAAATGCAAATCAAAACTACAATGAGATATGACCTCATACTGGTCCAAATCCCCATCATCAAAAAATCTAGAAACAATAAATGCTGGAGAGGGTGTGGGAAAAAAGAACCCTCCTACACAGTTGGTGAGAATGTAAATAGATACAGTCACTATGGAGAACAGTAAGGAGAGTCCTTAAAAAGTTAAAATACAACTATCATATGACCCAGCAATCCCACTCCTGGGCATATACTGGGAAAAAACAATAACTGCAAGAGATCCATGCACCCCAATGTTCATTGTAGCGGTATTTACAATAGCCAGGACAAGAAAGCAACCTAAATATCCACCAGCCAAGAATTGAATAAAGATGATTTAGTACATGTATACAATGGAATATTACTCAGTCATAAAAAGGAATGAAATTGTGCCATTTGCAGAGATATGGATGGTCCTAGAGATTGTCATACAGAGTGAAGTAGGTCAAGAAGAGAAAATCAAATATTGTATATTAATGCATATATATAGGATCTAGAAAAATGCTGTACATGAGCTTGTTTGCAAAGCAGAAAGAGAGACACAGAGAGGACAAACATTTGGACACCAAGGGGGAAATGGGGGAGAGGGTTGAACTGGGAGACTGAGACTGGCATATGTATATACTACTATGTATACAATAGATATGGGCTTTCCTGGTGGCTCAGACGGTAAAGCGTCTGCCTGCAATGGAGGAGACCCGGGTTCGATTCCTGGGTCGGGAAGATCCCCTGGAGAAGGAAATGGCAATCCACTCCAGCATTCTTGCCTGGAAAATCCCATGGATGGAGGAGCCTGATAGGCTACAGTCCATGGGGTCGCAAAGAGTCGGACACGACTGAGCGAAGAAGCTTATACAATAGATAACTAGTGAGAACCTACTGTGTAGGACAGGGAACTCTACTTAGTGCTCTGTGGTGACCTAAATTGGAAGGAAATCCAAAAAAGAGGGGATATTACCTATACAAAGAGCTGATTCACTTTGCTGTACAGCAGAAAGTAACAACATTGTAAAGCAACTATACTCCAATAAAAAAATTTTAAAAAGTAAAATCATGAAAGAAAAAAATTGGGTCTTTCCAAAATATAAATTGTTTATTTCAACTTGTCAGCTAAGGAAAATAGCTTTAGGCCACTTCTGTAGGAAATTAGGAAGGAAAAAAACTTGCCTGTGGTTACATGGTACCAAGGATGTTGAAAACTGTGCTTACTTCACTCTCCCCGGTCATTCCTGAGATCTCCTCCGTTAGACTCATTCCTTTATACTTTGAAAAGCCTTCTTTTAAACACTACTGCAGCAAATTCCCACGTATTTCATATTCTATAAACAGGAAACATTAATCTCTGATACCAACTTGTGAGCTCTTTGCCAGCACAATGTTTATAAATGTTGGGCCTGGGGATGACAGGCTTGGTGAGTCATCAGAGAGTCAACTCTATTCAGCAGAGTGTTAGTGTTGAATGCATTTAGATGTCTTCTAATTCTTAGAAAATCCACATATTTATTACTTTGTATGTGATGGCACATGCCAGAATGAAATGCTAAGTTTCTATTTCCAGACTGAGTTTTCATACATTCACCTGAATAAATTTTCCCTTTACTACCCAGCATTTATTTTCTAACTTTCAAAAATTATAAAACATATTTTTAAGGTAACAAGCAAGCACTTAGAAGCCATAAACTTTAGTTTTTCTTTTCTTTTCTCTTTTCCTTTGCCACATTGCTATCCCTTTACCTCTGTCTGGATTTCTGGGTCTAAGAGTAGAAATGCCATGTGGCAGCAACCCACAATACGTGCCAATTTTAAGTCATTTAAGTCAAGTCACAAAGATGTTTCTATAACATAAACTGCACCCATATTATACGAAGCAAGTCAACATCATCTGATAAATGTATATATTTTTTATAACTTCCATCCCAGTCAAGACAGATACTGAACATTTTTATTGTCTCCCGTTTCCTTTATGCCTTTTTGCAATCATTTACCCTTTATCCTGCCCCAGGCAACCAAGGACCTGTTTTCTATCAATAGAGCTTAATTACGTTTGCTCTAGAATTTCATATAAATGGAATATACAGGATAGAGTCTTGTTCCTGGCTTCTTTAGCTCAGCTTAAGTTTTTGAGATTCATCTGTGTTTTTGTATGTATCAATGTTTGTTCTTTTTTTATTGCTGAAAAGAATTCTGTGATGTGAATATATCATAATTTGTTTCTCTGTTCACTTTTTTATAAACATTTGGATCATTTCCTGATTTTGGCTAGTTTGAATAAAGCTGCTCAAATGAACGTATACAAGTCTGGGTAGATATATGCTTTCAATTATCTTGGGTAAATACTTAGGAGAAAAATTGCTAGTAAGTATATGAATAACTTAATAAAAGACTGCCAAAGTGTTTCCCAAAGAGATTGTGTGATTTTACACTCCCACCAGTAATATATTAAATTCCAGTTTCTCTTGATTCTCACCCACATTTGCTATTGTCAGTTTTATTAATAATAGTTATCCTCGTGCATTTGTAAGAGGATCTTACTATAGTTATAATTTCCTTTTCCCTCATCATGGAAGACGCCGAGCATTTTTTCATGTACTTATTGGCTTATTTATATATCTTCTTTTGTGAAGTAGCCAAATCTTTTGCTTGTTTCTACCGAGTTGCTTATTATTGACCTGTGAGAAAAAAACTGACTATTTCTAGCTCATTTGCATTTCCATATAAATTAGCTGTACACAATAAATTGGTTACCAGTAATAAAAAATGAAATATTGATACATGTAAGAATATAAGTAGCTGTAAGTAATTATGCTGAGTGAAAGAAATCAAGCAAAAAAAAGTATTAATATATACTATTTTAATCCATTTGTAGAAAATTCTAGAAAATGCAAAATAATCTATACTGATAGGAAGCAGAAAAGTGGTTTTCTGGGGATGGGTCATGGGAGAAGGGTTTCAAAGAGATAGAAATAAGAAATTATTCAAGGGCATGAGGAAACTGCATATTGCAAACTGATATACCCAAATAGCTATATTCTTTATTGTGATAGTGTCCTGAGTGTAAGAAGTAGTAATGCAAATTTCACAGTTTTGCAGCTCATTGCACAATGATACTTCAATAAAATTGTTTTTTAAAAACAGACATTCTCACAATACAAAGCTAAAGAAAGTGTCCAAAGAATATAGAATTAGAATGGTTTGGGACTTCTCAACAACACTGGAGACTGAAATACAATAGAGAAATACATCCAAAAGTCTTAAATGAAAATCATTTCCAACCTAAAATTCTATATCCTGCTAAGCAACTAAGCAAGAAGATGAAATAAAAACTTTAGATAGGTGAAATCTAAACAAAATTAATTTACTTATGATACATTCTTTCTCAGAAAGCTGCTACAAAGTCAAAACAACAAAATAAATGAAGGAAGAGGATTATACAAGATCTGAAATTTCCTAGGACCAAACACACAGGAGAGATGAGAGAAATACTCTGCTGCTGCTGCTAAGTCGCTTCAGTCGTGTCTGACTCTGTGCGACCCCATAGACGGCAGCCCACCAGGCTCCCCTGTCCCTGGGATTCCCCAGGCAAGAACACTGGAGTGGGTTGCCATTTCCTTCTCCAATGCATGGAAGTGAAAAGTGAAAGTGAAGTCGCTCAGTCATATCTGACTCTTAGCGACCCCAGGGACTGTGGCCTACCAGGCTCCTCCATCCATGGGATTTTCCAGGCAAGAGTGCTGGAGTGGGGTGCCATTGCCTTCTCCGGAGAAATACTCTGGTTGATGGTAAAGGAAAACCCCAAAATGGCAGCAGTGAGTGAAACACTCTATAGAGTGAGAGCTACAAACCACAGATGCTCCAGAAAAGAGGTTCCTTTTAAAACAACAACAACAAAACCAGCATGAGACTATCTCATGTCTTATGATGTGTGAGATTGTATGAAGAAGCTGTCGGAGCAAGTGGGGAACACTAACAATTGATAGAGAGAATTAAGCAGTTAAGACCTGATGGAGGGCATGGCAACCCACTCCAGTATTCTTGCCTGGAGAATCCTCATGGACAGAAGAGCCTGGTGGGCTACAGTCCATGGGGTCCCAAGAGGCAGACACAAAGGAACAACTGAGCACAGCACAAGCAGTTAAGAATCGGGTAATTAATGCCAGAGATAACCAGAAGTTGTAAAAGAAAGGAAATATAACCATAGTATACTACGAAGGGGGCTTCCCAGGTATCGCTAGTGGTAAAGAACACGCCTGCCAATGCAGGAAACATAAGAGATACACGTTCGATCCCTGGGTTGGGGAGATCCCCTGGAGGAGGGCATGGCAACCCACTGCAGTATTCTTGCCTGGAGAACCCGCTGGACAGAGGCGACTGGCGGGCTAGAGTCCATAGCATTATAAAGAGTCGGACATGACTGAAGCAACTTAACACACACACACATACTACGAAGACCTAAAGAACTTCTAGAACTAACACCAAAAAAAAGATGTCCTTCTCATCATAGGGGATTGGAAATCAAAAGTAGGAAATCAAGAGATAAGTGGAGTAACAGGCAAGTTTGGCCTTGGATTACAAAATGAAGCAGGGCAAAGGCTAACAGAGTTTTGCCAATAGAAGACCCTCTTCCAACAACACAAGAGACTATACATGGACATCACCAGATGGTCAATACTGAAGTCAGGTTGATTTTATTCTTCGAAGTTGAAGATGGAGAAGCTCTATACAGTCAGCAAAAACAAAACCGGGAGCTGACTGAGGCTCAGATCATGAGCTCCTTATTGCAAAATTCTGGCTTAAATTGAAGAAAATAGGGAAAACCACTAGGCCATTCAAGTATGACCTAAATCAAATCCCTTATGATTATACAGTGGAGGTGATGAATAGATTCAAGGGATTAAATCTGATATAGAGTACCTGAAGAACAATGGATGGAGGTTTGTAACACTGTTCAGAAAGCAGTGACCAAAACAATCCCCAAGAAAAAGAAATGCAAAAAGGCAAAATGGTTGTCTGAGGAGGCCTTACAAAACTGAGAAAAGAAGAGAAGTGAAAGGCAAAGAAGAAAAGGAAAGATATACCCATCTGAATGCAGAGTTCCAAAGAATAGCAAGGAGAGATAAGAAAGCCTTAAGTGAACAATGCAAATAAATAGAGGAAAACAACAGAATGGGAAAGACTAGCGATCTCTTCAAGAAAATTAGAGATACCAAAGGAACATTTCATGCAAAGATGGGCTCAATAAAGGACAGAAATGGCAAGGACCTAGAAGAAGCAGAAGAGATTAAAAAGAGGTGGCAAGAATACACAGAAGAACTATACAAAAAAGTCTTATTGACCCAGACATCCTGGAGTGTGAAGACAAGTAGGCCATAGGAAGCATTTCTACAAACAAATCTAGAGGAGGTGGCGGAATTCAGGCTGAGCTATTACAAATCCTAACAGATGATGCTGTGAAAGTGCTGCACTCAGTATGCCAGCAAATTTGGAAAACTCAGCAGTGGCCACAGGACTGGAAAAGATCAATTTTCATTCCAATCCCAAAGAAGGGCAATGCCCAAGAATGTTAAGTTCAGTTCAGTTCAGTTCAGTCGCTCAGTTGTGTCTGACTCTTTCAGACCCCGTAGATTGTAGCACACCAGGCCTCCCTGTCCATCACCAATTCCTGGAGCTTACTCAAACTCATGTCCATTGAGTTGGTGATGCCATCCAACCATCTCATCCTCTGTCATCCCCTTCTCCTCCTGCCCTCAATCTTTCCCAGCATCAGGATCTTTTCCAATGAGTCTGTTCTTCACATCAGGTGGCCAAATTATTGGAGTTTCAGCTTCAGCATAAGTCCTTCCAATGAATATTCAGTACTGATTTCCTTTAGGATGGACTGGTCGGATCTCCTTGTTGTCCAAGGGACCGTCAAGAGTCTTCTCCAATACCACAGTTTAAAAGCATCAATTCTTCAGTGCTCAGCTTTCTTTATAGCCCAACTCTCAACTACCACACAACTGCACTCATTTCACATGCTAGCAAGATAATGCTCAAAATCCTTCAATCTAGGCTTCAGCAGTATGTGAACTGAGAACTTCCAGGTGTACAAGCTGGATTGAGAAAAGGCAGAGGAAACCAGAGATGAAATTGGCAACATCTGTTGGATCCATTGGGTCTGTTTTTAGAAAAAAGCAAGAGAATTCCAAAAAAACATCTACTTCTGCTTCATTGACTGTGCTAAAGCCTTTGTGTGGATCACAACAAACCATGAAAAATTCTTAAAGAGATGGGAATACCAGACTACCTTACCTGCTTCCTGAGAAATCTGTATGCAGGTCAAGAAGCGATAGTTAGAACCAGACATGGAGCAATGGACTGGTTCAAAATTGGGAAAGGAGTACGTCAAGCCTATATATTGTCATCCTGATTAACTTATATGCACAATATCTCATGACAAATGCTGGGCTGGATGAAATACAAAGTGGAATCAAGACTGCTGGGAGAAACATCAACAACCTCAGATAGGCAGATGACACACCACCTTAATGTCAGTAAGGAAAGAGAAACTGAGTCTCTTGATGCAAAGAAAGGTCTGTATAGTCAAAGCTATGGTTCTTCCAGTAGTCATGTGTGGATGTGAGAGTTGGACTATAAAGAAAGCTGAGCACTGAAGAATTGATGTTTTGAACTGTGGTGTTGGAGAAGACTCTTGAGAATTCCTTGGACTGCAAGGAGATCCAACCAGTCAATCCTAAGGGAAATCAACCCTGAATATTCATTGGAAGGACTGATGCTGAAGCTGCAATACTTCGGCCACCTGATGTGAAGAACAGACTCATTGGAAAAGACCCCGATGCTGGGAAAGATTGAGGGCAGGAGGAGAAAGGGACGACAGAGGATGAGATGATTGGATGTCATCATCACCTCAATGGACATGAGTTTGAGCAAACTCTGGGATATAGTGAAGGACAGGGAAACCTGGTGTGCTGAAATCCACTGGTGTCACAAAGAGTCAGACACGACTGAGTGACTGAATAGCAACAAGCATGGAAAAAGTCACCCTGAAGAAAAACAAAGCAGGAGGCATGACCCTCCCAGACTCAATACTACAAAACCACAGTAATCAAAACAGTTTGGTATTGGCCCAAAAACAGACATATGGGTCAACAGAACAGAATCGAGAACCCAGAAATAAATCCACACAATCTTCAATAAAGGAGGCAAGATTATACAATAGGGAAAAGATAGTCTCTTTAGCAAGTGTTGGGAAAGCTAGACAGCACGTGAGAATCAATGAAGTTAGATCACCATACATAAAAATAAATTCAAAATGGCTTTAAGATGTAAGCATAGGACATAACACCAAGTGACTTCCCTGGTGATCAAGTGGTTATGACTCCATGCTTCTGGTGCAGGGGGCACAGGTTCCAGCTCTGGTTGGGGAACTAAAATCCCACATGCCACACAGGATGTGGGGAAGGGGAGACATGACACCATAAAACTCCTACAAGAGATCATAGGCAAAACATTCTCTGACGTAAATCTTAGATCAGTCTCCCAAGGCAAGAGAAGTAAAAACAAAGATAAACAAATGTAACCTAATCAAACTTACAAACTTTTGCATAGCAAAGAAAAGCATAAACAAAATGAAAAGATAACCTGCAGACTAGGAGAAAATATTTGTACCTAATGCTATTGACAAGGGCATCATTTCCACAACATACAAAAACTCAACAACAGAAACAAACAACTCAATCAAAAAATGGGCAAAAGACCTCGATAGATATTTCTCCAAAGAAGAAATACAGATGACCAATAATCACATGACAAAGTGCTCAACATTTCTCATTATTAGAGAAACGCAAATCAAAGCGACAGTGAGGTACCACCTCACGTCAGTCAGAGTGGCCATCATTAAAAGTCTACAAATTACAAATGTTAGAGAGGGTGTGGAGAAAAGGGAACCCATTCACACTGTTGGTGGGAATGTAAAGTTGGTGCAGCTGCTATGGAAAACAGTATGGAGGTTCCTCTGGAAACTAAAAATAAAATTCTTGTATGATCCAGCAATCCCACTCCCAGGCATATATCTGGACAAAACTATAATCTGAAAATAAACATGCATCCCTATGTTCATCGAAGCTCTATTCACAATAGTCAAGACACAGAAATAACCTCAATGTCCATCAACAGATGCATGGATTAAGGAGTGGTACAGGCATGCAAAGGAATACTACTCAGCCATAAAAAAGAATGAAATCATGCCATTTGCCACAACATGGATGCAGCTAGAGATTATCATTCTAAGTGGAGTCAGAAAGACAAACACTGTATCACTTATATGTTGAATTTAAAATATGACACAAATCAATCTATCTATGAAACAGAAACAGGGACACAGAGAACAGGCAATCCTTCGCAGTTGCCAAGGGAGACAGAGTTGGGGGGGAAATGGAGCCGGAGGTTGGGGTTAGCAGATGTAAGCTTTTATATACAGGATGGGTAAACAACAAGGTTCTACTGTATAGCATAGAACACTATATTCAGTATCATATAATAAGTCATAATGGAAAAGAATATATATATAGAAATCATTTTGTTGTACAACAGTAATTAATAGATTATAACTCAACTATACATCAATAAAAAATTGGTAAAAGAGAAAATAAAAATAAAACAAAAACCTTTAGCATGTACTTTTGTTGAAAAGCTAAGTAATTTTTAGGATGATTTCTGAAGGTTGTATGCAAATGAATTGACTTTTCCAGGATTCATCTGGTTACATATATTTTATTGGTTTTTTTTTCTATTTGTTACATTGTTCACTTGTCTCATGTTATCAGCATGAGTGCAGATTATAAGAGAATAGTTTTCCTGAGGTCTCCTAGAAAGCTTGTATGGAATGTGTTATATGAGTGTAGGAAATGATAGATTCATTTGTGCTTTGGTCCGGATGTGAGCTTTTCAAAACCAACTGTTAGCTCTGATAATTTTCTTTATTACTTGTATTCTATTTCATCGATTTCTATTTTTATCTTTATTATTTCCTTCTTTCTACTCAACTTGATTAGCTTCTTAATTTAAAAACAGATCTTGATTTTAACATTTTAATTTTCTAATGTGGATATTTAAATCTCTGAATTTCCTTCTAAGTCTTGCATTGGCTGAGTTTCAAAATTTTGATTAATTATGTTTTCAAGTTCAAAATATTTTCTAATTTTCCTTGTGATTTTTTTTTTCACTGAGCCATGGATTGTTGATAGATGCATTATTCCAGTATCCAAATATTTGGGGGGATTTTCTAGATAACATGTTGCAATTGATTTCTAACTTAATTTCACTGTTGTCAGAGAATACATATGATTTCAACCCTTTTAAATTTGGCTGAGCAGATGGCTATTATATTAAATGTTCCATGTGCACTTGAGTAGAATGAATATTGTGTAGTTTTGGAGTGTAGTGTTTGGTAAATGACAATTAAGTACATTTGATTAATAGCGTCATTAAGATTTTTATATCTTTACTGACTTTTTCCACTTACTTTATCAAATTCCTGAAAGAGGGATGCTATACTCACCAACTGTGACTGTGACGTTTTCCTTTTCATTTTTCAGTTTTTAACTCATAATTGTTTTTCTTTTATTTAGGCGCATATAGATTAAGGTTGTTGTGTCTTTTGACGTCTCTATCTCCTCTAACACTTTTTGTCTTGAAGTCTAATTGATCTGATAGTAATACAGTAATGCCAGTTTTGGTATGTCCACTGTTTATTTCTTTCTGTTCTACATATTTTCAGAGTGTGTTTCTTATAGATATCACCTGCTGGCCTTGCTTTTTTATCCAAATATAAAATTACTGCCTTTTAATTGGAGTTTAGTCCATTTACGTTTATTGAAATAATCCATCAAGTTGGATTTAAATTCAGCTGCTTGCTATTTGTTTTCCATCTGCCGATGGCTCAGCAAGGAAAAAGTCCACCTGCAATGCAGGAGACTGGGGAGATGTGGGTTCAGTCTCTCGGTTGGGAGGATCACCTGGAGAAGTAAATGGCAACTCACTCTGGTATGCTTGCCTGGAGAATCCCAAGGACAGAGGAGCTTGGCAGCCTACAATCCATGGGATTGCAAAGAGTCAGACACGACTGAGCAGCTAAGCGTACATGCTTGCATTCTGCATTTTGTCTCTGTTGCTTGTTTCCCACCTTCTTTGGGGAAGGAAAAAAAATACTGAATACTTTTATGTATCTATTTTATTTTCCCATTGCCTTCTTAGTTATATTCCTTTTATTTTAAATTTTTAGTTGTTGCCCTCAGGCTAATGATATGCATGCATCCTTTACAAATTCTGTTTAGAGTCATATTGTACTTCTTCAAACGTCACACTTCATATCTAACCTTTGCACTTCTACCTTGTCCCTCCTACTTTACATCTGATACTTTTCACTTTCCATTTTATAAGTGTAATCAGCTTACAATAATGTAATCCCGCTTACTTACTCACTCTTGTCCTTTGTGCTATGTTGTCATATCTTTTGCTTCTAAAAATGTAAAATCCCCTTATAACCTTATTAATTTTGCTTTAAAAAGTCTGTTCACTTCTAAGAAAATTATGAAAATAAAAAGATCACTGTCATTTAAATGCAACCTCTTATTTATCATTTCATTGCTCATATTCAGGACAAACTCTCTCCTACTCTGTGCAGCTCCTCCTCTCGTCTGTCCTATTTTGCAGATTCCAGCCACTTCAGAAATCCCAAACTCTGATCTGTGCTTTCAGCCCATCAGGACTACTGCTCCCTGCTCAGATTCCAGGTCTCCACACAATGGTTAGAAAAACACCCCAGGCAGAAAGCTGCAACCATGTGGGGCTTACCTACTGACTTTCTCTCAGGGATCATCCTTTGCATTGTCTAGTTAAAAATGTCTGACAATGGCTATTTCACATGTTTTTCCAGTTTTGTGACTGTCTGTCACAGGAGGAATAATCCAATACCAGTCATTCTATCACAGTCCTAAAGCAGAATCTAGCCAGCCTTTGAACAGAAAACCAAAACTGAAAACATTCTTGGAAGCTCTTGCATATTCTACATCCAATTTTCCAATTCTTAAATATTCATAATTATGAAACATGAGAAGAATGTAAATGCTTTATATCATGAAGGAGTTTAACGTATCAAACTTGTAAAACTAAGCCAATCAGAGGAACCTGGCCACTTTCAAGCACTGTACTGCTCTGAGATGGGCCATTGAGGCTGAATGATTAGCCAATAAGGCCTCCTCTACCGCCACGGCCCAAACAGTCCATCAGAACTGGGGACCTGCAGATTGGGTGGCTTACTGAGTCTGTTTTACAGGGTCTGTTTTCAACTTTGCATAATAGAGGAGTATGGACAGAAAAATGAAAACCATTTGAGTCCATAAGAGGCTACAGATAGAGATGTAGCAGCCTACACCATCAAGCAGCCTAATCCTCCTGCAGGGCAGGAAAGTTAATGACCTATCGAGATGTCAGGGAGAATAAACAAAAGGACAAGACTGCCTCATATTTGACTAGTGAGTTTCTTCCCTGGGACCTTCATTAGCCCTCAGAAAAAGCGTTATCATTCCCGTTTTACAATGCAGAAACTCAGAATCAAACAAGCTACTTGATTTATCCAACATCACACAAGTAGATGATGATAGAACTCAAAAGGCAGAGTCGTTGTGACTAACTTTACTGATAATTCCTTACTACATGGACAGCTTGGGCCAGCCCTGGGAACAGACAGAATCCATGACCAACTATGAGGTGCAATTTGAGAGATGCCAAATCATTCACATCCTAACTTATCAGAGGGCCTAAAATTTCAACATTAGTCATTCATTTTAGCATGAGCCATCAGCAACTTTTAAATGGAAATTACCTTATATTTGTACAGTAATTCATATTTTCCAAACTGTTTTACATTACATAATAAACAATACCTAATATTTATTATGAGTACTTCTATGTGGTAGGCACTATTTCAAGTGTTTGAGTATATATCGACTACTTTTATCTGTACAATAATTCTAACAGAAGGGTACTATAAATATATCTATCTTACATATGAAGAAACTGAAACATAAAATGATTAAATATCTGGCCTGTGTATTAGTTGCTCAGTCATATCCAACTCTTTGTGACCCTACTGACTGTAGCCCACCAGGCTCCTCAGCCCATGGGATTCTCCAGGCAAGAAAAACATCTGGCCTAAGGTCATACAATTAGCAAGTAAGAAGTTAGGATTTGAGTCTAGATCCAGAAATTCTTGCTTTTAACCATAAACTATTTGTTATGCTATTACACTAATCCAATGTCTTGCAAGATAAAGGAATTATTAAATCATCTTTTATGGATGAACCAATAGAGATCCAGAAAATTTAAGTGACTTGTTCATGGTTCTCTAACTAATGACTGGATTAATTCTGGGAATCATGACTCTGAGTCAACTCTTTCTTGTTACTAAGCCAAAAGGATTACTAGTTAAGTCATCATTAGCAAAAACACAGACTGGAGCAGAGACAGTAATATTTTCATGAGAGCAAAAGTAAGATATTCTGAGAAGCCAAAGAGCAGCTTGAGAATTCTGAGCTTCTAACTGGTGACAAGAAATATTAATTTCATTCTACAACCATTTATTGATTCCCGATGTTCCCAGGACAAGAATATATCTATAAACAAAACAAGCAAAACTCTCTGCTTCCATAGGGTTCACATTCTACAAGGACATAAGAAAATATTACTGTTGATACGGAAGAAGTCTGTTGAAAATAAACAGGTACAATATGAAGCAGAATTGAAAGTGAATTCAGCTACACATTTTTTTCAAATCTACTCCTGTAACAGTTCACTTATTTTCCATATACTTCCAGGAAATAACCCACTGATGTGTCAAATGTAGGGAATTTGAGATTTTTTAAGAGTACAATATCAAACTTATTGTTGATGGTGTAAATTTCAGACTATCACAGGAAGAGATTAAGTTGCCTCAAATAATAAGATGGGATCAGATGGAGCTGGACAGACACAGTTTCACAGCTTATTAGAACACATAAAATCTTTGAGAAATTTTCCATGCCTTAAACAGCAGAGGGTCATACTGCATCAAGAAAATATTATAAAATTCTTCCATTTTAAATCTTCCTTTAGGTTATCAAAGGTTCTTGCTACTAAAAGGTGGAAGGCTAGCATCCAGAAGAGGTGGGGACCACTGAGGGGAAGGAAGGCTGCCAACTAACCCTAGTTCTATGCAAACTACCTTCACCGCCATCACTTTAACAGAGGTCTAGCTTCTCCAGTCTTCATTTGGACTCACTTTAACAAACTCATCAGAACTGACAAGGGATGAATTCTTGGTTCAGGGTAGGAAAACCTCTGCTTTGATTCTTGAGCCCGAGTTGCTAGGCAGCAGCTGTTCCCACGCTGAGGGAACCAGCTCTTGCTTTTATCAGCAGTTGTCAATCATGCCCAGCAGTAGGAACCTCCATGGAAAGCTTATTTTTCTTTTCTCTTTTGCTGGCCCCAGCCTCAAAATCTTGTGGGATCTCGCCGGAGCCATGCTTAAACTTCAGGGATTGAGGATTCCCAACTCAGAGAAGGAAATGGCAAACTGCTTCAGTATTCTTGTCTGGAAAATTCCATGGACAGAGGAGCCTGGTGGGCTGCAGTCCACGGGGTCGCAAAGTGTCAGACATGACTGAGTACACACAAACACACACAATACCCCTTCGTTCCTATGATTCAGGAATGTGTTTCCCTCTCCCCAAACAATGACATCCAAGAGAGCCTGAAGTTCCACAGGGCTTCACTCTCTGTGCCCAAAGACTCTACCTTACATTGAAATGCAAAGCCAGTTCCTGTCACTGACAGGCTTGGGTGAATGAATTTATCAAACTATTTGCACTGGAAAGGTGGGTGTGGTAGAGGCATGGGGGTGGGGTGGGGCGGGTAAGCAGAAGAGCACCTGGCAAGGAAGCAGGGAGCAAGCAGGGGAAGAGGTGTTGGCCAAGGGAACAAGGAGTCCAGGAAGGGAAGCCAGGATCACTGATGACAGATATCAGTTTCCCTAAGAGCTGGTCTTGTACTTGGCAGTTAAGCCCTGGCCTCGCTCTATACAGAGCAACCATGTTGTCCAACCATGTAAATCAGGAATGGGAACTGGAGGTCAGGATGGAGGCAGGAGTGGGGACGCTGGGATGTGCTGCCAAGATCCCTCTTCAGGAATAAAGGACAAATTACTCACAGCTACTGGAATTGCTTCTGGCATTCCACCCTCAGCCATCAGTCCCCTTGGGGGAACAGCTCAGCTAAAGGAAACCCTCCCCCACAAGAGGCCCCACATATAATGATTTATTAACACAGTGTGAGAAAGGCCCAGCCCATGACACCTCTGCAGTTTCATTCCCTCTTTATAATTCCCCATACGGTGGGCAGAGACATCTGTTAAGACTGCATCACGGCTCAGCTTTTCCCTCTTCTGAATCTGGCTTCCTCTCCTTCCCTTCCCTTCCACAAGGGATAAGTTTAAAGGCATGCCCTACAAAGTCTTGAGGCCAACCTCCATCTGAGGGTTTGCTTCTTGGAAACACCAAACTGCAATAATCAAGCAAACCACATGCTACACAGTTAAATGAATGAAAAGACTAGGATGCCTTGGTGTGCCACCCGGGGCTGCATATTGGATAGTTTAGGCTGGAACTGGGATATCTGGCTCAATAACATAAGAAGTCCAAATAGGTCCAGTTTTCCTTTTTCCTTTGAGGGAGATCCTGGAAACCTAGCTTCTCAAACATTCAGTTCAGCTGCTCAATCGTGTTCGACTCTTTGCGACCCCATGAATCGCAGCACACCAGGCCTCCCTGTCCATCACCAACTCCCGGAGTTCACTCAGACTCACGTCCATTGAGTCAGTGATCCCATCCAGCCATCTCATCCTCTGTTGTCCCCTTCTCCTCCTGCCCCAATCCCACCCAGCATCAGTCTTTTCCAATGAGTCAACTCTTCGCATGAGGTGGCCAAAGTATTGGAGTTTCAGCTTTAGCATCATTCCTTCCAAAGAAATCCTAGAGCTGATCTCCTTCAGAATGGACTGGTTGGATCTCCTTGCAGTCCAAGGGACTCTCAAGAGTCTTCTCCAACCCCACAGTTCAAAAGCATCAATTCTTCAGCACTCAGCCTTCTTCACAGTCCAACTCTCACATCCATACATGACCACAGGAAAAACCATAGCCTTGACTAGACGGACCTTAGTTGGCAAAGTAATGTCTCTGCTTTTGAATATGCTATCTAGGTTGGTCATAACCTTTCTTCCAAGGAGTAAGTGTCTTTTAATTTCATGGCTGCAGTCACCATCTGCAGTGATTTTGGAGCCCCCCAAAATAAAGTCTGATACTGTTTCCATTGTTTCCCCGTCTATTTCCCATGAAGTGATGGGACTGGATGCCATGATCTTCGTTTTCTGAATGTTGAGCTTTAAGCCAACTTTTTCGCTCTCCTCTTCCACTTTCATCAAGAGGCTTTTTAGTTCCTCTTCACTTTCTGCCATAAGGGTGGTGTCATCTGCATATCTGAGGTTATTGATATTTCTCCTGGCAATGATTCCAGCTTGTGTTTCTTCCAGTCCAGCATTTCTCATGATGTACTCTGCATATAAGTCAAATAAGCAGGGTGACAATATACAGCCTTGACGTACTCCTTAAGACAACAACAAAAAAAGGTGATCCATTTCATTCATCAAGCACTGGACAGAGTGACTTTAGGACTTCTCTGAGCATATGTGATATCTCAGAGTCCATCCCCAAAAGAAAAACATGAAATCTTTTGTTTTCTCACATATGACTTTTCATTCACTCTCACTGACATTCAGCTGATAATTTTCTGGTGAGCTATGATTATTTTTGTTGGTTGACATTTCACTCCTTCAAACAATTTACTACCTCCTGCAAACTTAGAAGCTTGACTACAGATGTCCTTTGCCAGTATGTTCCTAATCATGAGAAACTAGATCTGCTTGCATCCCTCTGGATTCCATTATTTAGACCTCTATTAAGTACTGATATTCCTACCTTTTCTTTCTTGCTTGTAATTTATATTATTTTTTCCTCTCCAAAATAATCCTACAAGTTTCATAATGGTGCATGCTGGGGACTAAGACAATGTGGAGAAACCACAGGACTACCCTAAGATATATACTGATCCAGACATTCCATGAAAATAGACACATCACTGGTGATTGATCTGTGGCCTGGAAGCAAAAAGTCTGGGAAAGCTTACTCATATTTCCCCTTAATCAGTGCTTCAATGGGCTCTGAACTCCTTAACTGGCCTTGAACCTACTGCACTCTCTGGTTGTGACCTGACCAACTTAAGTGACCTTGCTATGACCTCTTAAGGATTAAATTTACTTCCTAGGGATTCCAAGTGGACCCAAGAAAAACAGGCCACAAAGGTTCTTCTATAATTATTATCCCAAGTTATCTTAGAAACAATAAGATCAGAAACTTCTGACACAGACAGCAATGAACTGTATAAAATCTCACCACTGCATTCAATATGTGATGAGCTGGCAAATCCAGTGTTACTTTTCAAACAAACTTTAGACAAAATCTTGCAATTCTGGTACTTATTAGAGACTGGTAGGAATAATGTGTGTATAACTTACAACATCACAAAGCACAAAAAAGCACCTATTCCCTCTTATTGATCCATGAGGAACTGGCAAAGGGGAATTTTTGTAAGGTATGAATATGAAATCTCTATTCTTCCTGGCTGTGAATCATACCTCTAAATATAGATTTGCGTGTGTGTGCATGCACACAATTGTGGCATCTTCCCTGTTGACTCAAAAGATTTTATTTCAACTTTTCATTTCTAAGAAGTCACTGTTCTCTCCTATTCCTGTATGCCTGAGTCACCCCTCTCCCCACATTTGCTCCCTGTAAGATAACGCGAGGCAGATTCACACAACCAAAGTACAGATTTTTTTAGGAACAAGCTGCTAATGTTAGTCCTTTCAATGGGAATCAAAACCACCACATCGTATCTCTAGACAAACCTGCTTATCTAATGACCACCAATAAGGCAGCATACCATTCGTGCATCTTGAATCATATATACTGAAAACACCTGGGGCTCAATGCTTTGTTCTCATGAATTTCTAACTATACTCTAAATCTATTTAGCTCATTGGTAACAATAGGTAGGTAGGTAGGTAGATAGGGACAAGTTTAGTTTACACGTTTGGATGCTTTTTTAGTCCCTCCTAATATTTGACTTGGTGATCTACCTGTGCTTAAAATAGATTTCTATTTTATTTTTACTTCATTGCTAGTATTATTCCATAGGACACTCAATGATCGATCACTCAGCCATGTAGCTAAGTAGTGAACAGTTGGAGTTCAACTACTTAGCATATAGCAATATATATGGTAGCTACCCCGCAACCGAGGCCACGGGTGGCAGCCAAAAGGAGCTACCCCACGTCCGAGGTCAGGGGTGGCTGGGAGGAGCCACCCTGCATCTGAGGTCAGGGGCAGCAGCCAGGAGGAGCCACCCCACGCCCGAGGCCAGGGGCGGCAGCCGGGAGGAGCAACCCCACGTCCAAGGAGTGGTGGCTGCATGGGCGCAGGAGGGCCTAGAGGAGCCATCCCACTTTGAAGGTCAGGAAGGGTGGTGGTGAGGAGATACCCTTCATCCAAGGTAAGGAGCAGTGGCTGCGCTTTGCTGGAGCAGCTGTGAAGAGATACCCCAGGCCCAAGGTAAGAGAAACCCAAGTAAGATGGTAGGTGTTGCAAGAGGGCATCAGAGAGCAGACACACTGAAACCATACTCACAGAAAACTAGCCAGTCTGATCACACTAGGACCACAGCCTTGTCTAACTCAATGAAACTAAGACATGCCCATGGGGCAACCCAAGACGGGCCGGTGATGGTGGAGAGGTCTGACAGAATGTGGTCCTCTGGAGAAGGGAATGGCAAATCACTTCAGTAGTCTTGCCTTGAGAACCCCATGAACAGTATGAAAAGGCAAAATGATAGGGTACTGAAAGAGGAACTCCCCAGGTCAGTAGGTGCCCAACACACTACTGGAGATCAGTGGAGAAATAACTCCAGGAAGAATGAAAGGATGGAGCCAAAGCAAAAACAATACCCAGCTGTGGATGTAACTGGTGATAGAAGCAAGGTCGAATGCTGTAAAGAGCAATATTGCATAGGAACCTGGAATGTCAGGTCCATGAATCTAGGCAAATTGGAAGTGGTCAAACAAGAGATGGCAAGGGTGAACATCGACATGCTAGGAATCAGCGAACTAAAATGGACTGGAATGGGTGAATTTAACTCAGATGACCATTATATCTACTTCTGCGGGCAGGAATCCCTCAGAAGAAAGGGAGTAGCCATCATGGTCAACAAAAGAGTCCAAAATGCAGTACTTGGATGCAATCTCAAAAACGACAGAATGATCTCTCTTCATTTCCAAGGCAAACCATTCAATATCACAGTAATCCAAGTCTATGCCCCAACCAGTAATGCTGAAGAAGCTGAAGTTGAACGATTCTATGAAGACCTACAAGACCTTTTAGAACTAACACCCATAAAAGATGTCCTTTTCATTAAAGGGGACTGGAATGCAAAAGTAGGAAGTCAAGAAACACCTGGAATAACAGGCAAATTTGGCCTTGGAATGCGGAATGAAGCACGGCAAAGACTAATAGAGTTTGGCCAAGAGAATGTACTGGTCATAGCAAACACCCTCTTCCAACAACACAAGAGAAGACTCTACACATGGACATCACCAGATGGTCAACACCAAAATCAGATTGATTATATTCTTTGCAGCCAAAGATGGAAAAGCTCTATGCAGTCAACAAAAACAAGACCAGGAGCTGACTGTGGCTCAGATCATGAACTCCTTATTACCAAATTCAGACTGAAATTGAAGAAAGCAGGGAAAACCGCTAGACCATTCATGTGTGACCTAAATCAAATCCCTTATGATTATACAGTGGAAGTAAGAAATAGATTTAAGGGCCTAGATCTGATAGATAGAGTGCCTGATGAACTATGGAATGAGGTTCGTGACATTGTACAGGAGACAGGGATCAAGACCATCCCCATGGAAAAGAAATGCAAAAAACCAAAATGGCTGTCTGGGGAGGACTTACAAATAGCTGTGAAAAGAAGAGAGGCAAAAAGCATAGGAGAAAAGGAAAGATATAAGCATCTGAATGCAGAGTTCCAAAGAATAGCAAAAAGACATAAGAAAGCCTTCTTCAGTGATCAATGCAAAGAAATAGAGGAAAACAACAGAATGGGAAAGATTAGAGATCTCTCCAAGAAAATTAGAGATACCAAGGGAACATTTCATGCAAAGATGGGCTCGATAAAGGACAGAAATGGTATGGACCTAACAGAAGCAGAAGATATTAAGAAGAGGCGGCAAGAATACACAGAAGAACTATACAAAAAAGATCTTCACGACCCAGATAATCACGATGGTGTGATCACTCACCTAGAGCCAGACATCCTGGAATGTAATGTCAAGTGGCCCTTAGCAAGCATCACTATGAACAACGCTAGTGGAGGTGATGGAATTCCAGTTGAGCTATTTCATATCCTGAAAGATGATGCTGTGAAAGTGCTTCACTCAATATGCCAGCAAATTTGGAAAACTCAGCAGTGGCCACAGGACTGGAAAAGGTCAGTTTTCATTCCAATCTCAAAAAAAGACAATGCCAAAGAATGCTCAAACTTCCGCACAATTGCCCTCATCTCACACCCTAGTAAAGTAATGCTCAAAATTCTCCAAGCCAAGCTTCAGCAATACGTGAACTGTGAACTCCCTGATGTTCAAGCTGGTTTTAGAAAAGGCAGAGGAACCAGAGATCAAATTGCCAACATCCACTGGATCATGGAAGAAGCAAGAGAGTTCCAGAAAAACATCTATTTCTGCTTTATTGACTATTCCAAAGCCTTTGACTGTGTGGATCATAATAAACTGTGGAAAATTCTGAAAGAGATGGAAATACCAGACCACCTAACCTGCCTCTTGAGAAATCTGTATGCAGGTCAAGAAGCAACAGGTAGAACTGGACATGGAACAACCGACTGGAAAAGGAGTACGTCAAGGCTGTATATTGTCACCCTGCTTATTTAACTTATATGCAGAGTACATCATGAGAAACGCTGGACTGGAAGAAACACAAGCTGGAATCAAGATTGCCAGGAGAAATATCTTAGATATGCAGATGACACCACCCTTATGGCAGAAAGTGAAGAGGAACTAAAAAGCCTCTTGATGAAAGTGAAAGAGGAGAGTGAAAAAGTTGGCTTAAAGCTCAACATTCAGAAAACGAAGATCATGCATCTGGCGCATCACTTCATGTCAAATAGATGGGGAAACAGTGGAAACAGTGTCAAAGTTCATTTTGGGGGGGCTCCAAAATCACTGCAGATGGTGACTGCAGCCGTGAAATTAAAAGACGCTTACTCCTTGGAAGAAAAGTTATGACCAACCTGGATAGTATATTCAAAAGCAGAGACATTACTTTGCGGACTCAGGACCACCTAGTCAAGGCTATGGTTTTTCCAGCGGTCATGTATGGATGTGAGAGTTGGACTGTGAAGAAGGCTGAGCGCCAAAGAATTGATGCTTTTGAACTGTGGTGTTGGAGAAGACTCTTGAGAGTCCCTTGGACTGCAAGGAGATCCAACCAGTCCATTCTGAAGGAGATCAGCCCTGGGATTTCTTTGGAAGGAATGATGCTAAAGCTGAAATTCCAATACTTTGGCCACCTCATGTGAAGAGTTGACTCATTGGAAAAGACTCTGATGCTGGGAGGGATTGAGGGCAGGAGGAAAGGGGGATGACAGAGGATGAAATGGCTGGATGGCATCACTGACTTGATGGACGTGAGTTTGAGTAAACTCCAGGAGTGGGTGATGGACAGGGAGGCCTGGCATGCTGCGATTCATGGGGTTGCAAAGAGTTGGACATGGCTGAGCAACTGAACTGAACTGAACTGAGTGTAACAAGAAAAGTAGACTACTTATAAGAAATGTTCAGTTAAAGTGATTGAATTGAATTAAAACAGGTCTGTAGGCAAGGAATTTTCAGGTCTATGAGTGACAAGGATGTACTCTTGGTCTATGAGATTATTCACTTCTACCTACCTAAATCATGAACAATTACAAGAACCATGTGTTGACATAATTTGATAGATAGTAGCGCTGAGATCTCTCCACTCTAGGCAAATCCAGTCCCTACTCTACCCTCTGCTCCTGCTGCTGTTAAGTCGCTTCAGTCATGTTTCACTCTTTGCAATCCTATGGACTGAAGCCTGCCAGGCCCCTCTGTCCAAGGGATTCTTCAGGCAAGAATACCAGAGTGGGTTGCCATGCCCTCCTCCAGGGAATCTTCCCAACCCAGGGATCGAACCAACATCTCTTACGTCTCCTGCATTAGCAGGCAGGTCCTTTACCACTAGGGCCCACCTGGGAAGTCCCCTACTCTACCCCCATCCTGATGAAATAATGAGAAACTTGGACTCACAGGTTAGAAAGGTGAATGCTAGGATAAAGAGCATTAGGTCTGGGATTTCTTACTTTCTGATAAAACACAAGCATCTTTCATTTCTTTCTTGTTCTTCCCCAGGAAGAAAAATTCAAAAGAAATGCCAGTGAACCAGGATTTATTCAATGATTACGTGTTATCCACAAAGTTATAATCGGATTGAATGATTCCTATTTCATTCTACTTCATGCCATTTACAAGTTTTCAATGACCATTTCTAATATTTTCCAGATTCTTTTCCTTTTTTCTTCTTTTCCTCTCCTTCCTCTGCCTCCTTCCCTTTCTCTCTTCTTTCTTTTACTGAAACCTATATGATTTCCAGGTGTTAATTCTATATGGGCAAAGACAGCTATGAAGAGAAAACTTTGTTCAGACATGAACATTTTTTTTTTGTTTTGCACTCAGAGCTATTTGTTCTTTTGGCACCTTCTGAATACAGCTGAAGAGACAGTGTGTCTATCTGCATCTGATCTGTAACAGACTGCCAGACTACAGTGTTATTTCAAGGGTTTGGAGAGTAAACTAAAGGGTTTTCCCTTCCTAGTTTCCTTTATCATCTCAATAGTTTGAAAGGAGTAAGGGGAGGGAGGATGCAGTTGCCATATGCCAGTCCCTTTCATATGTAATGATTTTGTGTTTGCTGCTTGGCTATTTATTTGCTCTTGCTTTGAGGAATGAAAACTGATTTATGAAAGTCAAATTTTATTAAGTTATTCCAGGCTTCCAAAGTTATTTTGCCTTTTGAAACATTAATGCTCCTAAACAGAGCCAACAGAACTTTTTCTCTCACAACTTTTGAGTCCTACAGATACAATTAACAACAATACAAATAAAAACAACAAAAATTCCCTAAGTGTCAGCTTTAGGCATGGGACATGTTTTCATTTGTAGGTTTATGCATACTCATGCATGCATCAAGGAAGGAAGTCAGCTTATGGAGATGAAGAACACAGACCAGTGGTCAACAGAACTGGGTTCTAGGCTTCATTCTGCCATTCTCTCCCAGCCTGAGTCTGGGCAAGTAAATTCACCTTGCCAAGTCTTAGTTGTCTCATCATACTTTAAAGGCTTTATTTCTACACTGATTTTTTACATTTCTCCTTGTATTACTTCAATTTTTTTTATTATAAATCTTCACTGAATGAAGATTTCGCTCATAAGGACCCATGACTCTCTTCACTGAGGAAACTATACTTTATCTCAATAAAAGTATTTTTATCATTTATTGCATTTTCTCTTGAATTCTACATGAATTTTATAATGACTCTCTTCTTTACCCATTTTGACTGAGGTATGTTGACTCATTAGGAGTATCAACATGGAAGAACTTTATTATACAAATAACTGATGTGAGCTAAACTGAATAGACTCTTTCCAATATTTCAGTATGATCTTATAACTTAAAACTTAAACTTAAAACTGATACTTAAAGCTGAAACTTTAAATGTATAATCTGTAACTTAAAACAAGACCGGAAGCTGAGTGTAGCTCAGATCTGCTGCCAAGTCGCTTCCGTCGCGTCCGACTCTGTGCGACCCCATAGACAGCAGCCCACCAGGCTCCCCCGTCCCTGGGATTCTCCAGGCAAGAACACTGGAGTGGGCTGCCATTCCTTCTCCAATGCAGGAAACTGAAAAGTGAAAGTGAAGTCGCTCAGTCGTCTCCGACTCTAGCGACCCCATGGACTGCAGCCTACCAGGCTCCTCCATCCATGGGGTTTTCCAGGCAAGAGTACTGGAGTGGGGTGCCATTGGCTTCTCTGGTAGCTCAGATCATGAACTCCTTATTGCCAAATTCAGACTCAAATTGAAGAAAGTGGGGAAAACCACTAGACCATTCAGGTATGACCTAAATTAAATCCCTTATGACTATACACTGGAAGTGAAAAATAGATTTAAGGGACTAGATCTGATGGATAGAGTGCCTGATGAACTATGGACAGAGGTTCGTGACATTGTACAGGAGACAGGAATCAAGACCATCCCCAAGAAAAAGAAATATAAAAAAGCAAAATGACTGTCTGAGGAGGCCTTACAAATAGCTGTGAAAAGCGAAAAGAAAAGGAGAAAAGGAAAGATATACCCATTTGAATGCAGAGTTCCAAAGAATAGCAAGAAGACATAAGAAAGCCTTCCTCAGTGATCAATGCAAAGAAATAGAGGAAAACAACAGAATGGGAGAGACTAGAGGTCTCTTCAAGAAAATTAGAGATACCAAGGGAACATTTCATGCAAAGATGGGCTCAATAAAGGACAGAAATGGTATGGACCTAACAGAAGCAGAAGATATTAAGAAGAGGTGGAAAGAATACACAGAAGAACTGTACAAAAAAGATCTTCACGACTCAGATAATCACGATGGTGTGATCACTCACCTAGAGCCAGACATTCTGGAAAGTGAAGTCAAGTGGGCCTTAGGAAGCATCACTACGAACAAAGCTAATGCAGGTGATGGAATTTCAGAGGAGCTATTTCAAATCCTGAAAG
This sequence comes from Oryx dammah, assembly GCF_014754425.2. Taxonomy (NCBI): domain Eukaryota; kingdom Metazoa; phylum Chordata; class Mammalia; order Artiodactyla; family Bovidae; genus Oryx; species Oryx dammah. The sequence goes on from NW_024070198.1 coordinate 12,490,268, forward strand.
ATGATGCTGTGAAAGTGCTTCACTCAATATGCCAGCAAATTTGGAAAACTCAGCAGTGGCCACAGGACTGGAAAAGGTCAGTTTTCATCCCAATCCCTTAGAAAGGCAATGCCAAAGAATGCTCAAACTACCACACAATTGTACTCACCTCACATGCTAGTAAAGTAATGCTCAAAATTCTCCAAGCCAGGCTTCAGCAATATGTGAACGGTGAACTTCATGATGTTCAAGCTGGTTTTAGAAAAGGCAGAGGAACCAGAGATCAAATTGCCAACATCCGCTGGATCATGGAAAAAGCAAGAGAATTCCAGAAAAACATCTATTTCTGCTTTATTGACTATGCCAAAGCCTTTGGCTGTGTGGATCACAATCAACTGTGGAAAATTCTGAAAGAGATGGGAATACCAGACCACCTGACCTGCCTCTTGAGAAATCTGTATGCAGGTCAGGAAGCAACAGTTAGAACTGGACATGAAACAACAGACTGGTTCCAAACAGGAAAAGGAGTATGTCAAGGCTGTATATTATCACCCTGCTTATTTAACTTCTATGCAGTGTACATCATGAGAAATGCTGGGCGGAGGAAGCACAAGCTGGAATCAAGATTGCTGGGAGAAATATCAATAACCTCAGATATGCAGATGACACCACCCTTATGGCAGAAAGTGAAGAGGAACTAAAGAGCCTCTTGATGAAAGTGAAAGATGAGGGTGAAAAATTTGGCTTAAAGCTCAACATTCAGAAAACGAAGATCATGGCATCTGGTCCAATCACTTCATGGCAAATAGGTGGGGGAAAGAGTGGAAACAGTGTCGTACTTTATTTTGGGGGGCTCCAAAGTCACTGCAGATGGTGACTGCAGCCATGAAATTAAACACACTTACTCCTTGGAAGGCAAATTATGACCAACCTACACAGCATATTAAAAAGCAGAGACATTACTTTGCCAACAAAGGTCCGTCTAGTCAAGGCTATGATTTTTCCGGTAGTCATGTATGGATGTGAGAATTGGACTAGAAAGAAAGCTGAGTGCCGAAGAATTGATGCCTTTGAACTGTGGTGTTGGAGAAGACTCTTGAGAGTCCCTTGGACTGCAAGGAAATCCAACCAGTCCATCCTAAAGGTGATCAGTCCTGGGTGTTCATTGGAAGGACTGATGTTGATGCTGAAACTCCAATACTTTGGCCACCTGATGTGAAGAGCTGACTCATTAGAAAAGACCCTGATGCTGGGAAAGATTGAGGGCAGGAGGAGAAGGGGACGACAGAAGATGAGATGTTTGGATGGTATCACCAACTCAATGGACATGGGTTTGGGTGGACTCCAGGAGTTGGTGATGGACAGGGAGGCCTGGCATGCTGTGGTTCATGGGGTTGCAAAGAGTCAGACATGACTGAGCGACTGAACTGAACTTATAACTTTCAATCGCTATTTCTATTTTAAGTTCACTCAAAGAGAAAGTTGTATTGAGTCCCAGCATCTGTCTATAAACAGAGTGTATAATTTCTCTTTGTTCCCTTTTATTATTTCTCTAGCTACCATCAAAATTCTTCTCTTCACTCACAAGCTAAAAAGCTATCTCCTCGATAGTTTTCATGCAGAAGACAATGGCAACCCACTCCAGTACTCTCTCCTGGAAAATCCCATGGATGGAGGAGCCTGGTAGGCTGCAGTCTATGGGGTTGCTAAGAGTCAGACATGACTGAGCAACTTCGCTTTCACTTTTCACTTTCATACATTGGAGAAGAAAATGGCAACCCACTCCAGTGTTCTTGCCTGGAGAATCCCAGGGATGGGGGAGCCTGGTGGGCTGCCATCTATGGGGTCGCACAGAGTCGGACACGACTGAAGCAACTTAGAAGCAGCAGATAGTTTTCTGGATGCTGTGACTTTTTTTGGTATAAACGGCAGTCCTTAGCATATGTCTTTTAATCTTTTCACTTGATTCTCTTTCCATGAGGAGTGGAGTTTATTCCAGAATTCTCTGAAACCTTTGTATTCAGAAACAGTTTCAGACTCAGCTGTCCCTTGCTACAACCAAATTTCCATCTCCAAATCAGTGTCCCAGCCATCTTACACTATCAGAAACAGTAGCTCTGAGGTAGGCAGAAGGGGGAGTGGCCATGAGTCTGGCAATGCTAGGAAGGAGCTCTTGGAGTCTCTCTCTCTCATGAGGTAGATGGAGTAGCCCAGTGCTACTGACTCAGAGCTTCATTGTGAATATTAATTGATAAATTAATGGTGCTATTAATTTATTTTAATCACTTTTTTGTAATTTTCAAAACAGCGATGAATAATCCAGAAACTCCCATGAAGCTTTTCAAGCAGGGGAGCAACATGACCAGATTCCTATTTTCTCAGAATTCAAAAGGCTACTCATACAGTAGTGTCGGAAATGAATTTGAAATGAGTTGAGAGTGAGAAAGCAGGAAGTCAAATTAGAAGGATATAGTAAGAGTCCAAGAGAGCCTTGGCAAGCCCTAGACCAGGGAAGCAGTGAAGATGGTTGAGGAAGCTAGAGATTCATGAGAGGTTTATGAGGTAGCATTGACCTGAGTGATTCCCTCTGTGGTAAGCAGGTTAGTTCAAGATAAACAACTTTAATTGTGCGAAATGGAGAAAGTGGAGGCTTCTATGTGGCTTCCAAGAAGTACACTATAATGCTGAGCTGTTTAATTTACTGGGGGAAGAATGCTAATGTGGCAAACTTTCCTACACGTGTTTACATTTTTTTCTTCTGTTAGTTATCAGTATCCCTGAATATCATGTTTACTTAACTCTCAGTCACAGTCAGGTAACTTTTAAGGAAGTATCTTTATTCTCTGATAACAAAGAGTGACGAGCATTAACTTGCCTTAAATGGGTAGTCAAAACTGGAGAAATCATAGGACCAGGTGATGCTGTTATCTGGGTTGCCAGCCCGTGAATACAATTTTGCATCACAGACAAGGAGCCTGAGAATGCTGTAACTGAGAGCGGTCCTAGACTTGAAATTCATGTGTTGTTACCCTCACATTCCAGTAAAAACGGTGGATGTCCATCAGATAAAATCTAATTACTAGGTGTGGGAGTATAACAATTAACTTTATCTCAATAGGTCTCAGTTTCCAAATCTATAAAATGAAAGCCTTGTGTTAGTTTATTTTTAAGGCACTAAAAATGCATAATACTTCAATGACTTGCTATTGTTGCTGTTTTATTTGTTTAGAAACAGGCCAAAACAACTATCCAGAATGAGAAACATACTTTTTTATTTTTTTAGCCACCAAAACCACATATTGTAAAACTAGCTTAAGGTCCTATGACCTCAAATTTTGAGAGTTTACCTTCAGCAGTTTAATCTCATTCCAGGTTCCCCATGAATTCAAGTAATTTACCATATTATTAACTCTAGTGATTTTTCTAAAAGTCAAATCAAATAATATTATATCACTATTCAAAACACTCCAGTTCATCTTTATAAATCACAGCAGTCATCTCCAAGGTGTTATTCACCTTTATTTGAAAAAAAATGAAAATGCAACTTCTATAAATAATATATTAGTAATATAATGTTTTTGGCTGATAAATACTATGGACGAACACTGCATTAATTTGTGATATAATAAAATATAAAAACAAATGTTTAAAGAGTGAAATAAAATCATGTTATTTATGGATTTCAGAAAAAAACATCTCTCTCTTACTAAAATGATATCCAGGCCCTTTTAAAAGAAGTTTCAAAATAAGAAGGGAAAAAAGTCTTTGTATTAGCCCATATATTTATCATTTCAGGTGCTTTCGTTTCTGCACATAGATTCAGATTTCTGGTTTTTTTTTTTCCTTTGTCCTTAAATATGTCCTTTGACATTTCTTATAGTTCTGGCCTGCTGATGTTGAATTTTTAACTTTCATATGCCTTTAAAAAATCTTTATGTTGCTTTCATTTTTGGAAGATGTTTGCTGGGTATAGAAATCTAAGTTAATCAATTCTTTTTTCTTTTGGTACTACAAAGATGTAGCTCTGCTGTCTCTTTTACTTGCATTGTTTCCAACAATAAGTCATTCTTATCTCTGTTCTATATATTGTGTTTTTATTCTCTTTTTAAAGATTTTTTTATCACTTAGTCAATTTGATTAGGATATGCCTAGTGTATCTTCATCTTTCATTGGCTTGTCTTTGAGATTCTCAAATCTGTAGATATACAGTTTTCATCAAATGTGGAATAGTTTCAGCCATTATTTCTTAAAGAAATTGTTTCCAGTCTTTTCCCTCCTTTTGAAACTCCGCCTATATTAAGCCACTTGAAGCTGTTTCAAGGTTCTCATGCTCTTTAGTGTTGTGATGGAATAATTTCCATGCTGTTTTCACTATTTTTTTCTTCTCAGATATCTAATCTACTGTTTATCCCATTCACTGTGTTTTTCATTTCAGGCATTGTCTTTTTCATCTTGAAATTTCAATAAGGGTCTTTTTTCTATCACCTACATCTCTCCTAAAAGTGCTCATGTTTCTCTGTAGATACTTAACATATGGAACATACTTAACATATTCCATATATGGAATATATTCATTGTATCTATTTTAACATCCTTCTGTCTTAATCCATCAAGTGTATTATTTCTGAATCTGTTATTGATTGATTTTCCTCCTCATACTGGATTATGTTTCCTGTTTCTTTGTACGTCTGAAATTTTTTGGTTGGATACTAGATATAGTGAATTTTGTATTTTGGCATGCTGGGTTGTTTATGTTCTTTTCAATACTCCTAAACTTTGCTCTGGAATGCAGTGGAGTGCCTTAGAAATGGTTTACCCCTTTTGCAGCTTGGTTTTAAGAGCCACTAAGAGAATTTAGTCTCAGCAACTAATCTCTGCCAGGGATAATTTTGACCCTACGAGAAGGGAACATTTGGTTATGTATGGAAACACTTTCAGTTATCACAACTACAGGAGTGGGAGTACTACTGGCATCTAACAAGTAGAAACTAGGAATCCTGCTAGACATTCTATACCGCATAGGACAACCCCCCTCCAAAGGATGATTTCGCTCCAAATGTCAACAGTGCCAGCGCCAAGACTGAGGAACCACAGCCTAGGGCTACTGTGGTTCCACCACTGAAACACCCTTCTGAGCGTTCTACCTGGCACTCAGATGTCCCTGTATATTAGGAGATTTCTCTGCTCTGGCCATGGCGAAGGCGAACTATTTCAAATCCTGGGGATATCCAAGAATTCTTTTCTTTACTCCTTTCTGGCGGCCTCAGGGAGTTTCTTCACACACATGTGCCAATCAGTTTACAGCTGAAATGCAAACGGACCCTTCTGTCAGTCTCCAGAACTCTGTCTCTGTGATGCTCCCGCTTGTCAGCACTTTGCCCTGTGCATTCCAACTATTTGGCTTCTCTGCATTCTCAGCTCCATTTTCTGAACACAGGATGTCTGTCAGGCTCTGTTTGGGATTTCCTTCCCTATGCTCTGGCCTGGAAACTCTCTCTGAGCAGTAAGCTGGGGTACCTGGAGGGCTCACTTTATATCCGCTTCCCTTCTTTTAGGGATCACTGTTCTGCACTGCTTATTGTCCCATGGCTGAAAACCACTCTTTCATACATTTTGTCTTTTTTTTTCAGTCGAGTGATTTTTAAACTAGGCAAAATATAGGAAACAGAGGTTTTGATCTTTGAGCAGTGGCTAATGTCTTAAGATACAATGTGCAATTAAATCAGGGTTCATCATTAAACATATTTCAAATAGTTTTGGTAACTTGAAAGATCTTCCCCAACTTTGTGTTAGCACTAGTTAGACTATCATTGTTTTTATTTAACTGGATAGCTGACAAGAGGCTCACAGTAGGAGGAATGTGTCAGCTCTGCCATTTTCTTGTGGTTGGTATTTGCCTTATTAGTATTATTTTCAATTTGTCTTATTTGTAAAAAACTATTTTGTTTTTATTATAGAAAAATGCAACCATAAACAAAGGGAGGATAGCAGAATGAACCTTGACCTGCCCTTTACTCAACTTCAGCAGTCAACTCAAAGCCATCTCATCTCTGTTCCCACCCACTTCTCCAAGTACCCTTCCAGGCCCTGGGTTCTGAAATGAATCCCAAGTATCATATCATTTTCTCTATAATTATTTCAGTTGTGTATCACTAAAAAGAGATGACAAACCTAGACAGTGTGTTGGAAAGGACAGACGTCACTCTGCCGACAAAGGTCCATATAGTCAAGGGTATGGTCTTCCCAGTGATCACATAGAGTTTGAGAGCTGGACAGTAAAGGCAGAGCACCAAAGAATTGATACCCTTGAACTGTGGTGCTGGAGAAGACTCCTGAGAGTCCCTTGGACTGCAAAGAGATCCAACCCACTCCATCTTAAAGGAAATCAACCCTGAATACTCATTGGAAGGACTGATGTTGAAACTGAAGCTCCAGTATTTTGGTCACCTGATGTGAATAGCTGATTCCCTGGAAAAAAGTTCCTGATGCTAGGAAAGATTGAGGGCAGAAGGAGAAGAGGGCATCAGAGGATGAGATGGCTGCATGTCATCACTGATGCAATGGACATGAATTCGGAAAACTTTGGGAGGTGGTGAGGGACAGGGAGGCCTGGCGTGCTGCAGTCCATGGGATCACAAAGAGTCTGACACAACTGGGTGACTGAACAACAACATCTCTAAAAACAAAACCCCACAGTTCCATTACCTCACCTAAAAAAGTAACAGTAACGTCATAATATATACATCCAGCTTAAAGCTTTCCTGATTATTTCAAACTTTGTTTTTTTTAATGTGCATTTATTTATTTGAGTCAGCATCCAGATACTGTTCATATATTGTAAATGGCTATATGTCTTTTAAGTCTCTTAATTTACAGGTTCTCTGCTCCATCTTTTTTATCCTCCTCTTACTCTGTCTCTGCAATTTACATGTTAAAGAAACATGTTTGTCTTGTAGTTTCCCACACCTGGATTTTCCTTGTAATTAGTCACTCAGTCATGTCCAGCTATTTGTGACCCCATGGACTTTAGTCTGCCAAGCTCCTCTGTCCATGGGGATTCTCCAGGCAAGAATATTGGAGTGGGTTGCCATGCCCTCCTCAAAGGGATCTTCCCAATCCAGGGATCACACCCAGGTCTCCTGCATTACAGGTGGATTCTTTACCATCTGAGACACCAGGGAAGCCGTTAGATTTTGCTTAGGGGTCAGGTATCATTTAATACATTCCTCAGTTCCCTACATTTCCCATAAATTGGGAATTATATGTAGAGATCTGAACAAATTCAAGTTCAATAGTCTTGCAGAAACTGATTCATGGATAGTGTATAATTCTAACAGGAGGCACATTTTGTGATGCTAATAGCCCTGGATAATCATTGCATGAATGATTCATTAATTCATTAGGGATATGGTATTAGTCTAATTCTATCATTCTTTCGTTTATTGATATTAGCTAGAATACATGTATAAGGGCAATCTTTTCTTCATGGTTATATTCTAATTCTCTCATGTCTTCTCTATGTAGTAAACTGGGTATTTCTATAAAGTTAATACTTTAACTTCAACTCTTTTTCCCCATGGGGTAGAAATTGTGTAGGAAAAAAGGAGATAAATGTTTAATACATGCTAAGTAGCTTCAGTTGTATCCAACTCTTTACAACCCTATGGACCATAGTCTGCCAGCCTCTTCTGTCCGTGGGATTCTCCAGGCGTGAATACTGGAATGGGTTGCCATGCCCTCCTCCAGGGAATTGTCCCAAATTTAATGCTTTCCCTTTATTTATCAGTTCTCAAAATAATGATTTCTCCCTAGCATTCTCCAAAAGTAACTCCCAATTTTTTGTATCATTATGATCTCATGTATTTAAACATATTTGATGTTTCAATTAAATTGCACTTATTCTTGTTAATGCTCAATTTGTCCCATCTCTGAACAGTGGGAGGCAATTCAAGTTGATTCTTATAACCGTTTGGTACCTCTCCAGCAGTCCTTGATAGCTTCCGTGTTACCTGGTTTGACAAGAGATTTCAGGCTTATGTGATTTTGCTAAATAGAACCAAACCCTCTTCATAGGGATGGTACCATTTTGCATCACCCTACATCACTCCCTAACAGTATATGAGTGCTGGTTTCTCCACAGTCTCACCAAGAAGAGTATTGAGTCAAACTTGAATTTTTGCAAATCTGATAGGTGGGAAGTGGTATCTTGAAAGAATGTTAGTTTTAATTTGCGTTTATCACTGTGAGTAAGACTGATCATCTTTTCCTATGGTTAGAAACCATTTGCTGTGAGCTGTCTGTATCCTGGTCCATTTTGCAAAAAGCTCCTGGTAATCTGTGGTTTCTTTGCAAGACTATGTTAAGCCACATGTTCACTTTGTAGAGTCAGGTGGATTTCAACTTAGAGAAGCCCAGAGCAGCGGCATTTCAATGTGATTCCAGAGGGAAACTCTTCTGTCAGCAAGTCATCCCCTTGGAACGTCCACCAGGTAGAGTGGACATTGTTTCAGCACGCTTCAGCCTCTTATCTCTGGACTCACCCAATTGTATCTGACCTCACCCCTGCTCTCCATGCAGAAAGCCCTCCTTGCAGGGTTCTCCAGCCTCAGGCCTGGAAATGCCCCCAAATCTAAGTTCTAATAGGCAGCTGGGAGGCCTCAGACTATATGTCAATCTAAGCCTGACTAGAGAATGCTAACTAAATAAAACCAACATTTAGATGGCCATTCGACTTCTTATATTTGCATGGATTGCACTTCTTATATTTCACTGGAGCAGAACCCAGAAGGGAGGATGAGCTATTGGCTTCCTAGATGTCACAGGTAATAAGTTTAGTTGGGCAAATCAAATGTGCTTAACTAGAAAAAAGACTGAAAAGAAAGTGAATGGTCAGCCTAAAACCACATGTAGACTTCGTAAATCCTTTGGAGAAATTGTTTAAAATAAGAGGTTATAGGACTTTTAGATTTTGATTGTGGAAAATCTGGGCATTTGAATATTTGTTTCCAGTGAATTTAGATGCAGGTATTTTGAGACCAGACTTTGAGAAACTGTGACCTAGAAGATAAAAGGGGGGATTTAAAGCACCTAAAGTTGCTGGGGTCATCTAAGCACTGCCAGGTATATAGTCATTCTGTGTTGGCTGCATCCCTGCTGTGAATGATGTAGCAAAACACCCTTGTTCTGACTGTGGGCTCATCTACAACCTTCAGCCCACATTTCTACTCCCCTTGTCACTTGCCTGCAGGGAGCCAACCTACACATCTGACGTGAGGACTCTGCTCTATCACAGCTGTCTTTCTCATCATAAACCAATATATTCACATTCTCTTTTATTTTTATTTCTATGATTTTGCTCACTATAGGTCACTCCTGAAAGCAGAGCTTCTCCATTTGGGGCTCTGATGAAAACTGTTCTTGGCGTTACAGAAACAGAGGCTTACTGTCAGCTGATCACTCTCCTCGCACACCAACAGGTCCAGAAGAATGTTCAGAACAGCAACTTCCTGCTCCAACCATCTGCTCTAATCCCAACAGCGTCTACCCTGCTCAGAGCTCCGCCCCCACCCGGCCTTTGTTCTCATCTCCCAGGGCCACCCACGACTTCACTGTCTCCCAGGGCCCTGGGGAGTCCCTCCCTTTACGAGTGCTTTGACTCCCCACCACCTCTTGTCTTTCAAATTCCTCTCCTCCTCCTCTCGGATCTCCCTTCCCCTCCTGGCTTTGGGTCTCCATTGTCAATCATTCAAATCTATCTGCTTTTCTGTTTTTTTTTTTTTTTCCCACCTGGCAGGATGGAGCTACTGAGTTTCCAGTGTCTGCTGGTGGCAGAATCTGGTTGACAAAAGACCCCTTTCTGTTGTCCCGCTTAGCGCATGCCAGACCACAGGGGGAAGGGGCGGGGAAAAGAGCCGCCCACAAGGTTAAAGCCAGACGCTCAATTCACTCCCGGGAGTGTCACCCTGTGCTGTGTCTTGGCAGCCAGCTGGCTTTCCTAGGTGATGTAGCATTGTGAATCCTCTGAACCACATGCGTTAGCATTTACACCGCATCACCAGTCAAGGGAAAGAGCAGAAGGAAGGCTAAGCTAGATTAGACCAGTCTGCCTTCACTGGCAGTCCTGGGCTCTTAATAGCGGCAGTGACTGACAGGTTGCCCTTTGAGCTATTTACCTCAATAGATTAGGGGCAGGCCCTGAGCAGCTGCTTTTCTTTACTAACCTGTTATTTAAGCCTCTCCTTTATTTCCTCTATCAAACTGGTCATCATGTCCTGCCAATTTCGGTTGCTACCGTTACTGTTCTAATTGTTCTCATCCTCATTATCTCATATCCTGGCCCCTGAGAGGGTCTGATTTCTGTGTTGTCTTCCCTCAGCCCCACTAGAGCGCTTCTTCCTGGCTTTCTTCACCTCACTTGCTGGCTCAGAACCTATGAGGACCATTAGATCCAGGCGCCCCTCCTCAGGTCTCAACAACATAGCTCCACCAGAGACCCTCCCTTCCCAGCATACCCTCCTCTCGGCGTGCTGGCCCCAGCTTGGTCCAATGTCCCAAGACTTCACCCTCATACCTGCCTGCCATGCCCTCACTTGTACTCTTTGCAAATTCTACCTCTTTTTAAAATGCAAACCTCAACCCTCGCTATTTCAAGCGGGCAGCTGGGATGCAGTGAGAAAGCACTGGGCATGGTGTCACAGGTCCCAGCTTTCCAGCTTTGAGACCACTTCCTGGCCATGTGACCTTAGGCAGGGAATTGATATTTTCTGAACTTCAGTGTTAATAGATAATAATCATACTTTACAGGGTTTTTATGCTTTCAACCAGTTTGTTAGCCTGAATTTGATAAGGAACAAACAGGAAATGGTTTTATTTTCTCCAGCTCCTACCTTCCACCATGTTATATCACCTCTCCATTCCTGGCTGTTAAACAGCAGGTTCAAATTAACTTACAAGGACAAGTCTCACTTTCAAATTTTAAAAAATCCCATCCAATTCAAATACACTTCCCTGGTGGTACAGTGGTAAAGAATCTGCCTGCAATGCAGGAGACACAGGTTCAACCCCTGGGTCAGAAAGATCCCCTGGAAAAGGAAATGGCAACCCACTCCAGTATTCTTGCCTGGGAAATCCCACGGAGAGAGGAACCTGGCAGGCTACAGTCTAAGGAGTTGCAGGGTTGGAGATGAGTGAGTGACTAAATAACAACAATCCAAACACAGATCTAAAAGCTTCTCCCCCACCCACCTCTTCCCACCAGTTCAGCTTGACTCATGGCTCAGGAACCTTTTCACTCCCTATTTCTCTTCCCCTCCTCTTTTGCCTGCTTCTAGGTCTTCTCGAGACAGGACAGGAGGAAAGAGAAAGGGAAGGAAAGTGGCAAAGTCTCTCACTTACTGGCTCTCTCTCAAGACATTCGTGCCCTCTGTCACGACAGAAGACTAAAGCCTGGCTCTCGTGTGGGGTGCCAATGTGTGGATTCTTTGAAGATTCCACAAGGGCCCCTGAAATTCACAGGCCTCTATGGCAGGGGCTACATTACCTGCCACTGGCTTCAGCATCACATACCCCCTCACCTTTTTATGTGGATGTCTCTCCTTGACAAGAAGGCCTTTTCATTTCAAGGGTTCGATTAGGATGGAAGGAGCCCACTTTTCTTCCCCAGGATCTAGTTGGCCCTGAAAACCCTTGTGTTTCTCTGCCCTACCTGTACCAAGCACACACACTGGCACCTCCCTGTCTTCTCCTGTACCCCTGCCCTTGTGGGTGACTGCAACCTGGCCCCCACCTTCAGACTCTCCAAGCAAAATGCAGCTCAGAGCCAGCTGGGACAGGAGACCCCGTCTCCTCTTGTTGCAGCACCCCTATCATTCTTGGCTCACATCTCATAGAGCTTAGGAGGGGGTGGGGCACAGAACTTAGCTCTAGGCCAGCAAGTCAATAACTCTTCTTCTGTTATGACATTTTCAGCCCTCTCTCTCTTCCAGCCTTCTCTTTACAAAGACCAGGGATGGGTAATGGCTGTGAGGGATGAAAGACCAGTTTGGCAGCCTCTCAGCTAGTCTTGCAGGGATGTGTCTAACAACTCCAGTTTAAAATGTGGGACTAATAATAAAGAATGAAATACTGCCATTTGCAGCAACGTAAATGGACCCAGAGAATATGGCACTTTAAGTGCAAGAAGTCAGAGAAAGACAGAACACTATATGATACATGTGGAATCTAAAAAATGACATGAATGTATATTCAAAACAGAAACATATTCAAAAATAAATTAAAGGGGAGAGGGTGGGAGGCAGGACAAATTAGGGAGACAGGATTAACAGATACAGACTACTATATATAAAATAGATAGGCATCAAGAATTTACTTTATAGCATATGGAAGTATACTCATTATCTTATATACAATATACACTGGGTTGGCCAGAAAATTCATTTGGCTTTTCTGTAACGTCTTATGGGGAAACTCAAACCAATTTTTTGACCAACCCTATATACCTTGCATAATGGAGTATAATCTGCAAAACATACTGAACCGCTGTGCTGTACACCTGAAACTAAGACGATAATGTAAACCAACTTACACAGTTTTAAAAAATGTAAATGATCATCCATTGTTCCGAGATTTGCAGGCCTCAGAAGTCGCTTTGAATATCCATATTATGTAGAACAAAGCAAATAATGTCAAATTCTCTGTACAGACACTGGCATAATACACACTCTACAGTGGTCACCGTGACGTGCCTGCGCTCTAAGAATGGTAGAAACGGTCTATACATATGAAGTATTCTGACGCCGGTGCTCTGTCAACTTGATGCAGTATTTGTTATCTATGCACTGCAAAATGAGATCTACTATATGCTATCTTTTTCAACTATATATATGCATGGGGCTTCCCAGGTGGTTCAGCGGTAAAAAGAATTTACCAGCCAAAGCAGGCATCACAGGAGACGAGGGTTCGATCCCTGGGTCGGACAGACCCCCTGGAGGAGGAAATGGCAACCCACTTCAATATTCTTGCCTGGAGAATCCCATGGACAAAGAAGCTTGGTGGGCTACAGTCCATGGGGTTGCAAAGAGCTGGACACAACTGAGCGCGCACACACACGGATATATGTGCACTGAATTTTCAATTAGAATATAAACTTCTTGAGAGCAAATAGTTTTTTCTCTATTCCCCATAACATCAGAAATGGGGTGGGGCATATCATAATGGTTTAATATTGTTGATTCACTTATTCTCTCACTTTTTCTTGTTTGATCTTCAATAGTATTCGATTGAGAATTATATTTTCCTTCTGTGATTTTATTGTTTTGTGGGCACAGTTTGCTATAGCAAGGAAGTTATAAACTTGCTGAGTGTAACTGTCAAAGAATTTGCTTCTTTGCCATCTCCTGCTCAAACTAATTTAAGAGTAAAGGTGAATTGAAAGGAATGGACACAGGTTGCAGGAAAAAGGTGAGTCCTCGTGAGTATATTGGATTGAATATAGAGTTAGGTCATTAGTGAGATTCTGAAGAATAGTTTTAAGTCTTGGAGAGTCTTACCCAGGATATCAGACTAGCTGAAGATAGGAATTGTAAGCCAACAGCAGCAAGTCTAGATCAGACTTAAAGGGAAAGAGAGAAGAGTGCTTTCTGAAAAAATTGGGTTAATGACGGAGAGGGGCTTCGAGCAAGTTTCTAGATCAAAAGGAGACATGATGTGGTCCGTCTTGGAGGTGTCAAGGGGAGCAGCATTGAGGGCCTAAGCATCAGACTGGTATAGAACAGATATGCTCATCTGGGGGTGATTCTGCCCCTCAGGGGACATTTGACACTGACTGGAGACTTTCTTGATTGTTGTGACAGGGGAACTTTTGGTATCTAGTGAGTAGTGTTCAAGCGTACTGCTAAGCATCCTGCAATGCACAGGACAGCTAACCCACTTCCCTCAAACGGGAAAGAATTCTCTCACCCTAAGTGTCCATAGCACCAAGGATAAGAAAGTGAAAGTCTCTCAGTCGTGCCCCACTCTGCGACCCCATGGACTACACAGTCCATGGAATTCCCCAGGCCAGCCTTTCCCTTCTCCAGGGGATCTTCCCAACCCAGGAATAGAACCCAGGTCTCCCTCATTGCGGTTGGATTCTTTACCAACTGAGCCACCAGGCTGGAATACTGGAGTGGATAGCCTATCCCTTCTCCAGCGGATGTTCCTGACCCAGGAATTGAACTGGGGTCTCCTGCATTGCAGGCAGATTCTTTACCAACTGAGGGAAGCTCCTCAAGGATGAGAAACCTGAGCCTAGAAAGAGGCCAAACGTTAGTATGAAACAGACACCCATTAAAACCAACACAGGTCAGAACTCGGGGGTTATTGATGGGATTCAAGGAAATTTCCCAGAACTTGAGTTTGGAGGTACAGCCTCATAGGAACAGGAAAGTGATTTGGAAGACATTCCCTGCCTCTTGCTTACTTTGGGGTCTCAGCTCTCTGCTCACTGCCTGACCCCCTCCTTCCACTTTCTGCTTCCCCAGCATGCAGTTTGTGATTCAAGTCTGTATACAGATATGAGCTGAAATCTTTGTGCCTTTTAATTTTTCAAAGGGAGACCTAGAATGGCCAGTCCTGGCCAATGAAAGGTCTAGCTTTGAGTCAGACTACAGTCAGCTATGGCCAGAGGGAAAGATCCTATCCACCATCCACTCAGCAGAACCATGGCAGGCAATGCAAGAAGAGGAAAAATAAAAACAAAATTCAGGCAGAGGGAAGAAAAATATAAGGAGTTCAAAGCATGTGACCTGAAATCTTGCTAAGCAGATGGCCAGGTCACCTGCCATGAGTGGGCACTCTGAGAAGAGCTTGCAAAAATGCTTCCCTTTGCTTGGGGGCAAGTGTCAGTTATCAATTTGGTGATGGTGATTTAGTCACTAAGGCTTGTCCAACTTCTGCAAACCCATGTTCTGTGTAGCCTGCCAGGTTCCTCTGTCCATGGAATTTTCCAGGCAAGAATACTGGAGTGGGTTGTCATTTCCTTCTCCAGGGGATCTTCTCAACCCAGGGATTGAACCTGGGTCTCCTGCACTGCAGGTGGATTCTTTACCAACTGAGCCAACAGGGAAGCCCATTATCATTTTATCGCCTCTCAATTACAAATACACTCTTTGTTACCTGCTTTCTGATAATGCAGATGGATCCTTTGCCCAAAGGACAGTGTTAAGCTTTATCAGCATGGTACACTGGGGAGACTTGGAAGAAGAGGCTTTCCTTTCGTGCGCGCGCGTGCGTGTGTGCATGTATGTGTCTGTGTCTGTGTGTGTGTGTGTCTGTGTGTGTGTTTATACTATAGCCACAATACAAAGCCATAGAGGCTGTGAGGTGCTGAACATCACTGGTGCTCCACCTCAGCTAAGTACCCAGGAATGTAGTCCCTTGCAAACTTGCAGCCCTGGCCTGGTGACCACCTCACTATGGCCCTCCTGATATAACTCAGCATGTAGTTTACACAGACACAAACACCCACCCACCCACATACATTGTGTTAGCCATAAGTAAATGACATCCATGTGATATGAGTATGTTAGCAATGTTCGTCTCTTCTTGGGATTATGGGTAATTCTTATTTCATTATTACATCTATATCAGGAATTGAGGCCACCGAAGAGAATTATGAATTCTCAAATTTTCAAAGATAATCTGCCTTCTCTTGTCTTTTAGAAATAGAAAATCCCCCAAGTAAAACTTGTATATGTCAGTAGGTTAATTTCTCTGGGCACAGTTGAGCTCTTATGTTGTTTTGGACTCCATGAAATACACAGAAGCGGGGCAGTCACTTCATGTTTGCTATTTACCTGCTACCAAGGACAATGACCACCCACCTGGCAGGATATTGTACATAGAATATAACTTTTTTTTCTTTCTCAAAACTTGGGCGGTAGGAGGAGAAATTAAAAGGAATGTGGAAAGCAAGCAAATAGGAGTAATTATATGTGTAAACGTGTAGTTACTCATTCTTTGAGGGTATTTAATTTTTGCCCTTACAAATTATGTCCTGGAATCACACAGGATGATTGGCATACACCCTGGATCTATACCTTAACTGACTCACTGATTTTGGTGTTCCTCAAAGGAAAGACCCAGGAGAGAGAGGGGAGTGGTATATTGGGAATGAGGGTTGCCTTTGTAACAGCAATTCTCTTAAAATTCTTGTTAAGCCCAAACTCTCTGCCCTCTTTTCTGTGGGTTAGAAATGTTTGTCTTTAATGCCAAAATAAATTTATTCTTTGGCATTTAAGAGAAATATCCAAGTAACTTAATCTCAATGTGTTAAATCAATTTCAATTTCTGGGAAGTGAAGGAGTATGTACGTGTGTGTATGTGTGTGTATAAACCCCTTCCCAAGTCTCTTGGATTGTATTGACACCATTGTTATTTCTTGAGAATAGATTTTTCCTAAGTCGCCCACTCATATTTTGAAACTTGCCAGGATTTGAAATAATTTGGTGCTAAAATTATCCTTGGAGAAAAAGTTCTACACACCAAACGTTCACCCCAAAAAAGGACTCTAAAATGCAAATGTTTGGTTGTTCCTGCCAGGAATCAAGGTTAGAGAAGAGATTGCATTCTTGCCCAAGTTAGGGAGGCAAAAATATCTGCTCTGTTATCTCACAGCACTCCATCACCACTGTGGCTTGGACGCGTGTTCATCACGCTGCTGTGGTGCTCACTTACCTCACTTCTGGCATTCTGATTTTTGCAAGATCAGTCATGTCTGACTCTTTTGAAACCCCATGGACTGTAGCCCACCAGGCTTGGGATTTTCCAGGCAAGAATATTGGAGTGGGTTGCCATTTCCATCTCCAGGGGATCTTCCCGACCCAGGGATTGCACCCATGTCTCCTGCCTTGGCAGGCTGATTCTTTACCACTGAGCCACCGGGGAAACCCAAGCACTCCCTTTGAGAATAAGAAAAGGGAGAAGTGAGTCTATGCTGTCCACATCCGCTGAAGAGCTGGGTTGCATGGACAGGATGGGCAAATGCAGAGTGAATCAATGAGCCCTATTGTTAGCGAAGCATCTTTTTGCTACTTTTTAAGGTAGTTTTTGTCATCTAGAAAATGCACACGTTTAAGGAAAAATGTTGATACTTCACAGGACTATCTATGTATATAAAACAGTATTGGCGCCGTGACTCCATGGACAATTATCATGACTCTGATTAGGGTTAGAGAAATTGGTGACTTAATTTTCTTTTGTTTTTAACTGGAAGATGGCTAAGTTATTTTGGAGAGCGGTAATAGTTTGTCTAAGAAACTTCGGTTTCCTGGGCTACAAAGCCTGTTCATCTCACAGCACCGCATCAACCACACACATGAATATGACCACATTTGACAGCCTAGAAGATTTATTTGATTGCAAATGTGGGCCTCATCATCTAAGTTCAATAATTTGTGTTCCCTCTTTCTGGAAAAGTCCCGCTCCAGCACCCTTCTTTACCACCCTCGTTCTTTCTCAACCCTTCACTCCCAGGCATATTTCCTCTCATTATTCACAAGAGAAACTCTGTATTCTTTCCAATTGGCTTTACCTGTCCCTCTTACTGGAGAAGGCAACGGCACCCCACTCCAGTACTCTTGCCTGGAAAATCCCATGGACAGGGGAGTCTGATAGGGTGCAGTCCATGGGGTCGCACAGAGTCGGACATGACTGAGCGACTTCACTTTCACTTTTCACTTTCATGCATTGGAGAAGGAAATAGCAACCCACCCCAGTGTTCTTGCCTGGATAATCCCAGGGACAGGGGAGCCTGGTAGGCTGCCGTCTATGGGGTCGCACAGAGTCGGACACAACTGAGGTGACTTAGCAGCAGCAGCAGCAGCAGCCCCTCTTACTCCAAGAACCAACTTAAATCAAGTGCCCTTCTTCTGTGCTCCTTTAAAACCTCCCACCTGCATTACAGCACCTTTTAAACTGGTTTTCTTACCAGCCTCACCCTACCTGGCTGAAGGGGCTTCTGGAGGGCAGGGATTAATTGCTTTACTTCCAGCATTTCATTTGGCACAGGGCAGATTCTCAGTCAACTGTGGGTGAGAGATGTTAAGATGAACTTCCTCACAGGGTTGGCCAAGGATTCAATGAGATGAAGCTTATGAGATTGGCAAGGTGCTTTCTGGATGTTAGATAGTTCTGGCAAAATGGAATAATGTATGTTATTGTACTGTGCTCAAGTTTAAGTAGAAGTTTGGGGCAGCATATGTTTGTTACAATGAATGAAGGGTGTTGGGAAAGGACTGAATCTTTACTGGTCACTTTCTGTTAGCGAAGTAAACTTTTCATGTATTCTTATTAATTCCTCCAGCAATCCTGGAGGTAGATGTTAATACCTCCATTTTACAGATGAGGAAACTGAAGCTCAGAAAGAGCAAGATAATCTAACAATATCACACAGCTAGTACGTGGTAGAGCCAAGATTTTGTCCCAATCTGTCTGTCTTCAGAACCCAAGTTTGCCCCCTACAGGATGCTGCTTTTGCAGAGGAAAGAATCTTGGGTCATAGATTATAATCACACCTCCATCCCTCCACCCTTCCACAGACCTGGGAGGGGGATGTGGGATGGGCATCAGGAGAATTGCCTAAGGCATGCATCTCAGCGGTGGCAGAGCTGGGGATGGTCCAGGACTCTGCACAATTGTTGACTAGAAGTCCAGAAGCCAGACAGGTGCTACATCTTCTGCACAGCAAAAGGAAAAGATATTCCCACAACGTCAGCCAGTAAATGCACTGGAATTGGAGTCTGACAGTTAATTGTATCTTTCAAACTCTTGATTTTTTTTTTCCAGCAAATTAAGGAACATAGGAATTTTTAAAGGGATGGTAAAAGTCAGTATTATATATCCAGGAAGGGGAAGATGGGAACTAGAGTGTATGTCAAAACAGTGATATGTATTATCATTGTATATTTAGAAAAAACTTCACAAACTAGAAAATTAGAAATTTATATTTATTATAAAACTATATTTTGTATCATATGTAATTTATTGTTCGAATCATGCTAGAGCAAAATCTTGACTCTAATATAAATACCTATTTGATTAGCTTGTCCCAATCTTTCTAATATACAAACTGCAGTAAGTTTGTGAAGTGTTTTGCGGGGATTCAGGATTATAACAACAGGATTAAGCAAGTTTGAATCTCACGTGAAAGGCCCCTGGCTGTCACCTGAACGCATCATGCATTTTAATAGTTAATAAAGGACTGACTTCCTTTACTCAGGTTGCTCCGTCAGTCGTGAAGCAGCACACACACACACCCCTGGGAAACTCCTATGAATTTTTTAAGATGTTGCTTAACTGTTAATTTGTTTGAAAAGCCCTTCCAGACACACTTAGGGGGAATTAGTTGCTGTCTCGTCTGCATACTCATAGATCTCTGTACGGCCTTCTCTGGTAGTTCCTTTTCACACTCTGCTGTGGTTAAATGCCTCTACTGTCAGGCCAAGAAATAAGCAAGAGTAGAAAGTGTGTCTTAAATGTCTCAGTCTTCTCAGAACCTACCTCAATGCTAAGTAGACAATAGATGCTCAATAAACATTGAATAAGACTAAACAGAAATGTTTGTTGCACGTACACCCTCAGGCTACCACTAGAGGGCAATGTAACCAAGAGAACTACGCACCACCAATGCGGTGCCACGATGAGCAAGAAAAGCAGCTTTTTAAAAAAACGTGTATTATTTCCCAGATGTTCTTCCTATTTTTTGCCATGTCTTTTAGTCAATCCTGTATTTAGGTTGGAGGAAACATTCCACAAATTTAGAAAGAACGCTGGAAACAGAGGCTAAGTGCCAGAGTGCAGAGACTGGGGATTATAGCTCCCTGACCTGGGAGAGAAGAAACTACCAACCGCAGGTGTGACTGGAGATGCTCTTCCTTCCTCTCAGATATGAAGCAGTTATTTAATAGTAGAGCTGATCTCTTCACGTTTTAAAATGCTTGATCCTCCTCAGTAACCTCAGTGTAAAGTTCAGCATCATTGCATTCAAGAGGAAACTGAGGGACAAACGGAGGGCAACCTTCAGTCTAATAAATATTTCCTGCCTGTTTATTTCTGAGGTACAGCAGCTCTACAGCTGGTTTTGCTTCTGTTTAGATGTCATACCCTAGACCGGGCAAGAATTCAAGGGGCAAGTTTCTCGTGAAACACCTCTTCTGTAGAATGTGAATAAACTTCAGAGCAAAGTCCCCCTCAGTGGTCTCTGCTACAATGCCGGACGCTGCTTCCTCCGGGAAGCACTGCTGCCCCTCCCGGCTCCAGGTAGGCTCTCCACCTGCTTCCTCCCGTGCCTCCCTGCCCTCCCCTATAAGTCCCCTCACATCTACCTCGTGCTGTATTTATGTAAGTACAAGCCTTTGCTCCCCTCCTACACCAGAATTCCTCCAGGATCACAGTAGGTTTGTTCATCCTCATAAGCCAAAGAGTATCTATTAATATTGTGCATATAGTTGGTGTTCGGTAAAGTTTAATTAAACTGAATGGAATTGAGTTCGTGTTCCAATAACTGTGAATCTGAAGCCTGTTTTTTCAGCCTGTTCCCACTTTCCCTTCACACAGCTGATGGAGCAGTAGCACTTATCTGTTTTAAATTTGTAAAGATTCTTGGTTGATTAGAAAACTTCTTAGCATAAACATTTAGAGCCAGTACCACAATTTAGCCAACAGATACAGACTTATTTAATCCAACTAATTACCCTCATCTATATGTGTAGAGGTGGGGTGTGAACAAACATGTTTTCTTGAAAACAGATTAATAACTAATGTCCTTTTTATTGCTTTCCCCTGTCCGTGAAGCCTAGGATTTGAATGATCTGTCAATCTAACTTCATCTACATACAAGTTTCTCATTATTATCTCTCTAATGAGTTCACAACACAAGTAATTGTCAACAGTTGAATAATTGATGTTATAATACCAACTTGATAGAATCCTGGCCCAAGTCATTTGTTTGTTTTTATGAAAAACACTTATTAAGTGCCCATTGGGTATTAGCTTCTATTCTTGGGGATAATGGTGAAAAAGAGAGAAAACACCCCTGCCCAAGTGGTGCTTATATTCTAGCAGGGTAAGAAACAGAAAGTTGATGGTTATCAAGATCAAGTAAATCTGGGCAGCAGTATTTGATAATAAATGTATGATGATGTAGACTTTTAAAAATTTAAAATAACTTGTGGTTTCACTCTTTCCTGTGTCTAGAGACCTTCTTTGCCCAGGGAACTAGCGCACCAGATACACTGAATTTCCTTCTACCTTAAGTAGTCTGGTCACATTTTCCTGACTCCATCAGTTTTCTATCGCAATGTAAAAAAAAAAAAATATCACAAACTTAGAAGTGTAAGACAACACCCACTTACAAACTCACAGTTCTGTAGGGCAGAGGTCCAGGCTGGCTTGGCTGCATTTCCTGGTTGGCTGGGCTGTCTTCTTAGGGTCTGGCAAGGCTGAGGTCAGGTGTCAGCCTTGTGTGGAGGCTCTGGGGAGATCCCACTTTTAAACTAATTCAAGCTATTGGCAGAATTCAGTTCTTCACAGTTGTAGGTCTGAGGTCACTGTTTCCTGGCTGGCAGTCACTGTGACCTCTCTCATAGCTCCTTAAGGACGCTTACCTTCCTCCTCACGGTCTCCTTACAGTCACAGCCAGCAAAGGCGCGCCGCACCCTGCTCACGCTTTGAATCTCTACAACTTCTGCTACTGCTCAGAGAAAGCCCTCGGCTTTTTGGGGCCTGTGTGATTAGATGAGGTCCACCTGGAGAACCACTGTCTTAAGGTCAGCTGTGCTACATTAACACAGTCTTAGGAGAGAGAGCGCCTCATATTCACAGGGGCTGGGATTAGGGTGGGACATTTAGGGGGAGCATTTCAGAAAGCCTACCTACTCTACTGACCAGTGGGAATTTCTGCTTCAAGTAATCAGTCTTTCAGAGACCTTTGTTGCCAGACAGAGATTTCAGACCTGTGCCACAGATAAGGTTTTTAGAATCATATAGGACTATTTTATTTAATCAAAGGAAAGTCTTTTAGAAGTGCATGTTGAAATTTTGTAGAAACCCTTTTAAGATTTTTTTGGTCCCTTTTTCTTCATGTCCTTTCCTTAGAAAATATCTATTTAGGAAACTGACAGGTTAATCACAGATTCAATGAGTACCTTCAAGTAAAAGATATATTAATGAGTTGTCATTTATAGAAATCTTTTTATGCCTAGTCCTCCAAAGTATATTAATAAATAATACAATTTTCTTTTGTCCATTTTGGATCTACCATTCATTAAATTTTAGTATCTCAGTATTTCATCAACAGAATAGAAATATGGTGAGCTGGTGTTGTAATAGGGAAAAAAACTTTGTATTCTAATAGAAATTAATCACTAAAGGGATGTTGCCTTTAAGCTTAAATTATACATAATGGCCTGTCTCTGGGAACCCTGCTTCCCAGGTAATGAACATTAAGTTAAAATACTCTTGTTTAGCTCACAAGAAAGCTCCTGACCAGGCTCACCTGTGAATGACTGTAGGGAGGAAAAAATGAACACTTCCCCGCCTGAAGCTGATGGGACCCAGGAAATGTTTGAGTTTATGCTCTCCTCTTTTAGTAATAAAGGAGCCTGAATTCTAACTCAAGCAAGATGGTTCTTTGGGACACGAGTCCACTATCTTTTCGGCCTGCTGGCTTTCCAAATAAAGTCACTGTTCCTTGACCCAACATCTCATCTTTTAATTTACTGACCTGTCATTTGATGAGCAGTATGAACTTGGACTCAGTAACAATATCTGAAAGGGCAAGATGATGATAATAGTTCATATAAATTTTATGCAGCATTTTTTACTTCAGTGGAGTTGAAGTGTAAAGGAACTTTTAGCTTTGTTTAAATGTTCTGATCTGTTGACTATTTATGGTGACAGTTCAATTTTCACTAAGTAATGATCACTTAAAACTCTTTTTCTCCACTTCACCACATAAGAGGAATAACAATGGTTGTTGTGGTTGCAGTGAAATCATTTCTTATGCTAGCAGAGCAGGAAAATGTATGATTTTAGGTTTCAGAAACATTTATCCTTGACAGATGCATTATGGACAAATGAGTCAAACCTTCAAAATACAACTCATTAAATGTAATTTAGTTAAACATTTTTGTATTAACCTACATATTGTGGCTCATCTGGTAAAGAATCCGCCTGCAATGCAGGAGATGTGAGTTCAATCCCTGGTTTAGGAAGATACCCTGGAGAAGGGAAAGGCTACCCACTCCAGTACTTTGGCCTGGAGAATTCCATGGACTGTATAGTCCATGGGGTTGCAAAGAGACACAGCTGAGCAACTTTCATTACATTACATTACATATTTCCCTTAGGGGTTTTTAAAACTAAGCTATGATGCAAACACCTCTACTCTGAAAATGATACCTATCCAAATGTATTAGACTAGGTCCATCACCACCTACTTTAAAATCACTTGGAGTAACTTGTTTAAAATGAGGATTCCTGCAGCCATCTCACAGTTACAATAGCTAGGACTTATATCACTGCAAGTAACGACAACAACTTAACAGCAAACAAACAAAAACACCACACACACAGCTGTTTCTTAAGAGAAACAAACGTTAATGAGTCAAAGGAATTAAGTGGCTCATCAATGTCATTAAACATTTGGTTCCATTTTCTCCTTCCTCTCCGCCCTCCATGGTGTCAGCTTCATTCTGCAGAGTGGTATCCCTAACTCCCTGGGAACTTGCTTCCTATAACACATCTTGGAAGAGAGGAGGTTGTTCCTGCAAGTTGTCTATGTAAGGACATGTCCTCCCCTAAAAGTTCTCAGAACACATTTCTTCACCTCTCATTAGGCCATGGGCCCATTCCCAAGCCAAATACTGTGATGGAGAAGTGGAGCTGTGCTGATGACTCTGAGCAATGTGTCCACCCCCATGACCAGACGTTGAGACACGGTCTCCTCAAACTCGCTGGGTGGGGATGGGAAGTGTGCATTTACCAAAAGATAGGAAAATCAATGTTGGGAAGACTCCACAACACCTACTCTACTTCCAAGATGGAACAGGCACACAGGTGGTACACTTACAAAAATTCTAGAGATTTTAGAGTACATTTACAAAAATTCAGAATTTTTTACAAAAATTGACTACATGTTGACTACCTTTCCCCTGTTCCCACCTGAGGATTTTGCAATTTGACAGTCTTAATCTCTGGGTGAAGTCTGAAAGCCTGCATTTTAAAAACCTACCAAGAGAGTTGGCTACACAAAAGTTTGAGGAACATGGCACTACTCGGTAAACTTCTGGGGATAGATTCATACTTTTGTATCCTGAGCACCCAAGTCCGATATGTTACCCGCTGAGTAGTAAGCGATCGGTAACACTGGCTAATTGGTGACTGAATTATCAATTTTATCAACCAGATAAAGGTAGTCAAGTAACTGAGCAGGACCTGATGAGGCCTTCCCAAAATAAGCCCCCGCCAAGTCCTTGGGCTACCTTTGTCTGCAGAAAAATTTTAGTCAAAGAATAAATTGAGTCAGAGAAGTGAGAAGATGCAGAAACAAAGGAAAACAATCAAGCAAGAAAAAATAATAATACTTTAGCCATTAAACAAAGTCAAGGACCTTTAGTTCTTCGTGAAGGACCACAGATAATACTCTGAGCCATATCCTTTGAGCTGTTTTGCCGATACTGAAACCCCCACCAAGTGGAAGAAGTTCACTGTACGCTACCCATAAGCACGTAGACCCCAGACCAGCTGAAACCAGAAGGTTGATGATGCTGACTCCCAATTACATCACCATCAACCAATCAGACGAATGTCCACAAGCTGCTCACACACCCAAAACCCCTCTCCCTCACCCTGTCTTTATGAACCTTTCCCTGAAAGCTTTCAGGGAGTATGGGCCTTTTAAGCACTAGCTGCCTGGATTCTTTGCTTGGTGCACTGCAAGAAAGCTATTCTTCTCTACTTCACCCAAAATTCTCTGAGATTTAATCCAGCACTGGTATACAGAGGCCGAGTTCCAGCAACAGTCAGGAAGGCCTTCTAAAATTAAACCTTTCCATGGCACAGTTTCTACAGTGGGAGATAGCTGAGGGCATTGACATTCACCCTGCCTTTTCTGTGCTTATAGCCTGGTGTCCCATCTGCAGTGACAGACAAGAGAATATAACCTTCTAATAGAACCATTGCAAAGCATCCAAAATCATTCTTAAAAATGGGTTTCCAAAAGAGGTTTGTAATCAGCATAAACATAAAAGCATATGAGTATTAACGTAGTCAAGGAACCTCTTTCATCTTGAATTTTTTACCAACATGTTGCTTTTTTTTTTTTTCCCCAAGTAGAGGCTTTAGTGCCATTTAGCATTCTGTCACAAAGCAAAGCTATTGCATGGTGAAAAGAAGGGTCAGATCTAAGAAACAATGGTTCATGATCATCAGAATGGATTAGCACAGACCCTCAAGCCAGGAGCTCCTTGACATTCTGGAAGGTGTCCTCATGCTAGCAATCCCATCACGGGCCCCACTATCCCGTTGCCAATAAAGTGACTCGACTTCAGCTTTCTGTGAAGAAAACATGACAGAAATAGGGTCATTCCCAGGAAGGTTTAATGCCTCGCCTTTGAGTTTGGAGGAAATTTACCATGTGAATGCATCCCCCTGATGCTAACACCTTCACCAAACTGACAGTGGCTTCGCATTCATGTTAGCAGTAGTGGCTCAGTGGCGTGTGACTCTTGGTGACCCCATGGACTGTAGCCCACTAGGTTCCTCTGTCCATGGGACTTCCTAGGCAAGAATACTGGAATGAGTTGCCATTTCCTTCTCCAGGGGATCTTCCCAAATCAGGGATCAAACCCGGGTCTCTTGCATCGCAGGCAGATTCTTTACCACCTGAGCCACTGGAACCCCAATTACTTATTCGTCTGCCCTTCAGAAATAAACTGTAATACCTGATGTATTTAAATAATGTAAGATTTACTCAAATCTTTCGAGAATATCCTGTTTCTCTCCTGATCAAAACATGACTGTAACATAATAACATTTGCAGAGCCTCAAAAAGCAGGGTCTCAGTGAAACATTAAACATTCGTCCATCAAAAATTGTTTGTTGAACCTGTGGGCCAGCAATTTTCAAAAGGCTGGGATCCTCTGTATCTGTCCTCAAAAACAACTAGAGGCAAGAGAAATTGTTAGCCAACGATGCTGAACATGGATTGCCATCTTAATAAAGGATGATTAATTCACTATCTGTAGTAGGAAATGGCCTGTTAGGATGTCAAGCAAGAGGGAGGTGGTAGGTAAGCCCTTGGTAGCCATCCTTTATCATGGCTAAACCTATGCATTTACAAAATCCTAGTGTGTGTGTGCGGAGAAGGCAATGGCACCCCACTCCAGTACTCTTGCCTGGAAAATCCCATGGACGGAGGAGCCTGGAAGGCTGCAGTCCATGGGGTCGCTGAGGGTTGGACACAACTGAGCGACTTCACTTTCACTTTTCACTTTCATGCATTGGAGAAGGAAATGGCAACCCACTCCAGTGTTCTTGCCTGGAAAATCCCAGGGACGGGGGAGCCTGGTGGGCTGCCGTCTATGGGGTCGCACAGAGTTGGACACGACTGAAGTGACTTAGCAGCAGCAGCAGTGTGTGTGTGTGTTAGTCGCTGAATCGTGTCTGACTCTTTTGCAACCCCATGGACTGTAGCCTGCCAGGCTCCTCTGTCCATAAGTGGTACACAGTAACAGGACATCAAAGGGAATAAAATGCACATCTGTCCCTGACAGAAATATTTTTTGAGCAACTATTCTTTGTGCTTTGTGGGGAATAAAGAGATGAATCTGCACAGTTTACTGGGTGACTCCTTCATTTCCCCAGGTATAAAATGGGGACAAGATGCTATTCTGTGTCAATATTAAAAGTGGGTTCCTAAGAAGAATATATGAACCAGTCCTTGGAAAGTGTTTAGCAGATTCTTTGGGACTCATTGGAAAAGACTCTGATGCTGGGAGGGGTTGGGGGCAGGAGGAGAAGGGGACGACAGAGGATGAGATGGCTGGATGGCATCACTGACTCGATGGACATGAGTCTGAGTGAACTCCGGGAGTTGGTGATGGACAGGGAGGCCTGGGGTCACAAAGAGTCAGACACGGCTGAGCGACTGAACTGAGCGACTGAACTGAGAGCTCATTAATTGGATTTGTGAAAATGCTTCATAATTCAAAAGGCACTTTTGTACGTTTCCTCATTTTGCTTCACAACACCCAGGCAAGGACCAGGAAACAAACTAAAGGACAGAGGGATTTTGCCATGACCACAGAATAGGTAAAAATAGGAAAAACCAGAACTAAGCCGACTTTCACAAGTCCTAACTCTTTCCAGTATTTTGAGTTGAAATATAGAGGCATCTTTTCTAATTCCAAACAATAAAGTCCGTGCTTTTGTAAAGGTTACTACAATTTCCAAAAATCTTAGAATTAAGACATTTTACTTAAGTAGGATTGTGTCTTCATAACTGAAACAACATGTTTAACCAGTAGGGATTCAACCAATTAACTAGTCTGAGGATCAACTAAGAAAAAAATTGTGGGTTCATATGTGTGCAAGCTGAATATACAAGAAATGTGTTTAGCTAAAATGAGAGAAAAACCACATATAGATAATTCATGCTGGTGTATCAGCTCCCCAGTTTCAGAAACATTCCAAATTCCTTCTGTCTGTCCACTACAGTTCCCAGAGTCCTTTAACATTCATCGTCATGATTGCAGACTCATGGTCATAAGATTATAGCACCACATCCACACATCGTACCCTCATTTCAAGCAGGACAAAGGTAGCAAAAACTTCCCCTAAACCATCCAGCTGACACCTCATTGGTCAGAATTATGTCAGATGCTCACCTTTAGCTGCAAGGAAGTCCAAAAAAGAAACCCTTCTTAACTGTGCCGATTCCCAACCGCGTTAAAACCAGGTTCTGCTAGCAAGATAAAAGGAAAGAATGAACAGCAGTGTCTGCCATTCTGACTTGTTTTCATGCCTTCAACAACCAAAGGACATACAGAGCTTCTGTTAACTCAGGTCGCTCAGTCGTGTCCGACTCTTTGACCCCATGGACTATAGCCCACCAGGCTCCTCCGTCCATGGGATTCTCCAGGCAAGAATACTGGAGTGGGTTGCCATTTCCTTCTCCAGGGGATCTTCCTGACCCAGGGATCAAACCCAGGTCTCCTGTATTAGAGGCAGATGCTTTAACCTCTGAGCCACTTAGACCCATGAAAATTTGAAACAGGTGAATCACCCGTGGAATGCTTTTACTGTGCCATTTACTGTTTTATTGGGATTTGTTTTTTGCCTCCTATGAGTGGAAAACAAATATAAAATTGGGATTAAGATTTAAAAGGAGTATAAATACAGGTACGTAGGTATCATTATGTCTTTGGAAACATCTAAGGAGGGCATCCAAAACCAATTTGAAAACATACACGGATTTCAACTTTTACTGCCATTAACATTTTCTTCTCCACAGCAACAGACTAAGGTCATTTCCACACAGCACTGGGCTAAAACAAGATGCAGTCAAATGCAGTTTGTCTCATCTACTTCTGTGAAAATGCAAATTTCTGTGAAAATAGTAAAGAAAAGAACCCAACCACCACCTCCAAAAGAAACTATTTAGTCTTTTAGGTTTAGCCTTTCAGAGCTCATTTAAACCTGCCCATTATTTTGGAAATGTTTGCTTGCATATATTCTGAAGAAGGAAATGAATGGTGGTGGGGGTTTAGTCGTTAATTCATGTCTGATGCTTGGAACCCCAGGGACTATAGCCCACCAGGCTCCTCTGTCCATGGGATTTCCCAGGCAAAAATACTGGAGTGGGTTGCCATTTCCTCCTTCAGGGGATCTTCCTTACCCAGGGATGGATCCCAGGTCTTATGCATTGCAGAGTCTTCACCCCTGAGCCACCAAGGAAACCCTAAGATATAATAAAGTTAATTAATAAAGGTGCCACGAATTTGGGAGCTGGCTATTCTTTTAAAGTTCATATGTGACTCTAGAGCTGTGCTGTCCAATATGGTGGCCACTAGTCCCATTCGGTTATTCAAATATAAGTTAATTAAATGACCACAATTTCAAATTCAGTTCCTCGGTCACAATAATCCCATTTCAAGCACTCAGTAGCCACATGTGGCCAAGGGCTACATACAGAACAGTACAGACAGAGAACATTTCTACCACAGCAGGAAGTTCTATTGGACCGTGCTAGAAAATCTAGACGTTTAAGAAGCAATACCAGATAAAATCATCTAAATGAGTTCAGCTCAATAAAGAAGATGTGAATATTCTTTTCAGTTCAGTTCAGTTCAGCCGCTCAGTCGTGTCTGATTCTTTGCGACCCCATGAACTGCAGCACGCCAGGCCTCCCTGTCCATCACCAACTCCTGGAGTCCAGCCAAACCCATGTCCATCGAGTTGATGATACCATCCAACCATCTCATCCTCTGTCGTCCCCTTCTCCTCCTGCCCCCAATCCCTCCCAGCATCAGGGTCTTTTCCAAGAATAGAATTTTACTCAACCATAAAAAAAGAATGAAATAAACCTGGAGAAGGAAATGGCAACCCACTCCAGTATTCTTGCCTGGAAAAGTCCATGGACAGAGTAGCGTGGCAGACAGTAGTCCATGGGGTTACATGACTGATCACATGTGCATGAGAGCAGAGGGAGATGGGCTGGTAGCAATAAACTGGTAGACCTAAAAAAAAAAGAAAAGAAATAAGGCCATCTGCAGCAACAATGATAAACCTAAAGATTATCATATTAAGTGAAGTAAGTCAGAAAGACAGATGTATGATACCACTTATATGTGGAATATTAAAAAGTTATTCAAATGAACTTATTTACAAAACAAAAATAGACCCACAGACATAGGAAACAAACTTTGTTGTTCATTTGCTCAGTTACGTCCAACTCTTTGTGACCCCATGGACTGCAGCACACCGGGCCTCCGGGTCCATCGCTAACTCCCGGAGCTTGCTCAAACTCGTGTCCATGAAGTAGGTGATGCCATCCAACCATCTCATCCTCTGCTGTCCCCTTCTCCTCCTGCCTTCAGTCTTTCCCAGCATCAGGGTCTTCTCTAATGAGTCATCTCTTCGCATCAGGTGGCCAAAGTATTGCAGCTTCAGCTTCAGCATCAGCCTTTCTAAAGAATATTCAGGACTGATTTCCTTTGGGATTGGCTGGTTTGATCTCCCTGGAGATCAAGGGACCCTTAAGAGACTTCTCCATTACAGCTCAAAAGCATCAATTGTTCAGTGCTAGCCTTCTTTATGGTCCAACTCTTACATCCATACCTGACTATTGGAAAAACCATAGCTTTGACTGGACAGACCTTTGTTGGCAAAGGAATGATTCTGCTTTTTAATATGCTCTCTAGGATTGTCATAGCTTTTCTTCCAAGGAGCAAGTGTCTTTTAATTTCATGGCTGCAGTCACCATCTGCAGTGATTTGGGAGTCCAAGAAAATAAAGTCTGCCACTGTTTGCATTACTTCCCCATCTATTTCCCATGAAGTGATGGGACTGGATGCCATGATCTTGATTTTTTGAATGTTGAGTTTTAAACCAGCTTTTTTACTCTCCTCTTTCACTATCATCAAGAGGCTCTTTAGTTTCTTTTTTCTTTCTGCCATAAGGGTAGTGTCTTCTGCATTATCTGAGGTTGTTGATATTTCTCCTTGCAATCTTGATTCCCGCTTGTGTTTCATGCAGCCCAGCATGTCTCATGATGTACTCGGAATATAAGTTAAATAAACAGATGGACAATATACAGCCTTGATGTACTCCTTTCTCAGTTTGGAACCATCTGTTGTTCCATGTCTGGTTCTAACTGCTGCTTCTTGACCTGCATACAGATTCCTTAGGTAAGGTGGTCTGGTATTCCCATCTCTTAAAGAATTTTCTACAGTTTGTTGTGATCCACACAGTCAAAGTCTTTGATGTAGTCAATAAAGCAGATGTTTTTCTGCAATCCTCTTGTTTTTTCTATGATCCAAGGGATGTTGGCAATTCAATCTTTGGTTCCTCTGCCTTTTCTAAATCCACCTTGAACTTCTCAATTCATGTACTATTGAAGCCTCACTTGGAAAATTTTGAGCATTACTTTGCTAGCATGTGAAATAAGTACAACTGTGCAGTAGTTTGAGCATTCTTTGGCATTGCCTTCCTTTGGGATTGGAATGAAAACTGACCTTTTCCAGTCCTGTGGCCACTGCTGAGTTTTCCATATTTGCTGGCATATTGAGTGCAGCACTTTCACAGCATCATCTTTTAGGACTTGAAATAGCTCAGCTGGAATTCCATCAGCTCTGCTAGCTTTGTTCACAGTGATGCTTCCTAAGGTCCACTTGATTTTGCACTCCAAGATGTCTGGCTATAGGTGAGGGATCACACCATCGTGGTTATCTGGGTCATTACGTTCTTTTTTTGTGTAGTTCTTCTGTGTATTCTTGCCACCTCTTCTTAATATCTTCTGCTTCTGCTAGGTCCATACTGTTTCTGTCCTTTACTGTGCCCATCTTTGCATGAAATATTCCCTTCGTATCTCTAATTTTCTTGAAGAGGTCTCTGGTCTTTCCCATTTTATTGTTTTCTCTATTTCTTTGCACTATTCACTTAGGAAGGCTTTCTTGTCTCTCCCTATTTATCTTTGGAACTCTGCGTTCCAATAGGTTCATCTTTCCTTTTCTCATTTGCTTTTCACTTCTCTTCTTTTCTCAGCTATTCGTAAGGCCTCCTCAGACAACCATTTTACCTTTATGCATTTCTTTTTTTTCCAGAATGGTTTTGATCATAGCCTCCGGTACAGTGTCATGAACCTCTGTTGATAATTCTTCAGGAACTCTATTAGATCTAATCCCTTGAATCTATTTGTCACTTCCACTGTATAATTGTAAGGGATTGGATTTAGGTCATACTTCAGTGGACTAGTGGTTTCCCCTACTTTCTTCCATTTAAGTCTGAATTTGGCAATAAGAAGTTCAATATCTGAGCCACAGTCAGCTCCCAGTCTTGTTTTTGCTGACTCTATAGAGAGTCTCCATCTTCGACTGCAAAGAATATAATCAATCTGATTTCAGTATTGAGCATCTGATGACGTTTGTGTGTAGTCTCTTGTGTTGTTGGAAGACGGTGTTTGCTATGAACAGTGCTTTCTCTTAGCAAAACTCTGTTAGCCTTTGCCCTGCTTCATTTTGTACTTCACGGCCAAACTTCCCTGTTACTCCAGGTATCTCTTGACCTCCTACTTTGCATTCCAGTCCCCATGATGAAAACAACATCTTTTTTTGGTGTTAGTTCCAGAAGGCCTTGTAGGTCTTCCTAGAACCATTCAACTTCAGCTTCTTCGGCATTAGTAGTTTGGGTATAGACTTGGATTACCTTGATACTGAATGGTTTGCCTTCAAAATGAACAGAGATCATTCTCTCCTTTTTGAGATTGCATGCAAGCACTGCATTTCAGGCCCTTTTGTTGACTATGAGGGCTACTCCATTTCTTTTAAGGGATTCTTGCCCACAGAACTAGATGTAATGGTCATCTGAATTAAATTCACCAAAAGGAAAAGGGGATGAGGAGGGATAAATTAGGATTTGTGATTAACAGATACACACTACTATATATAAAATATATAATCAAGTCCTACTGTATAGTACAAAGAACTATATTCACTATTTTGTAATAAATTAAAATAGAAAATAATCTGAAAACTGAATCATTTTGCTGTACACCTGAAACATTGTAAATCAACTATCAGCTCAGTACAGTCGCTCAGTCATGTCTGACTCTTTGTGACCCCATGAACAACAGCACGCCAGGCCACTCTGTCCATCACGAACTCCCGGACTTCACCCAAACTAACGTGGATCAAGTCGGTGATGCCATCCAGCCATCTCATCCTCTGTCGTCTCCTTCTCCTCCTGCCCCCAATCCCTCCCAGCATCAGAGTCTTTTCCAATGAGTCAACTCTTTGCATGAGGTGGCCAAAGTATTGGAGTTTCAGCCTCAGCATCAGTCCTTCCAATGAACACCCAGGACTGGTCTCCTTTAGGATGGACTGGTTGGATCTCCTTGCAGTCCAAGGGACTCTCAAGAGTCTTCTCCAACACCACAGTTCAAAAGCATCAATTCTTTGGTGCTCAGCTTTCTTCACAGCCCAACTCTCACATCCATACATGACCACTGGAAAAACCATAGCCTTGACTAGACGGACCTTAGTCCGCAAAGTAATGTCTCTGCTTTTCAATATGCTATCTAGGTTGGTCATAACTTTCCTTCCAAGGAGTAAGCATCTTTTAATTTCATGGCTGCAATCACCATCTGCAGTGATTTTGGAGCCCCCAAAAATAAAGACAGCCACTGTTTCCCCATCTATTTCCCATGAAGTGATGGGACCAGATGCCATGATCTTAGATTTCTGAATATTGAGCTTTAAGCCCACTTTTTCACTCTCCTCTTTCCCTTTCATCAAGAGGCTTTTTAGTTCCTCTTCACTTTCTGCCCATAACGGTGGTGTCATCTGCATATCTGAGGTTATTGATATTTCTCCTGGCAATCCTGATTCCAGCTTGTGCTTCCTCCAGCCCACCTCCAGCCCAGCATTTCTCATGATGTACTCTGCATAGAAATTAAATAAGCAGGGTGAAAATATACAACCTTGACATACTCCTTTTCCTATTTGGAACCAGTCTGTTGTTCCATGTCCAGTTCTAACTGTTACTTCATGACCCGCATATAGGTTTCTCAAGAGGCAGGTTAGGCGGTCTGGTATGCCCATCTCTTTCAGAATTGCCCACAGTTTATTGTGATCCACACAGTCAAAGGCTTTGGTATAGTCAATAAAGCAGAAATAGATGTTTTTCTGGAACTCTCTTGCTTTTTCCATGATCCAGCGGAGGTTGGCAATTTGATCTCTGGTTCCTCTGCCTTTTCTAAAACCAGCTTGAACATCTGAAAGTTCACAGTTCACGTACTGCTGAAGCCTGGCTTGGAGAATTTTGAGCATTTCTTCACTATTGTGTGAGATGAGTGCAATTGTGTGGTAGTTTGAGCATTCTTTGGCATTGCCTTTCTTTGGGATTGGAATGAAAACTGACCTTTTCCAGTCCTGTGGCCACTGCTGAGTTTTCCAAATTTGTTGGCATATTGAGTGCAGCACTTTCACCATCATCTTTCAGGATTTGAAATAGCTCAACTGGAATTCCATCACCTCCACTAGCTTTGTTTGTAGTGATGCTTTCTAAGGCCCACTTGACTTCACATTCCAGGATGCCTGGCTCTAGGTGAGTGATCACACCATCATGATTATCTGGGTCGTGAAGCTCTTTTTTGTGTAGTTCTTCTGTGTAGTCTTGTCACGTCTTCTTAATATCTTCTGCTTCTGTTAGGTCCATACCATTTCTGTCCTTTATCGAGCCCATCTTTGCATGAAATGTTCCCTTGGTATCTCTAATTTCCTTGAAGAGATCTCTAGTCTTTCCCATTCTGTTGTTTTCCTCGATTTCTTTGCATTGATTGCTGAGGAAGGCTTTCTTCTCTCTCCTTGCTATTCTTTGGAACTCTGCATTCAAATGGGAATATCTGTCCTTTTCTCCTTTGCTTTTCGCTTCTCTCCTTTTCACAGCTATTTGTAAGGCCTCCCCAGACAACCATTTTGCTTTGTTGCATTTCTTTTCCATGGGGATGGTCTTGATCGCTATCTCCTGTACAATGTCATGAACCTCTGTCCATAGTTCATCAGACATTGTCTTTCAGATCTAGTCCCTTAAATCTATTTCTCACTTCCACTGTAAATCATAAGGGATGTGATTTAGGTCATACCTGAATGGTCTGGTGGTTTTCCCTACTTTCTTCAATTTAAGTCTGAATTTGGCAATAAGGAGTTCATGATCTGAGTCACAGTCAGCTCCCGGTCTTGTTTTTGCTGACTGTATAGAGGTTCTCCATCTTTGGCTGCAAAGAATATAATCAATCTGATTTTGTTGTTGACCATCTGGTGATGTCCATGTATAGAATCTTCCCTTGTGTTGTTGGAAGAGGGTGTTTGCTATGACCAGTGCATTCTCTTGGCAAAACTCTATTAGCATTTGCCCTGCTTCATTCCATACTCCAAGGCCAAATTTGCTTGTTACTCTAGGTGTTTCTTGATTTCCTACTTTTGCATTCCAGTCCCCTATAATGAAAAGGACATCTTTTTTGTGTGTTAGTTCTAAAAGGTCTTGTCAGTCTTCATAGAACTGTTCAACTTCGGCTTCTTCAGTGTTACTGGTTGGGGCATATGCTTGGATCACCATGATATTGAATGGTTTGCCTTGGAAACGAACAGAGATCATTCTGTCGTTTTTGAGATTGCATCCAAGTACTGCATTTTGAACTCTTTTGTTGACCATGATGGCTACTCCATTTCTTCTAAGGGATTCCTGCCCACAGTCGTAGATATAATGGTCATCTGAGTTAAATTCACCCATTCCAGTCCATTTTAGTTCGCTGATTCCTAGAATGTCTACGTTCACTCCTGCCATCTCCTGTTTGACCACTTCCAATGTGCCTTGATTCATGGACCTAACCCTTCCAGGTTCCTATGCAATATTGCTCTTTACAGCATCAGATCTGGCTTCTATCACCAGCACACCCACAACTGGGTATTGTTTTTGCTTTGGCTCCATCCCTTCATTCTTTCTGGAGTTATTTCTCCACTGATCTCCAGTAGCATGTTGGGCACCTACTGACCTGGGGAGTTCCTCTTTCAGTATCCTATCATTTTGTCTTTTCATACTGTTCATGGGGTTCTCAAGGCAAGAATACTGAAGTGGCTTGCCATTCCCTTCTCCAGTGGACCACATTCTGTCAGACCTCTCCATCATGACCTGCCCATCTTGGGTTGCCCCATGGGCATGTCTTAGTTTCATTGAGTTAGACAAGGCTGTGGTCCATGTGATCAGACTGGCTAGTTTTCTGTGATTATGGTTTCAGTGTGTCTGCCCGCTGATGCCCTCTTGCAACACGTACTGTCTTACTTGGGTTTCTCTTACCTTGGACGTGGGGTCCAAATCAACTCTCAGTTCAGTTCAGTCGCTCAGTCGTGTCCGACTCTTTGCGACCCCATGAATCTCAGCACACCAGGCCTCCCTGCCCATCATCAACTCCCAGAGTTCACTCAGACTCACATCCATTGAGTCTACCTCAATTTAAAAAGAAAAAATTTGTGTTTCTCTTCACTTGAAGCATTTTTGTTATTCCCCTTTGGAAACTGTTTTTATAACACCTTACAAGCCACATTAACAAAAGCATCTTATTTTCCTTTATTCTGAGTTTATTGAGTGCCTCAACAGCACATGCCACATAGTATGCTACATGTGGAGATTCAAGTTGCAATTAAACATGACCCTTCTCTCTGGACTGGAACAACAGACTGGTTCCAAATAGGACAAGGAGTACATCAGGCTGTAAATTATCACTGTGCTTATTTAACTTATTTACAGAGTACATCATGAGGAACGCTGGGCTGGAGGAAGCACAAGCTGGAATCAAGATTGCTGGGAGAGATATCAATAACCTCAGATATGCAGATGACACCACCCTTATGGCAGAAAGTGAAGAGGAACTAAAAAGCCTCTTGATGAAAGTGGAGAGTGAAAAAGTGGGCTTAAAGCTCAACATTCAGAAAACTAAGATCATGGCATCCGTTCCCTTCACTTCATGGCAAATAGATGGAGAAACAGTGGGAACAGTGGCAGACTGTATTTTTAGGGAGCTCCAAAATTACTTCAGATGGTGATTGCAGCCATGAAATTAAAAGACGCTTACTCCTTGGAAGGAAAGTTATGACCAACCTAGACAGCATATTAAAAAGCAGAGACATTAGTTTGTCAACAAAGGTCCATCTAGTCAAGGCTATGGTTTTTCCAGTGGTCATGTATGGATGTGAGAGTTGGACTATAAAGAAAGCTGAGTGCCAAAGAATTGATGCTTTTGAACTGTAGTGTTGGAGAAGACTCTTGAGAGTCCCTTGGACTGCAAAGAGATCCAACCAGTCAATCCTAAAGGTAATCAACCCTGAATATTCATTGGAAGGACTGATGTTGAAGCTGAAACTCCAATATTTTGGCCACCTGATGTGAAGAACTGACTCATTGGAAAAAACCCTGATGCGGGGAAAGACTGAACGCAGAAGGGGGCGATAGACAATGAGATGGTTGGATTGCATCACTGACTCAGTGGACGTGAGTTTGAGTAAGCTCCGGGATTGAGTGATGAACAGGGAACCCTGGCGTGCTGCAGTCCATGGGGTTGCAAAGAGTCAGACACGACTGTGTGACTGAACTGAACCAAACTTTCAGAACTTACTTGGCTACTGTTCACTAGATTAGTACCACTGTATACAATTACAGTAGAATGTTACCTATAATTCAGATCTTTTAATTACCTTGTAGTTTTGTCTTTGCTTTCATAGAAATAACCCGTTCTCTAAGTTCCCCACCCCACCCCCAAACTCTTATACCCCACAGGTATGATGAATCAGCTCACGTTTTCCATCTGGACTTAGGAAGGTGAAATGTTTTTCCTGCTTCACTCCCAAGTTGTCGTGGGCTAACGAGTTTGAACTTGGATGCCACCACTGTTGTACTTTTTGTTAACATTTGGCAGAGTTGAAAAGCATCTTTTCCACACTTCTGTACAGAGCAACCGGAATGCTCTGTGTGTCCTCTACCACAACCTCTCAGCCCTACCCGGGCCTTCAGAAGTGCCTTGGTGCCTTGGTGGCGGTTAGGACTCTGCTCCCCCAGCCCACCGGAGTCATCACTCTGCAGCATTCCAGAAGTCCCTCTCCCACTCTCCATTCAGGAGCACATGTGGATGATGAAAGGATAGGGTGGTGTATGGAGAACAATGTATTTAACAGGAAGTAAAAGAAAACATCAATGAATTACCTCTTTTTTTGCAGGGGGTGGGTGGGGGGGAGAATGTAACTTCCAGGTGAATTAATCAGCATACTTGTTTAGAAGTAGATAATCTATTCTGGCACAGTAGCAGAAATTAAAATTTCTGATTTGCCTTGTTTTGCCAATATTGAAGCATTTGTTCTATTGAATGTGAGTACATGTACAGACAAACTTCTATTTAGTCTCACACATGAAAAGAGAAAGCATAAGGCCTGTAATTCAACTGGTTTCTCTTCCAAGCATTTTAATCACAAAGTACTAAATCTAGTTTTAAAGGATAGCAAAAGATACAGCTGTTCATTCTATCCAAGAGGGATTGTTTCTAGGTCCCCATGGATACCAAAGTCCAAGGATCCTCAAGTCCCTTGTGAAATGGCATAGTATTTGCATTTAACCTACACATATGGTCCCATGTACTTTAAATTGTCTCTAGGTTACTTATAATACCTAATACAATGTAAATGCTATATAAACATTTGGTGGCAAATTCAAGTTTTGCTTTATGGAACTTCCTAAAAAAATTTCTTTTGAGTATTTTCGATACACAGAGGCTGAGCTTGTGGATATGGAGGGCAGATTTTGTTATTTTCCCCTAGTATTTGTTCTGTTAGCAGCCATGAAATTAAAAGAAGCTTGCTCCTTGGAAGGAAAGCTATGACAAACCTAGACAGTGTATTTAAAAGCAGAAACATCACTTTGCCAACTAAGACCCATATAGTTAAGGCTATGGTTTTTCCAGTAGTCATGTATGGATGTGAGAGTTGGATCATACAGAAAGCTGAGTGCCCAAGAAGAACTGATGCTTTTGAATTGTGTTGGAGAAGACTCTTGAGAGTCCCTTGGACTGCAAGGAAATCAATCCCAAATATTCACTGGAAGGACTGATGCTGAAGCTGAAACTCCAATACTTTGGTCACCAGATGCGAAGAGCCGACTCACTGGCTAACCATCAAAAGATCCTGATGCTGGGAAAGATTGAGGGCAGAAGGGGACAAGAGAGGATGAGATGGTTAGATAGCATCACTGACTCAATGTACATGAATTAGAAGAAACTCTGGGAGATAGTGAAGGACAAGGAG
This sequence comes from Oryx dammah, assembly GCF_014754425.2. Classification (NCBI taxonomy): domain Eukaryota; kingdom Metazoa; phylum Chordata; class Mammalia; order Artiodactyla; family Bovidae; genus Oryx; species Oryx dammah. The sequence goes on from NW_024070198.1 coordinate 12,529,345, forward strand.
TCTGGCCTGCCTCAGTCCATGAGGCTGCAAAGAGTCAGACTTAGCAACTGAACAATAATTTGTTCTATCAATATAGCTTGGCAGCATAGACTGTCTTGAGCTGCAGTTAAAGCCTTCCATTTATAATATTTTGGTTGCTGCTGTAAGACCTGCTAAAAGTAGGAAATAATTATATATTTCTCCTATAGGGTGAATATTTCATAGGTTTGAGAAGAAATGAAAATCCTAAAAAAGAATTCAAGAAAAATAGGAGAATGTGGCAAAGTAATGTGTGTCCACGTCATTTTCCCTCCAAGACTAATTAGCACTGAAATACTTTTTGCCAACTATAGGCACTTCAAACCTTTTTGCTAATTAACATTTAAACAGGTGATGACAGCAACTATATTAGAACTAGAAAGCCCTTCTATAAATGAAAGTCGGAATTTATAATATAGAAGGCAATCCTGAATACTAATTATTATAGTCATTACATGATTTACTTCAGATCTGTTTGTTACAAATTCTGGGTTTGAAGGAAAAAACATGCAACCTCGTTTCATGGTGCACTGTAACTAGTACTCAGTTATGCTAATAATTCTGAATTATGTAAAATAACAGATAACCCAAACATCCTCCCAAACAAGTTTCAGAGATATTTTTAGTTATTTGGATCTGGGTACCCGTGATTTGAAAATTCACTCATCAAGTAAAATAAAGCTGCTACCGAGAGCTGTGGAGATGTGACTGTCAAGAATTCCCTGTTTTTAATAGACGATGCAGCACATTCTTACTCTCTCCTTTCCCTTAGATCAGCAGGTGTCTCCGCAGCTCCAGTAGACTGAGAAAAGGAAAAGGAGGGGGCGGAAAGGAAAGGAAATGTCTGTGTGGCTTGGTCGTGGGGGTGGGGATGGGGGATGGTTTAATATCAGGATTAAAAGCTTTCCTCTTCACTTTTAAAGTTCCCACCCCTATTAACGATCTGACATCAAGGATTATGCAGCGGAGTTTGGGTCTGTCCATCTGCAACTTATAAAAGGAAACGAACAAGGAAGGGATAGGAGGCAGCAAAGAGATGCGGGGAGAGAGCGAGATGTAGGCGCGTGGGGACTGGAAGGGAGAGGCGGATTTGGCAGTCCAAGTAGGGACGGGAAGAACAGGAATGGAAAGTGTGGCCTGGCCGTCCCGCCCTGCGGCGGGGAAGGTGGAGCCCACGGCGTCTCACTTCCCCTCTCCCACCTCAGCCTTTTCTTTTGTAGACGGGGGCTCTTGGGGCATCTACAAAGGGTCGGTCGACTATTGTCTGCTGAGGACGCCCAGGCTCGAGACCTCGCTCTTGGGGCAAGCGGGCGGGCGGGCAGGGGTGGCAGGGACGAGCAGCGGCCCGAAGGCGACGGTTTTGCAGGCGCTGGAGAGGAAAAATCCCCCCGCGGGTCTAGGCGCCCCAAGTCAGGGCCGTCCGTGCAGAGGAGGCTGCGCGCTCGCCCCGCCCCACGGAAGCCATTCGGGAACGCTCTATCCCCGCGCGACCTTTGCTGGCTTCGCCGCGTCCCCCAGAGTACCGACTCTCTAGTCCCGACCCCCTCCTCGCCGGTTCGGGCGACGGTCGGCAAACAACATGGCGGCCCGGCTGCGGCGCCTCCTCTCCAGGCCCCCGGGGTTGGCGAGGGTGGCAGCGGCCAGCGCCCAGGACCCGCTCCCCGCGAGCCGCGCCGGGGGCGGGGAGGGGGCGACAGAGGCGAGGAGCCGGCGGGAGCCGCGGGCTGGCGGGCCCCGCGAGCGGGGGCGGCGGCGGGGGCG
>NW_024070198.1:12531523-12641666 GCF_014754425.2 Oryx dammah
GGCCGCCGCCGCTGCCGCCGCCTCGCGCTCCAGCCGCCCGGCCCGACATGAGTGAAGCGGATCGAGTGCCCTCGCCCGCCGCGCCGCCGGCGGTGGCGGCGACTGCGCCCGAGGAGAAGAAAGGGAAGGAACCCGAGCGTGAGAAGCTGCCGCCCATCGTGTCGGCGGGCGCCAGTGCCCCTGCGGTAGGTGCCGGGCGGGGGCCGCGGGGCGCCCCGACGGCCGGTCGCGACGGGGGGCGAGGGGCGCCCGGGGACCCGCTTCTCCTCCAGGGAGCCCCGGCCCCGCCCGGGGAGAAGCGCTCAGGCTTGCCCTTCCTCGGGCTGAAATCGAGGAGTTGTGTCTCGGGGACAGCCGCGATCATTTCTCGAGCTGCACCTTCCACCCCGGGGGGAATGCCGGGGTGGCCGAGTCAGCTGGCTGTTTTCGGTCATTTTCGGGTTTGGGGGCTTCCCTCTTTCTCTAAGGAAATGACCAGCATTTTGGAGTCCCCCGTCTCTTGAATGAGGATAAGGTGTCAGGCAGGCGGGAGTGGGTTTTCCGCTGAGCCGTCTGCCTGCCGTGGGAGAGCGAAGATTTCTCCCCTTTTCTTCGCTTTTTCTTTCCGTTCCCCCTTCAGATTGAACAGGCTCTGAGGCGAGTTTCCACTTAATTGTGACCTTTCGGTTGCTGTCAGGATAGTGGGAGGTAGATGTCTCGGTGATGGGTTTTCTTTTTCATATGGTACAGACGTGTGACGTAAGGTGGGGAAGCTTTTTTAACCTTATATTTAAACTCAAGGGATGTAAGCTTCTCGGGGATGATTTCCCAGCTGGATTTTCTTAAGGATTATTTGGAGAGCGCTTTCAGGCTTCAAACTACAGACTGCCAGATGATGTAATGGGACAGCCCCTCTTCCCTACTTTTACTGGTGGTTATGACTGTTTACTTTGGAGCGCGCACACACACACACAATTAACCTCTAATTTTTTAGATTTTTTCATTTGATCCCATATTTATATACTTCTTGAAACTTCAGTACATTTAAAGAGCATGACTTATGCAGCTTGTGTGACAAAACAGTAAAAGTTTAGAGAACATGATACATTTTCCTTATTCCTGGTTGCAATTCATTTCCTAAAACCTCCCTCTTAAATGACTAAGAACTTACTAAAATAGCTAACTCTAATTTAAAATGTTATAGAAATAACATTTGATTCAGTAGGTTTTTTGGAAAATGTCTAAGGATTGTGATAACTGAAAATTGTTAGAACGCGCACCATACCTTAAATCACAGCAAAGTGTAGACAGACACTTAAAAAAAAAAATACTACAGTTGATTGGTAAATTGGAGTTGCAGGTAGAAATTACTTTGGGAAATGCTTTGAAGGAATTTGTCACTCAGCTGCTTATAGACCCAGTTCTTGCTGTTGATTTCCTGGGCTTTTGGAGCTTATCTGGGATGTTCTTAACTGGCAAATAGTATTTCAGCAGTTTATTTCTAAGTCAGTTTAAAACAATGAATGCATGCACGCTTATACGAACAGTTGTGTTAATCGGTTTAGGTCCTGAAGTAAGGACACTTCCCAAAACTTATTTATTTCTGTGTAATTGAAAAATCAAAGGCTTGAAATAAAAACTTGGAGAAATTGATACAGTGTGGACATAGGTCTACAGACTGTTATCTTCAGGGGCTTTGAAATTGAGAGTTCTTTGGATTTTAGAAAGTTAATTTATATATATCATGTATACTCTCCACAGTGGGGTCCTGGCCAGTTCCTCATAATTAAGCATACTAATAACTCTGCAGTGAAAAGTGTGGGTTGTTCACACTAAATGAGATAAGGTCTATCAGTAGCTTCCTATCAGTTCAGCTCAGGTTGGATTGTCAAAAAGTTCAGTTCAGGTACATGTTTAATTACCAAATAAGCTCTTTCAGTATTAAGAGCTTAGAGGATTTCATAAGTGTAAACAAAGGAATATGGGCTTGTACTGCTGGACAGACAGAAAAACAGAGTTCAGAAAGTTTGTTGAGATCTTGAATAAAACCTTGAAAAAACAGGTTAAATTAGAAGAGGATAAGAATGAAGACTTGAGATTTTTGAAGGCAATTTCTGGTGCCTTACACGCAGAGTGGGTAACATTGTTTTTTGTGTGTGTTTTAATGACAGGTTTTTGTTTTTTTAATGACATTCAGAATTTCAGACTCTTTGAAATGATAGAGTTTATCATTAGCTCTGAGGTTTTGAGTCACGTCAGGCGAGAAAAGGAGTTCTCAGGTTTTGCAGCAAGAGTTAGGAGAGCAAGGGGGAAGATGAGAAACTTAGCCAGTAATGAAGATACTTGGTGTGTATTTGTTAAAGAGAGATTTCTAGAGCTGGAATTCTGAGTGATAGCAGTGAAAGGCCTTAGTCAAGAAAATGTGCGCTTGAGCCTCCTGAGGGCGAGAAAGCCAGGCAGCCTGGATGACGTCCAAGCTCACCAGTATAGATGGGAAAGCCTTTGTGTGGGGGACAGGGAAAGACAGCTTGTGGCCTGCTTGGTTCTTTTTCAGCTTCCATGTGGATCAAATAGAGCTTCTGGAGGTTTGCTTAGGAAGCTGAGTAATATCAATAACTTATCTTTTTGAGCTATTTTAGTGATGCTTACTTTTTGCTCCAGGTTAACAGCTCTGTCTCTGTTGCTTGAGTTTATGACTCAATTACCGTAACCAGTACTGACATTTTCCAGAAATCACCGTATTACATTTTTATGAGAGTTTGGAAATAATTTGGAGTGACAGCTCCCTAAAATAAGTAGAAGGCCAGGTTATGATGACCCTGATTACACTTGAAGAGGTGGGACTGTATCCTAGAAATTTTTTTTTAAAGGTGCAGGAGTGGGATTGAGGGTGCTGGAAAAACAACCCTAAAGTGATTGATCCTACAACTTCCTAAGCATGCAGGAAGTCCATTCCAGCCAGGAGGTGCCTAACACACAAACCCAACTGACCACCAGGATCCCTTGGTAGCTTGGTGAAGTCCAGGTTCCTAGATCTCACCTTTGCTCACCGGTTCTCAACTTCTGCTGCACGGGGGAATGGGGACTTTTGAAGTCATCATTGCTCAGGCCCAGATGCAGGCCAGTTAGATCAATTCTGGGAGTGGAGCTCAGGCACCTATTTTTTTTTTTTTTTTAATTCTCAGGTGTAGCTAAGGTTGAAAATTGATGCTCTGTGTACTGAATTAAAAGTTCCTTGGAGTCTGTATTTTAGCTACACTGCCCCAAGTCTGCTTAGTTTGTGGAGCAGCATTTGAAATGGAATAGTCAAAGGTACAGGTTAAGTGAATAAGGCACAACAGAAATCAGGTGTAGTGGGGAATTGAGAGAAATGGCAGTTAAGGTGGTTCCTAGTTAGAGTGGCTCAAGGGCCCAAGATAGAGCCCTCAGAAGCCTGTCAGTGTTTGGGGTTTGGCCTTGCTGCTGTGGAGAAGTGATGCAGGCCCAGAGAGCCAGGGGGAGTAGAATATACGAAGGACTGATGCTGTGAGTATTTACTGAAGTTGACAGATTGGACTGGAGAAGAGTATTATAAATTAGTTGCTGATGTAATATGGAAGTTAGAAAAAATTGGTGAATAGGGAAGGAGAAAAGGGTCAAAAGAAGAGCAAATAGTAGTGATAAGTGAAGATGAGTCTGTCTACTTCATCATTTAAATCGTGTGAGAAGAGAAGGGGAGATTCTTCATGGCATAGGTTTATGGAAAATGAAGTGGGTTCAAGAAAGAGCTGCTGCTGCTAAGTCACTTCAGTCATGTCTGACTCTCTGTGACCCCATAGACGACAGCCCACCAGGCCCCGCCATCCCTGGGATTCTCCAGGCAAGAACACTGGAGTGGGTTGCCACTTCCTTCTCCAATGCATGAAAGTGAAAAGTGAAAGTGAAGTCGCTCAGTCGTGTCCGACTCTTCGCGACCCCATGGACTGCAGCCTACTAGGCTCCTCCATCCATGGGATTTTCCAGGCAAGAGTACTGGAGTGGGGTGCCATTGCCTTCTCCGAAAGAAAGAACTAGACTTTACTCAGGTCAGGGCAGTGAAGGGAAATGGAGGAAATCAGTTGAGGATGGAAAGGGAAAGTTTGCCCACAGTGAAGGTCAGGAAATTTGTCAAGTAGGGGGATGGTGAGAGCAAGTCTTGATGTATGTGGAGAGGATTTGGTAGGAAGTCCAGTAATAAAAATGAGAAGTTTGTACAGGTTTTATCAGGGGTGTGTCACCTGGCTTGATGGATCCGCTGGGCCACAATGTAACTACCAGTTATTGAACCTCTATTATGTTTAGCTTTGGGCTAGATGCTACAGAAAACGCAAAATTTTAAAAAGAAAAATAGATTCCTGCCTCAGGGTAGGCAGAGCTAACGCAGGAAAACCCAACAAAGCAAAGCAATGTGTAAAAGCCACCATGTGCCATAAAAACAATTTGCGCTCTAGGAGGTCAGAGAAAGGAAATCAGTGCGTGCAGAACTGTGAAGAAAGGCCTTCAAGCAGCGGTAATTATTTAAGCTGGCTGGCCATTGAAGGGTGATAGGATTTGGATGGGCAAAAGCAAGTGGGAAAAGAACGTGAACAAGGCTTAAAGGGAAGAATTAGGGAGTAATAAAGTCAACCCAATGGAAGCATGCTGGCAACTTGTGGGAGGTAAATGAGATTGCATGGGGGCTGGACCAGATCAGCAGGCAGGGAAGTTGGGACTTTTTTTTTTTCTGTGCTTCACAGGAAACCATTGGAGTTTCTTAAATAAAGGAACAACAGAATGAAATTAGTGGAAGTGGTTAGAGGTAGTTAGACTGGAGGAGGGAGGAGAAAGAGGGCAAAGAAGGAGCTTTGCAGTTCATACAAGAGACGATGGAGCATCCACTGGGGTCAAGGCCATGTGATAAGGTGTAAGGGATGGAAGAATCCCTACAAAGTGGAATCTAGTGGAATGAAAGAGAAGACTAATAAAGGAAAAGAATTCTAAAGTTTGCAGATGAATTCTCTCAGAGGAAAACATTTACATAAAAAGGCAGTCCAGCCAACAGCATTCCAAATAAACATATATATGTGTGAACTTTGATAAAACTTGCCCATCTAGGTGTTTGAAAGAGTCTTATTTTTGGAAAATCTTGTACCTTTCTCAAGAGTTGAGATAGGGAAGAGTAGAGGTTGTTGTAGTGAAGATGTCTTAAGCAATTTAATAAACCACAGGTGTATCATGTATCCATATGTGAAATACATATAAATAATACAAACGATTGCTGCTGCTGCTAAGTTGCTTCAGTCGTGTCCGACTCGACTCTGTGCGACCCCATAGACAGCAACCCACCAGGCCCCGCCTTCCCTGGGATTCTCCAGGCAAGAACACTGGAGTGGGTTGCCATTTCCTTCTCCAATGCAGGAAAGTGAAAAGTGAAAGGAAAGACGCTCAGTTGTATCCAACTCTTAGCAACCCATGGACTGCAGCCTACCAGGCTCCTCCATCCATGGGATTTTCCAGGCAAGAGTACTGGGGTGGGTCGCCATTGCCTTCTCCGATTGCTACTATTTATTTAGTACCTTTTCTGTGCTAAGCATTGTCCACATGTCTCTCATCTAGTCAGTTAGTTCAACCAAAATTCATCACCAACCACTTGATCATTCTAATCATGAGGAAGATTCTGTTCCCAGTTCACACAGACAGGAATCTTAGAGTCAGGTTACATATAGTATACCTTGCCAGAGGGTAAAATGGCTGGTAAGGGGGCAGAACTCGGTTTCAGCTGAGACTTTTCTCACTCAAAACAAACAAACAAAAACACCCATGCTCTTTCCCTTACTCCATGTACTGTCTGTGGTCAGGGTCCATGTGGTTCAGAGAACCCCCACCTATAGCAGTATTTCTTAGATTAGAAAAGAGGATGTGGTCCAGTGACAAATCTGTTCAAAGCCTTGTTACTAGAGATAGAACTATTTAGGAGAGAAATATGTATCTGATAATATCAGTTTTCATTATGTTATTAATGTATCATTAAATTCCTTGTAAAATAAAGCAGTCTCATTAAAGAAGTGATCAGAGAGACTTAAGACACAGAAAGGGAGGGCTGTAGCTATATAAATACTTAGCCAGAGTGTGTTTAATTTTGAGTGACTTTTAAAAAAAGTCGTTTGTCCACTTTTTTTTTTTTTTTTAAACTTTGAAGCCATATTATAGTTGCCTGCTTATCCCTTGCATAATTAGTTCAGGGTGTTAGGACACAAATAATTTGACTGTATTTAACAACTGAAGAAAAATGGTCATTGTAAGTTATGAACCAGAGAACTTCTCAAGGTGTCCAGTATGTTGTTATTTAGTTAGGGTGTGTCCAGCCCTCTGCAAGGCCATGGACTGTAGCCCTCCAGGCTCCTCTGTCCATGGGATTTCCCAGGTGAGAATACTGGAGTGGGTTGCCATTTCCTTCTCCAGGGGATCTTCCTGACCCAGGAATTGAACCTGAGTCTTTTGCGTTGGCAGGCAGATTCTTTACCACTGAGCCACAAGGGAAGCTGGTCCAATATGATACTGCCTTGCTATTTGTAGCTCCCTTTCTAATCTGTCCGGTGGCTATGGTACTTCCCTTTACAACCTTTTCTGTGGATATCACCTGTATTACTCTGTAGATATTACCGATGCACCTCCCTCCTCTTCCTGCACTCCACACACATGCTCACATACATGCCCTCTGAATTAAAAGGTATCCTGCACTCTCTGAAGTCTTCAGGGCTGGGGTATTCCTGGGTTCAGAAGAATTTTTTTGAAAGGGAAAAGTAATGGCTTCAGGGGTACTGCTGGTGTCCCAGGGTAGCAGCTTATTTTGGCATATTGTTTGGAAATTAATTTGCTTATATTTACTTGAATTGAGGAAGAGAGAGTAGAGAAAGATCAACAGAATATGAATAAGGAAGTGGGTGGAGCTGAGAAACCTCTGGAAATTTTGTGTTTTTCTACATTTATTATGAGGATACCTTCTTGCACTTTAAAAATGTTAGACTGCTGAACCTTATATGAATAACTAGTTGTTGCTAAGTTGATATTTATAACTTGCTAACAGTTTAGTAAGCAGTCAAGAAACATTTTGAGGGGAATAATTATAATAGATGAATGTGCCTTTTAAAAATATAAATTATTGAAATTTTACTAATTCAGCTTAATTGAAAAATCAGTCTGAAGTTTGAACATAGTCATTAAAGAAAACTTTGTTTCAAATTAACTTGGTTTTGATCCTTTTAAAAAAAAAACAATAAATTGAGAATTGTGAGTTCATCAAATCACACAGTTTAAAAGTAGCATTTTGCTGTATAAGGGTAATCTTTTGGTATTACTTTTTTTCCCTATGTTGTAAAATAATAAAATCTCCCAAGACACGGTGCCTTCCTGATAAGCAAACACTGAAATTTCTGAGCTTCATGACTAACACTTCTTTATATCAAGTAGGGTTAATTTTCAGTTATCTATAAGATCAAATGCATTGTAATTTTTTTGGTGTTAAACTTTTGTTTCAGAATCCCCATCCTTCCTAGTCTCCCTTGAAAGTTGTGGTTTATATCACTTAAAGAAAACAGTTCATCTTGTGTTGGTGCCTTTTAGTTGGGGGGAGGAAGGTTCACACCTTGAGAGGAGCCAACTTTTCACATCTTAATAGAAGGAGGTAGAGCACTGATTTTATAACCCAGCATCCTAATAGGGAACTGTGAAAAAACGTACAAAAAAGAAAAGCAACATCTTTTTACCTGGGAACAGGGCCTAAAATAGTCTCCTTTGTTAGACCCTAAATACAGTTGAGGCCTCTCATCTGGTGTGGCCCTAACAGGTAGTTTAGGTCAGTTTATTTTAAAAGTTAGTAAAGCAAAGTATAGTCAATTTAAGGGCTTCCCTGGTGACACTGTTTTAACTTAAAACATATAAATGTACTTTGTTCACCAGTCTTCTGATGCAGAAACCTTTGCTCAGTATCTCAGGAAGCCATTCAGTCTTTTGTAGGTTTTTTCTGTGTATCATAGGTATTCCGTGTACTCATAAGACTGAAGGATCCCTGCTTTATATTAGGAGCACTGAATGTATTGCCAGGCTTCCCAGGTGGCACGAATGGTAAAGAACCCCCCTGCCAGTGCAGGAGACATAAGAGACGAGGGTTCAATCCCTGGGTCAGAAAGATCTCCTGGAGGAGGGCATGGCCACCCACTCGAGTATTCTTGGCTGGAGAGTCCCATGGAAAGAGGAGCTGGGCAGGCTATAGGCCATACTCAGAGTCAGACACTACTGAACCAACCTGGCACACACAATATGTTGCCAAACTATTTACTTTAGGGTTTGAAAAATAAATTTCATTGAGGTGTGGCCAAAAGTGTAGAAATTGCCATTGTCTCTGTATGCATATCTGAAATGACCAAAGCAAGAAACTCAGATTTTATTCCTTCAGATATCTTTGATTCTTCTTCTACATATTATACCATGTTTACATTTGCTACATCAGATCTTTTTCTCCAGAATGATGCAGAGAAATGACGAATCAAAATAATAATTCTGTCCTGTTTCCTGAGATGGTATGTTGGATTGGATCTAGTTTAGGAAAATATGTTTTCATTTATATCAGCTCTGTCCAGTAGAAATAAAATGTGAACCACATATGTAATTTTAATGTTTCTAATAGCTAATTAAAGATAATAAAAAGAGGTAAAATAAAATTTAATAGCATATTTCTTAATCCAGTGTATCCAGAAACGTAACCACTTCAACATTTAATCACTATGGACACTTAATGAGATATTTTACCTCTTTTTCATACTAAGTCTTTGAAAACTGTGTATTTTACACTTACTGGCACATTTCAAGTTCTCCACAGCCACGTGTGGCAAATGCTTGTATTAGAGCAGATGTAAATGTTGTCTTCTTGTTCTCCCAAGATTTCTTAGATTCATTCTCCGTGCTGATTACTGCTTATTTCTACCATAGCAGTCCTCAACATGTGACCCTCAGTATCCTTTAAGATGTCCATGATGGTAGGATGTTATTTGTGTTGTTTTGTTCTCACTCCTTCTCTCTAGTGTACAGTGTAGTTTTCTGTGCGACAGATGATATTGCAACAAATTGAATGCAAAAACAAATATAAAAATCGTTTTGCAAAAGGTAAACCATGTCACTCTTCCCATTGATTTTTGTTTGTTGGGAAAATAGTTGTTGTCCGTTAAGTGGATTTATTGGTATTTAAACAGGAATGAGTACATACGTATAATAATTTTTAAGAATGGAAAGAGGTCCTGAAACCAGAAAGTTTGAAAACCACTATGCTAATGTATCTAGAACTTCCTTTGTATTATTACCATTCGTGCTTTTTGTTCTGTATTACCGATGACAGGTATTCCACATAAGTGGATTTCCCAGCTAGCCAGGTGTTCTTAGACATTTTAGAATACCCGTTTATTTACTGCATGAAGCATTTTCTGAAATCTGTACATCCCTTCTCAAATAAAAGCTACTGAACATGATTTAACATATGCTGGTGAGTGGATCCTGCATGACAAATTTGTGTCACCAGCCAAACGAGACGGCTCTATGGAGAATCCATCTACCTGTGCGTTTGTGTGTGTTATCTCTATAGTAAATAAAACTTCTGCCAATCTGACCTATGTAATAGCTAGAATACAGCATTAATTTTCACTTGCTACGGTGTAAAATGCTAACATATCCAGCTGTTTGCGAAGTTGGTAGTTTAAAATATGTTTGCCTTTCAGTCGCTAAGTCATGTCCAACTCTTTGTGACCACATAGACTGCAGCATGCCAGGCTCCTCTGTGCTCCACCATCTCCAAGAGTTTGCTCAAGTTCATGTCCATTGAGTCGGTGATACTATCTAACCATCTCATCTTCTGTCCCCCTCTTCTCCTGCGGGGGACTGCCCATGATAGGGTTAAGTCCTGGGAGCTGCCTGGCTGATTGCCTCGCCTAAGGCTTTGTTCCTTAGCTCTCTGTCCCACCCCTCCTTAAAATAAATAAATAAATAAATAAATAAATAAATAAAGAAGGGGGAGCTGCGGGAGACTGCCCGTAATGGGTTAAGTCTTGGGAGCTGCTTGGCGTGTTTGCTAAGCCCTAAGGCCTGTTCCTTAAGCGCCCTATCCCGCCTCTCCTAAGAATGTCATCATGACCTTATGGCTCCAGAAGGTCTAGCAGCAGCTGCACTTCAAGGACAAGTACTCCTTAAACAATGTTGGGTTTGAAGATTGTCTTGTAAATATTAGCCCTCTGATATGTGCCAGGAGTCACGTATATTTTCTTATAAAAACTCTCCTCAATAAACGAAGGCATCAGCCATCAGCCATCAGCTGTGTTGGTCTGATCCTCTCAACCCCATCTTTCTGTCTCCTTTTTTTTCTCAGCGATCGAGCTCCGTTTCTCGTGACTCCCGGGTGGGGAAAAAACCTTGCAGTGCTGGCCGCGGCATTCTCCTCCTGCCCTCAATCTTTCCCAGCTTTGGGGTCTTTTCCAGTGAATCAGCTCTTCACCTCAGGTGGCTGAAGAATTGGAGCTTCAGCATCAGCCCTTCCAATGAATATTCAGGGTTGATTTCCTTTAGGATTGACTGGTTTGATCTCCTTTCTGTCCGAGTGACTCTCAAGAGTTTCCTCCAGCACCACAATTCAAAAGGATCACTTCTTTAGCGCTCAGCCTTCTATATGGTCCAGCTCTCACATCCTTTTAGGACTACTGGAAAAACCTTAGCTTTGACTATATGGACCTTTGTCAGTAAAGGGATGTCCCTTTGAATATGCTGTCTAGGTTTGTCATAGCTTTTCTTCCAAGGAGCAAGCATCTTTTAATTTCATAGCTGCAATCACTGTCTGCAGTGATTTTGGAACCCAAGAAAATAAAATCTGTCGCTACTTCCACTTTTTCTCCATCTATTTGCTGTGAAGTGATGGCACTGGATGCCATGATCTTAGCTTTTTAATGTTGAGTTTCAAGCCAGGTTTTTCACTGTCCTCTTTCACCCTCATCAAGAGGCTCTTTAGTTCCTCTGCAATTTCTGCCATTAGAGTGGTATCATCTGCATATATGATGTTGCTGATATTTCTCCCGGCAATCTTGATTCCAGTTTGTGATTCATCCAACCCCACATTTCGCATGATGTACTCTGCATAGAAGTTAAATAAGCAGGGAGACAATATGCAGCCTTGGCGTACTCCTTTCCCAGTTTTGAGCCAGTTAGTTGTTCCATGTCTGGTTCTAACTGTTGCATCTTGACCTGCATATATGTTTCTCAGGAGAAAGGTACGGTGGTCTGGTATTCCCATCTCTAAGAATTTTCCACCGTTGTGATCCACACAGTCAAAGGCTTTAGCATAAATGGTCAATGGATGTTAGGAATAATTAATTTTGTAAACAGTACAAAATAATTGTGTATACAATTTAAATATTTCACCTCAAAGATATATAGTGAGAGATACATATAGTGAGAAATATAGTGAGATATTTTGGTTTTAAAAAGTGTTTCATGATGGAACAGCTGCTGCTGCTGCTGCTAAGTCGCTTCAGTCGTGTCCGACTCCGTGCGACCCCATAGACAGCAGCCCACCAGTCTCCGCCGTCCCTGGGATTCTCCAGGCAAGAACACTGGAGTGGGTTGCCATTGCCTTCTCCTCACGATGGAAAGAGCCAGCAGTTATTCTTTTACCAAAGACTGGTTTAGGAAATGCCCAGTGGTTAGGGCTCAGCCACTTCCACTACAGGAGGCACAGGTTCAATCCATTGTCAGGAAACCATGACCCCACATGCTGTGCAGTGTGACCAAAAAAAAAGAGTGGCTTAGGATGTGAATGAAAATGTTTTATATTCTAAGGCAGCTTTCGGTGGAATAGTAGATGACCAAAGTAAATTTTGTCAGAATTCTGAATATAAAAAGAACTTGGTATTCAATATAAAATATAAAAGCTGTGATGGAAAACCATGAGTATCCTTCTTATCGACCTCTAATAGAAAAATATGATAAATCAGACATTTAACTCAGATGTTGTCTGCTGCTGCTAAGTCGCGTCAGTCGTGTCCGACTCTGTGCAACCCCATAGACAGCAGCCCACCAGGCTCCCCCATCCCTGGGATTCTCCAGGCAAGAACACTGGAGTAGGGTGCCATTTCCTTCTCCAATGCATGAAAGTGAAAAGTGAAAGTGAAGTCGCTCAGTTGTGTCCGACTCTTAGCGACCCCATGGACTGCAGCCCACCAGGCTCCTCCATCCACGGGATTCTCCAGGCAAGAGTACTGGAGCAGGGTGCCACTGCCTTCTCTGAGCAGATGTAGTCTGTTCCTCAGTAAATGTTGAAAGTAGGAGCTCATGTATTAAAATTTAAAATAAGGTCAACAGGATTTAATCATAGATTAACAGGGAAAAACAGGTATTCCATTTAATTTAATTCTATTTAATTTTTTGAAATTATATTTAATTTCTTGAAACTGTTATAATCTTACATATCATCTGTGTGATTATATAGTCAAAAAGACCATTGAGGTCTATGTTAGCTGCTTGAAAGAAGTATGTTCATTGATTAGTTTTGCAATTACCACATAAAATTTTTCTGCTGTTTGTTAAACTCATGGTCAGCCTCTACCTAGAGAGCCAAGTCTTATTTATTACACCAGGTGTATTTTGAGTTTTTCTCCTCAATGAATTCTCAGCGTCTCTTTCCCCCTGTGTTCCCTATTTGTACTTCTTCTTCCTCTGTAACAGCTGGTTGGGTATCCTGCTACTATCTATTCTTCAACACATGCAGCCCACTGTTTGCAGGCTGGCCACATTCCAGGATGTCATCTCTAGTGTGGTACTTACTTAGGACTCATAGACAGCAGTTGCTCATAGACAAAACTCCTCGGGAAACCAGATGTAATAACGGTGGTAGATCCAGTTCTTAGAAGACTTGTAATGCTCCCTAACCTTAAATTTACTCATGTCCTGTTAGCACTCAATAGCATCTGGATTCTCTAGTTTTTAATCAGTTTACCATCAAACAACATGCGACCATGCGTTCTCATGGAAGTATTAGGCTATGGGAAGGTTTCTCTTGTGCAAGCTAGTGTGGGGGCAACTGCTATTTTGAGAGTTTGTTCTTATTTATCTGTAGTACACTGTCAACCTGTGAAATTGTCCATGATTTATTTCCTGTCATCTCAAGTGTGAAGTATCAAGGGCACAGTCATCTTATAAGCAAGAGACTTATTAGACCAAGGATTTTTTTTTCTCATGGTAAGCTTTTTTGATCACAAGGAACAGAAAATCAGGCCGTATATGCCTCCTTTTGGGAAAGGGGGATTTATGGAAGTAACATACATAGATAGAACCAGAAAGCAGGCAGGAACAGAGACCAGCTGCTCTCTGTGCGCGTGCTCTTCTCTCATTCTTGGCCGCTTGCTCTCTTCCGTATTCCTCCATCTGAAATCTGGAAAGACCTTCTCTGACTGACATATTAGGAAGCATCAGTGTCCTGTATGCCAGGCTACCCAGTGGGTGACCACCCGAGCGACAGATGGCTGCCTTTTGGTGGAGCGCCTGTCTCTGCTCCAATCTGTGGCCTTTGCTGCACAAAGAATAGCAGTAATGTTCTGAGGTCGATAGACGCGACCCCTGGATTTGGCAGCCATGATAACATGCTCAGTGTATCTTCCCTCACATCTTTGTACCCTTCCATAAAGCTTCTGGACAGAGCAAATCCTACTCAGTGCGTTCAGCTCCTGACTTCCCATGTGTTTGCCAAACTATTTCATACAGTTTCTGCCACCAGCAGTGGCAGTTTCTCCCCAGAATCTGTTGTCTCCTTTGTCCCCAAGATTTCACAGCTGCTCATGCTAGTAGGCACACTTTAGACCTAGCCACTGTTCGTTATTCAGCATTGCTGACCACTTTTTTCTCCGTGATCCTTCCTTCATTTTTAACACATGATCTTCTCTTAGATTTCTTATCTTTTTTGGTCATTCATTCTTCATGTTCTTTGTAAGCTCATGTCATATTTGCCAGTGTTTCCATGGTTTTGCCCTTCTAGTTTTGCATAGCATAATGATAACCCTGTCAGCTAGAAAAATTACATTATTTTGGCATGAGACACATACTTTTGCCTAGTGACCACTGGTTCCTTTTCTAGTCATTCCACAAATACATTTATATAACCCAGTCTAGAATTTTCTTCAGTTCTTCAGTTCGGTTGCTCAGTCGTGTCTGACTCTTTGCAACCCCATGGACTGCAGCACGCCGGGCCTCCCTGTATATCAACAACTCCCAGAGTTTACTCAAACTCATGTCCATTGAGTCGGTGATGCCATCTAACCATCTCATCCTCTGTCATCCTCTTCTCCCGCTTTCAGTCTTTCCCAGCATCAGGGTCTTTGCCAGTGAGTCAGTTCTTCCCCTCAGGTGGCCTAAGTATTGAAGCTTCAGCTTCAGCATCAGTCCTTCCAATGAATATTCAGGACTGATTTCCTTTAAGATGGACTGGTTGGATCTCCTTGCAGTCCAAGGGACTCTCAAGAGTCTTCTCCAACACCACAGTTCAAAAGCATCAATTCTTCAACTCTCAGCTTTCTTTCTGGTCCAACTCTCACATCCATACATGACTACTGGAAAAACCATAGCTTTTACTAGATGGACCTTTGTTGGTGAAGTAATGTCTCTGCTTTTTCATATGCTGTCTAGGTTGGTCATAACTTTTCTTCCAAGGAGTAAGCATCTTTTAATTTCATGGCTGCAGTCACCATCTGCAGTGATTTTGGAGCCCCCAAAATAAAGTCTGCCACTGTCTCCATTGTTTCCGCATCTACTTGCCATGAAGTGATGGGACCAGATGCCATGATCTTAGTTTTCTGAATGTTGAGCTTTAAGCCAAATTTTTCACTCTCCTCTTTCACTTTCATCAAGAGGCTTTTTAGTTCCTCTTCACTTTCTGCCATAGGTGTAGTGTCATCTGCATAACTGAGGTTATTGATATTTCTCCCAGCAATCTTGATTCCAGCTTATGCTTCATCCAGCCCAGCATTTCTCATGATGTACTCTGCATAGAAGTTAAATAAGCAGGGTGACAATATACAGCCTTGACATACTCTGTTCCCGATTTGGAGCCAGTCTGTTGTCCCATGTCCAGTTCTAACAGTTGCTTCTTGACCTGCATACCGATTTCTCAGGAGGCAGGTAAGGTGGTCGGGTATTCCCATCTCTTTAAGAATTTTCCACAGTTGTTGTGATCCACACAGTCAAAGGCTTTGGCATAGTCAGTAGTCTTTCATCATATGCCCTCTTCTTTATGGTGAGGTGTCAAAGTATTTTTCCTGAAATTTGAAATAAAGCAGTTTAGATTGTTCATTTATTTTATGAGTTATCGAAGGGTTCTCTGATTCTCATTATGACCTAAAATAACTCTTGCTATTATGCCATACCTTTGGCCCAGGCTGTCATTCTTCTTCATTTCCTTTAACTCCTTTCTCAGTTTAGACTTATTTCTCCCAATAAGTAGACCTGATGTTTCTTTCTGGTCTTGCTCCCCTACGGTCTATTCCCTACACCTACTGACAGTGATTTTCCTAAGATACAGATATAATTACGTCACGCCCTTTTTACAAGTCCTTCGCGACTATTCCCTATTCCCTTCCAGGATTGGAAGGGTTCATAGTATTGACCTGCCGATCTTTCCAATCTCACCTCACTGGACCATTCTCCCTTTCTGATTCTGTACTGCAACTACACTGCTCTTTAAATCCTCTAAGTTGCTCAATCTTAGATAACATCCGTGACAGTTATCAATGAAAAAACCTTTGGTATATTAATTTATTGTAAATATTTACAGCCAAGCTAACAAAGTTCTGGGCTTCCCTCGTAGGTCAGTGGTAAAGAACCCACCTGCCAATTCAGGAGATGTAAGTTTGGTCCCTGAGTCGGGAAGATCCTCTGGAGAAGGAAATGGCAACACACTCAGTATTCTTGCCTGAAAAATCCCATGGACAGAGGAGCCTGGTGGGCTGCAGTACGTGGGGTTGCGAAGAGTTCGACACGACTTAGTGACTAAACAGCAACAACATGACAGATTCCAAGGGGCCATTCATTGACCTCCTTTTATAGGCCGGCTACTTTATCAACTCTCATGCATAAATGAAGTATATGTATATCAAATTTGACACTCATCCCCATTATTATTTAAGATGTTTGATAGGACAAAACATACACATAAACAAACTTGGCCCCAGAAGTTAATACAGTTCTTCTGTAAGTATCATAATATTTATAGCAAGGAATGATAATACTTTTTCAAATGTATGGGTTATTTTATTTTTCTAATCAGTTCTGTGAACTTGAGCACAATGTTTTAATTTACCAAAGTTATGCAAAGTATGTAATTTACTAAGACTTTTATAGAAAATGATTGCGTATCACTCTTTTATTAATCTTTTTCTCCAATTTTGTCTCTCCTCCTTGAGAATCTGTATTATTATAAATCTGTTACAGATTAGAACTGATAGTTGTTAAATGCTTTTGTTGATTCAGTCAGTTACTTGTGGGTTTTAAAATTATTATTTGAAGATTCCACAAGTGAGTCAAGCAATGTTCTCTGGAATCTCTTATTAAGAAGGGGTAGAGGAAAGAGGAGGAAAATAAAATAAAATATTGAGCCTTTCCCAGATTGCTGGGATATCAGAGGGTTCCTTAAAGTACAGGTAGCTTTTCCACTTATGTTGATTTCCTCTGGTTAGGTGAGTTGCTCCCAAAGCTGTTAAATATCATTCGACATATATCTATAAAAGTAGAGAAGAGACTATCAGCCACAAGGGTTGTGAAAACAGGCTGATATATGGCACACACTTACTGTCTCATGCTCAGCTCTTAATAGGTGATAGCTACTGTAGTGAGCAAGGTCATTCAGACTAGTCTGAATTCCCACTTTCCAGCTCTGTGAAGTTTGGTGTGGTACTTCAGTTTCCTCGTTTGTAAAATGGGGTGTAAATATATAACTCATAGAAATGTTGTATTAAAGCACCTATTATAATTAGTAATAGGCATCTGCTGCTGCTGCTAAGTCGCATCCGACTCTGTGCGACCCCTCAGACGGCAGCCCACCAGCCTCCTCTGTCCCGGGGATTCTCCAGGCAAGAACACTGGAGTGGGTTGCCATTTCCTTCTACCAAGCACTCAATACATGACTTGTTTTAAGTGTTGTTGTCACAAGAGTAATCATTTATGGAAAATCCAGTGTGGCATAGGCTCTGTACAAGACCCTTGTTGATACTGTCTGTGATTCTGAAACTTCAGGCGTCTGTTAGAAGAAGACTTGATTTCAGTTGTTTAACTTTTGTAGGCTGGATCATGTAGGCTAATCCTAACAGAAATACTGATTCAGACTTCACTGAGCCTAAATCTAGCCAAAAAGCAAACAAGCTAACAAACAACCAAAAAAATAACCATATTCTGTGAGCAGCCAAAGATGGTGCATACACAGAGTTGCATACATGTACTTTCCTTAGGGAAGCATTCTTCAAGTTCTCATTTAGTGCCCACCACATTTCTGTTGCTTGCTAGCTGAATGACTTTAGGTGAATCTCAATACTGTTTTCCTCATCTGTGAAATAAAGGGGTTAGATAGCTAATTTTTAAAAAGTCTCAAGTCTAGAAACTTTTAAATTCTGTGTATCTGATTTTTTTCTGGGTTATTTTCTATACTAATCTCTTTAAAAGAAAAATAAACTTACTCTGAAGTATAAGATCTGTGCACAGGATTCACTGGATGTCAAGCTCTGTGATGAATAAGAAATTTCAAGTCCAACATGAAGGACCAGTATATATTAAAAAAAAAAAACAATTATAATTTCAGTGGAATAAGTTAAGTAAATCCCAAGCATAAATAAGAGTGATGGATTTTTGTGGAAATGGTGGCCACCAGAAAATGCTCTGCAGAGAAGTTATGACATAATGGGTTACACTGCATTTACAAAATTGTCCCAAATTTTAGTGTTTGGCAATTCTAAAGGTGCATTTCCTGTTAACTGTATAAGCCGCTGTTGGCTATCAGTGCCTCTGCTCCACCTAGCGACTGGGGGACCTGAGCCCAGGGATGCTCTCACATCTCGGCTCAGAGCCCCTGTGATCCTCACAGTGAGAGGAGAAAAAGGAGCTGGTGATTTTACCCCCAGCCTTAAATGCATTAGTACTTTCTGGTCCACTGATGGCCAACATCACCTCCACTTGCAGCCTGTTAGAATTAGATAGTTTCATTTAGCTGTAAGAGAGTGGGTGATGTGGGAGAGTAAATATTTGGTGAGTGTATATTTTTGCTACATGGTACCTGAGCTAATTCTGAAAAGGTAAGTGAAAATCAGTCTGGTAAATGTAAAAGAAAAGGAAAAACTCTCCTCTGAAGGCAAATAAATTAACATATCTTTAGTGTAAAAAGGTGAATGTTAGGGAAGAATTTAACTGCTGTGTTTGATTAAGCATCTGAAAACTGGAATATAGTGTAAGTTGTAAAGAGCTGAGAACTGAGAATAAGCCCTGAGCTAGGTTTATAACTGAGTATTGACCTGGTAATGTGATTTTATTTATAATTAAAGTGCACATTGATTATATATTATAAATTTTATAGGTATTATTTTGTGGAAAGTATGTTAATGGATAGATTCTATGCTATAGGCAGATTGCTCTGTTATTTGCACTTAAGTTGCTTAGCCCTATTTTTTTTAATCCCCTTATGCTGAAAGTCTAATCACATGTTTAGAAAGAAATGAACTCTAAAGGGTTTATCTTTTTACCTGAGCTTTTACAGTTGCATCAGAAGACAAGAAAACGCATTGCTTTACACACATTATCTCAGGTAAACCTCACAATAACCCTGTGAGAAAGGTGCTGTTATTATCCCTACTTCCAAACTCTGTCAACTTACAAGCCATTAGATGGTGTGACTATTTTCATTTTATACTTAAAATAATTGGTCCTAGAAAAGGTAAGTCAACATTATATACATGTTTTATCTATCATGCATCTGTTATCAAACTAAAATCTCTAGTATAAATGTTTATGATTTTTACAGTAAAATTAAATACACCTAGTAGGAATTATGCTGCAGTGTTAACTTTTCTATTTTTAGGGTTTGGACAGAGGATTCAAAGGCCCGGTTTCTACTTTCAGCAGTGTTATTTCAACTGTTAACCAAAAGAAAGAAGCCACTGAAAACAGAAGTTCACCTACACATCTTGTTTTCCCTAACATCAAGAATGGTAAAGATTTAAAAATTTTAAAATAAATGTAATCACAATTATTAAAAGTGTACACAGTCTATATATCTTGGCTGAAAGTATATTAATGAAATATTAAATAAGTAGATTTTAACTTATGGTTGCTGGGGGGAAGAATGGAGGACAGAGATAGGTAGTTTGGCATGAACATGTACACACTGCTCCTAGGTAACCAATGTGGACCTATTCATAGCACAGAGAACTCTGCTCAGTGTTATGTGGCAGCCTGGATGGGAGGGGATTTGAGGGGAGAATAGATACCTGTGTCTGTATGGCTGAGTCCCTTTCATGTCCACCTGAAACTATCACAATATTGTTACCTGGCTATGCTCCAACATAAAATTAAAAAAAATTTTTTAAGTGGATTTTAATTATTCAGCATTGTTCTGCTAGGTCTGCTTAGTCAATACAATTTTAAAAAAAGCTCTATAAATATTTACAGAAAGGAGCAAAATCATTATATTTAGGGAGAAGACGATGGCAACCCACTCCAGTACTCTTGCCTGGAAAATCCCATGGACGGAGGAGCCTGGTAGGCTGCAGTCCATGGGGTCGCTAAGACATGACGCTAAGGCATGACTGAGCGACTTCACTTTCACTTTCACTTACCTAGAGTAAGTGAATGACATACAAAATTCATGAATAAGAAAGTTTGGTTAGGGAGCCTGACATAATAAAAATATATAAAAATCAAATATATTTCCTTTATTTGAGCACTAATCAATTAGAAGACTTGATGGAAAATATATGAAATATTTAGAAATAAACCAAAGAGAAAGTGAGCAAAACCTATACGAAGTAAACCTGTAAAGTTTGATCAAAAGACTAAAAGATGATTTTAATGGAAAATCTGAAATATCGTAGAGATATCAGCTACACCAATTTGTTCTCTAACATTTGATGAATTTTTCAAGTTTTTTGGGAGAAAACTTAAGAAAATGATGCATGCTCTATTTGATCTATATGAATAAAGAAGAGGTTATAAGAAAAAGTAACAAAGGATCCCATTCCTTTGTCATAACATATATTATAAAGCTGCACTAGTGATACTACCAAGATAGTCAAATAGGTGGAAATGGATCAGTAAAACATATTGTATATACAGGATGTTAAATTACTTTAAAAAATAGATTTATGGAAACTTTCCAACTTTTGGAAAGTAGTAACTTCAGATTTTTAAAAACTACAAAAGTACTAGAAGAAAGCACAGGAAGTTGTTTTTATAGTAAATTTTTGGCACAATGACAATGCCAACAGCCATAAAACAAACAAAAACAAAAATCAGTGTTTGCGGGAAAGAAAATTTTAAACTTCTGTAGAAATTTTATAAGATCGTAAATTAAGATGTCATGCTGCTGCTGCTGCTAAGTCGCTTCAGTCGTGTCCGACTCTGTGCGACCCATAGATGGCAGCCCACCAGGCTACCCCTGTCCCTGGGATTCTCCAGGCAAGAACACTGGAGTGGGTTGCCATTTCCTTCTCCAATGCATGAAAGTGAAAAGTCAAAGTGAAGTCGCTCAGTTGTGTCCGACCCTCAGCGACCCCATGGACTGCAGCCCACCAGGCTCTTCCCTCCTCTGTCCATGGGATTTTCCAGGCAAGAGTACTGGAGTGGGGTGCCATTGCCTTCTCCCAAGATGTCATAGTCAGTGAAAAATAAATTATTGTATCATAGAGATCATTAATAGATCAGAAAAATGAACATTCTAGGAGGAGGGGGAAAAAAAGGCAAAGGGTATGAACAGACCAATCCAAAAAGAAAATATGAACAATTAATACACATGTGAAAGGAGGCTCAGTCTCACTAGTATTAAAGAAGTACAGATTAAAACAAGGAGTTAACATTTCCCTGCCTAGTGACAGAGAAAAAAGGCATGTGTATCTGTGGTCTCATCTATGGAGTGTGAAAATTGGCACTTTTATTGAGTAGAAGGCTTGGAAATTGTTACAGCTTTTCTGGAGAGCAAATTATTTGACATATATTCAAATTTTAAAATATTCATATACTTACTGACCCAGTATTCCATTTCTAGGAATTTATTCTAAGGAAATAATATGTGTTGAAAGATATATGGAAAGAATGTTTACAATAGATATATTTGAAAGCTATCTGAATAAACTGGTTGACTAAATTGTGGTAATCGATATTATAAATACCATGCATCTATTAAGAGAAATATGACATATATATAAATTTTCTAGGAGAAATACAATACATTGTCAAATGAAAAATGCAGGTTACACATTAGTAGGTAGAATATGACTCCAGTTTTTTTAAGTGTGGGTAATCCATTCTGAAAGATATCAGCCCTGGGATTTCTTTGGGAAGAATGATGCTAAAGCTGAAACTCCAGTACTTTGGCCACCTCATGCGAAGAGTTGACTCATTGGAAAAGACTCTGATGCTGGGAGGGATTGGGGGCAGGAGGAGAAGGGGACGACAGAGGATGAGATGGCTAGATGGCATCACCGACTCGATGGACATCAGTTTGAGTGAACTCTGGGAGTTGGTGATGTACAGGGAGGCCTGGCGTGCTACGATTCATGGGGTCGCAAAGAGTCAGACACAACTGAGTGACTGAACTGAACTGAACTGAAACCTTTTAGGCTTCTTTGAGCAGATAACAGAGATGTGGAAGGACGACCACCAATCTGTCTGTGGTTTCCTCAGAAAAGTAGGATTGGGTGGATATTACTAATATGTTCTGTTTCTTTATATAACCCTATTTTTTTTTATCACAGGAATTATACATTACTTGCAGAATTTTAAGTGCCCCTTACCCTGTAACGAAACAAATTGGCAAAGGTTTAAATGTCCCTCACACCTGAACAAAACAAAACAAACCTCAAAATGTTTAAGGACCTTGTTCCTGGTAAATTGCCTGTGCCCATAAGCTGCAGTCCATGGGGTCACAAAGAGTCAGACACAACTGAGCAACTGAACTAAACTGAACTGATAAGCTGCACGTGGCAGAAATTATTCTTGCACATATTTTCTGTTGACACGCCAAGGGATTGCTAGACCTATTCTGCACTCTTACCAGTTAGTATTTATATTATCTCATTTATCAACCTTTGTCCCTGATAACTGCGCTCTTCTTTTATTTATATATATATATACACACAAACATTTCACCACCTCACCCTTACTCTAAGGAGGCACCAGTGCTCGTATGTCACAGTCCCACAACAAAACAAATTTATAATTGTGATTCCATTATAGATAAAATCATAGAAATAAAGAAAATGAGCCTATTCGATGGGAGAGAGAAATTGAGAGAGATGATTTCTATTTTAGACCTTAGCTAGATAGTAACTGTAACTCATTTGAGTAATATTTATGATTTAGGGAAAACTTTCAGGTGATTTCTTTTTTGAGCATGATAGCAATCACATAAAATATATACTGGAATTGCTACGATGTAGTCTTCTGTTGCTGCTTAACAAATTATCACAAACCTAATGACTCAGAAGGGTACTTCCTTCGCGACTCAATGGTAAAGAGTCTGCCTGCTAATGCAGGAGACACAGATTCAATCCCTGGGTCAGAAAGATGCCCCGGAGAAGAAAGCGGCACCCCACTCCAGGATTCTTGCCTGGGAAATCCCATGGACAGAGGAGCCTGGGGGGCTACAGTCCAGTCCATGGGGTCGCAAAAGAGCTGGACATGACTTAGCGACTAAGCAACAATAACAATGGCTTAAAAACACCACCACGTATTAGCTCACAGCTCTTTTAAGTCAGATCTCGGTGAGTGTGGCTGAGTTTTCTACTCACGGTCTCAGTATGGAGGCTGGGCTGGATTCTGGGCAAGAATCCTCAGGTTGCTGGCAGAACTTATTTGCAGTTATAAGACTGAGGTCCCATCTCCTCACTGACTGTCACCCAGGGCTGCCCTCAGCTCCCAGAAGCTGCTCACAGGCTCGCTGGCTGTCTCCCAGCCTTCTTTTTCAGGGCTGGCAGGAGGATCCCTTGTGTCAAATCCCGTTCATGCTTTCAGTGTCTCTGACTTTGTCTTCTGCAACCAGTGGGAGAAAACCCTCTGCTTGTAAAGGTCTCATGTTACAAGGTTTTGCCTTCCTGCATGAATCTCCCTGGATTAAGAAAAGACGGAGGAACCAGAGATCAAATTGCCAGCATCTGTTGGATCATAGAAAAAGCAAGGGAATTAAAAAAAAAAATCATCTAGGCCTGCTTCATTGACTACACTAAAGCCTTTGTGTGGATCACAACAAACTGGAAAAGTCTCAAAGAGATAGGAATACCAAACCACCTTACCTGTTTCCTGAGAAGCCTGTATGCAGGACAAGAAGCAACAGTTAGAACCAGACATGAAACAATGGACTGGTTCTAAATTGGGAAAGGAGTACATCAAGGCTGTATATTGTCACCCTGATAATTTAACTTATATGCAGAGTGCATCATGTGAAATGCCGGGCTGGATTAATCACAAGCTGGAATCAAGATTGTCGGGAGAAATATCAACAACATCACATATGTAGAGGATACCATTTTAGAGAGTGAAGAAAAACTAAAGAGCCTCTTGATGAAAGTGAAAGAGGAGAGTGAAAAATCTGGCTTAAAACTCAACATTCAAAACACTAAGATCACGGCATCTGGTCCCATCACCTCATGGCAAATAGAAGGGGAAAAAGTGGAAACAGTGACAGATTTTATTTTCTTGGGCTCCAAAAATCACTGCAGTTGGTGGTTGCAGCCGTGAAATTAAAAGACACTTGCTCTGTGGAAGAAATGCTATGACAAACCTAGACAGTGTATTAAAAAGCAGAGACATCACTTTGCCAACAAAGGTCTGTATTGTCAAAGCTGTGGTTTTTCCAGTAGTCATCTATGGATGTGAGAGTTGGACCCTAAAGAAGGCTGAGCGCTGAAGAACTGATGCTTTTGAACTGTGGTGCTGGAAAAGACTCCTGAGCATCTCTTGGACAGCAGGGAGATCAAACCAGTCCATCCTACAGGAAATCAACTCTGAATATTCATTGAAGGACTTCTGCTGAACCTGAAGCTCCAAGTCTTTGGCCACCTGAGGGGCAACAGAGCATCAGACGGTTGGATGACATCACTGACTCAATGGACGTAAGTTTGAGCAAACTCCAGGAGATAGTGAAGGACAGGAAAGCCTGGTATGCTGTACTTCTTGGGGTCACAGAGTCAAACATGACTTAGTGACTGAACAACAACACAGTTGGTAATCTTAATTAGGTCTGCATACTCCCTTTGGTCATGAAATGTGATCTACCAGGTGGCTGAGAATCCTGAGGCCCTCTTAAATCTCTGCTTATAACACACAATTAATAAGTAAAAAAATGGGAGCTCAGACAGGGTAAGTGACTCGGCCATGGTCAGGCTGCTAAGTGACAGAACTGCAATTCGAGCCCACATTTTCTGACAACAAAACTCTTGTTCTGACAGAGAGAGGAAACTCCTGATTGACTTGTTTCTCTTGTCTGATTAATCACATGCCATTAATCACACAACTCTAATTACATCATCTCTAATACTCCCTAAAGCTTCCAAAATTAAATACAAATTTTTTACCTTGACACGCAAGGATGTTCATAATATGACAGCTTTTCAAGGTGATCTCCCACCTTTCTCCTCCATACAACTTACATTTCAGCTGTTCTCCTGGATGCCTCATACCTGCTCACTGCAGAGGTTTTGCAGTTTGCTCCCACTGCCTTGGAATGCACTCTTCCCTCCTCTCTAGCTGGGAGATCCTGTCTGCTCTTCAGTGCTGCCTTTTTACTGAACCCTTGCTGATTCTCCCTGACCGTTGTAATTCTTCCCTTCTTACAATATAGGTGTTTCTTTTTTCTTACCTATTTTAGTCTCAGTCTTGTGCAGTATCATTTGTGTACTTTAATCTCCTAGACTGTATGTTTCATGAGGAAATAAATACCTTTGTAACCCCTGCAGAGCCTAAGGGCAGTTCCCTTGTCCATCAGGGGGTCTTAGCAAGTATTTATTGCATGGAGTGAAACAAGAGACAGCTTGGGATGGGAAGGTGGGTGCACTCAAGCAGTAACAGCAAGAGCCAGGCCAGCAGCTTTACTGAGTGCCTCTTGCATGTTGGACGCAATTCTCAGCACTGGACATACACAGACACATGTAGTTCCTGCAGCAGCCTCTTATGTATCAGTCAGTCAGTCATATCTGACTCTTTGCGACCCCATGGACTGTAGCCCACCAGGCTCTTCTGTCCTTGGAATTCTCTAGGCAAGAATACTGGAGTGGGTAGACATTCCCTTCTCCAGGGGATCTTCCCAACCCAGGGATCGAACCCAGGTCTCCTGCACTGTCAGCAGGTTTTTTACTGTCTGATCCTCCAGCCTAAGATTGGAATTATTTTCCCAGGCCAAGGGTACGGAAAATTAAGCCACAGGGAGTTGTAAGTGCCTTGCCCTGCGTGAATTTTTATAACTAATGAAAGAGACAGAAAAGGAAAAGCGAGTTTAAAAGCAGAGTTGGTAAAAGGAAATAAGCCCTGAAGAAAGTCAAAGAACCAGGTTGTGCCCTGACTTGAAAATTCAAGGGAAAAGAGAATTTAAAGGAGAGGATTTAGTCCGTGGTGCCACTGTTGAGAGAGCACAAGGTGAGTGAGTGCTGAGGCAGAGCTAAGGATTTGTTGGTCAGTGTGCTTGTTGGTGACTCTGAGAACCATTTCAGTAGGATAGTTAGCAGGAGAATTCAGGTTGTAAAAAGTAAGGTGTAGGTTAACAGTAAGGATCTAGGGGCAGTGTAGACAGCCTTTAGAGTAGCTTGAACTGACACGAAACAACAGTGGAATCTTGCAGGATAGTATGATCAAGCAAAAAGATGTGATGCAGGGAGAGGTTCAAGTTTCAGTAGAAACACAAGCTAATAAAATGCACAGAGAACAGACCAGTGGTAAAGGACAGGATCGAGGAAGAGGCAGGCAGAAGGCTTCAGGGGTTGGCTCCAGCAAGGAGAGAAGGGCACTTCTTGCTCAGACTGTGGACCGGAACAAAGAGAGGAGGTAGGAGAAGCAAGTGGGAAACTCACTCGCTCTTGCCCTGAATACAGTCATCTTCGTGGGAGACGTGTTCGTCTTCTAGGGCTGCTGTAACAAAGCACCACAAACATGGTGGCTTACAGCAACAGAAATTTATTCTCTCCTGGTTCTGGGGGTGGGGGTCTAAAACCCAAGTGTTGGCTGCCCTGGTTCATTTTGAAGGTTCTGAGGAAGAAGCTGTCCCACGCCTCTCTCGTACCTTCTGCCTGTTGTCAGCAATTCTTGATAAGCCTTGACTTGTACGTGTCTCACTCTGATCTCTGCCTCTGTCTTCACATGGCCTTCTCCCCTGTGTATCTTTCTGTGCCCGAGTTTCTCTCTTCTTGCAAAGGCATCAGTCACTGGATTAGGGCCCACCCCAATCCAATATGACCTCATCTTAATTGGGTTATATCTGCAAAGACCTTATTTCCAAACAGAGTCACATCAACAGCTCCCGGGGGGTTAGGACTTCACCATATCTTTTTGGCAGACACAGTTCAGCCCACAACAGAGGGTTAGGAACCTTATAAACACTGAATTACCTGCTAAGGAGAATGACAGGGAGTCAAAAAGAAGCAACACATAGCCATAACTTTCCTTGGACTGTTTGTTCAAATACCTTTGCTTTTGATTCCCACTGATTCCTCTATTCCATTCTTTCTATACCACTACTATCTTGACCTCTGAACCCCACTTGCCAACTTGGTGCCCACACCCGCCTGCCTCCTCCCTGGGTGCATGTATTGATTCGGAAGGTGGTCCACATATCTGGGCTCCCACCACTTGGCCCTCTCGTCTGTTCCATTCTCGTGGAATCTGCACTCAGCCCCACCCTGATCTCGGAGTGTATATATATCTTTATGTATATATCACCCTGTGGGAATAGGCCTCTTAGCGGACTTCCTTTACTGTGTTGGAACTGCTGGCGCTGGCTTCTCGTAACCGTTCTGTCTGGGTGCCGCTTGAATTCAGACGTGACGTGGAGTTCATGTGTCAGGGCTGCTGCAAAAGAACTCTTTTATTGAGTGGGAAGTTAGACCAAGTCTTCCAAATGTAAGCATGTTTATAATTCCTTGATCTTTTGCAAAGCCTCTCTTGCCAATAAGATTGTTTCCTCAAAGATGCCTCATTCTTGGCAGTTATTCCAGTTTTCCTCCCTCTCGCGGGACCCATGCTGGGTATTCTCTTAACAGCTTGTCTCCCCGTCTGATCTTCAAGTGGTATTAGAGAAGCTGCAAAAGCCCAGCGTGGGTTTACCTAACAGCCCAGGGATGCCTCGCTTCCCTGCGGATCACGTGACTAGGTATGCCTTTCGAGTTGGCTGTCCTTTTAAAGATCAGAGCAGTGTGGGAGTTTTACCTACTATAACAGCTG
Source organism: Oryx dammah (assembly GCF_014754425.2). NCBI lineage: Eukaryota > Metazoa > Chordata > Mammalia > Artiodactyla > Bovidae > Oryx > Oryx dammah. The sequence continues at coordinate 12,559,199 of NW_024070198.1, forward strand.
CTGGGAATGATACATCTTCAGAGAAACAATATAAATGGCAAGTAACGGGGGACAGGGTGAGCACTACATCCTCTCTTACTCTTTTGTACCTTCTTTTCTACCGTGATTATGCTCCTGTCAGATTATTTTAAGACATCTTTAAAGAGCACAGGCCATCTCTGAAAGAAGGGAAGTAATTCCTCTCCATGCCTTTTCAAATGCCTTTGCACTGTCGGTTATTTCAGGAAAAGTTGATATGAACCCTGACGGCGCCCAGGGCCGCTGGGCCTCTCCCCGCTCAGTCCACTTTCTGAGTTGGCTCTGGATCAGCCATGAGGTGCCATAGCGAACTGTGTGGTCTTTACCTGGAGAAGCGTGCCCCATGGTCCGTGCTGCTCCAAGAGCCCAGGGCAGGGCAGAGTGGTCTCAGCTCAGAGGGTGCTGGGTCTGTGAGTGGTGGGGTGCTGTGAGCTGTGTGCAGGTGGGTGCCACAGAGTTTTCACAGCCTCTCCCGGAGCAGCTTTAGAGGCAGACAGGGAAACGCACTGTGGGAAGAAACCCAGCACAGGACTTGGCAACTGGGGAGAGAAGAGGGCTCACAATAGCTGCTGTAGGATTTCTGCCTTAAAAAAAGTATCTCCAAGGACTTCCCTGGTGGCTCAGACGGCAAAGCGTCTGCCTCCAATGTAGGAAACCCGGGTTCGATTCCTGGGTTGGGAGGATCCCCTGGAGAAGGAAATGGCAACCCACTCCAGTACTCTTGCCTGGAAAATTCCTTGGACGGAGGATCCTGGTGGACGGAGGATCCTGGTAGGCTACAGTCCATGGGGTCACAAAGAGTTGGACATGACTGAGCGACTTCACTTTCACTTTCAAGGCCTTGGATGACCCCATCTCCAGGATTCCTGGGAGAATGAATCGATTTGGGGCTAAATCTCCAAGATCCTTTTCTAGGTCAGAGTGACTCACCTTGGACCTACTTTTTCTTAACCATGCCTGTGGGAGCGATTTATCTGTCAAGAACTTAGAGTACCTTGCTGCATTGAATTATTGATTCATCTGTCTCTTGACCAGTCTATAAACTTTTTAAGTTTTTTTTGTGGGGAGCGGGAAAGGGCTCATCTAATTTTTAAAATTATAGTTAATTTTTTGAATGGCTAGCACACTTATGTGTTTCAAAAATCAAAATTACAAAAATAGATGTGTTTTAGATGTCTCACTTTCACTTCTGTATTCTTTCCTGTGTTTTTATGCAAATGAAAGCAAATATAAATACACATGCCGATTTTCCACTTTATCTTAAAAAGTAACTGCCTACATATTACCTAGCACTTGTTATTTTTGTTGTTGTTAATGTATCCTGGATATCTTTCTGTTTCAGTGCATAAAGAGCTTCCTTACTCTTTTTTTTAATATTCCTTTATATGGGACTTACCAAGATGCTATTAAAATCAATAAATTGTTTATTTTGTCTCTTGCATGAATGGCTCTGAACAGGTGTCATTTGTTCCCATGTGGCTTATCTGTAGGATATTCTTAGAAGTGGAATGTTGGGTTCAGGAGTAAACACATTTACAATCTCTGTATATCCCCAGGATCCAGTGTCCATGGTACTCAGAGTCTTTACTCAACAAATAATTTGAGGAAATATGTGAGAAGAACTTTTTCTGGGTTTCTAGCCAGTTCATCCTGTAATCTGTCTCAGAGCTACAGTTCTCTAATGTATGTCCAGGGTAAGACATCTGTTCTGTTAGAGGTAACCTTGTATAAAAAGAGCTTTTGAATGTTTTACAAGCAGCCTGGGTGGCTCAAATGGTAAAGTGTCTGCCCACAATGCAGGAGACCGGGTTTGATCCCTGGGTTGGGAAGATCCTCTGGAGAAGGAAATGGCAACCCACTCTAGTACTCTTGCCTGGAAAATCCCATGGATGGAGGAGCGTGGTAGGCTACAGTCGATGGGGTCGCAAAGAGTCGAACACGACTGAGTGACTTCGCTTTTGAATATTTTTATGACTAGACCCAAAAAAGACGTTTCATGTATGCTTCTGCTGAAGCTTTACAAACACACACACTATTGAACTTAGTAAGAAAGTACATCTCCAAACACCAATGAATATGTCACTTTTATTTGGCTCTGATGACTCTCTGAGTCAGAGTGGGTTCTTTTTCCCTTCTTTCTTCTTTTCTCTCTCCTGCCTTCAATTTTATTTTCTGCCAAATGTTCAGAAAAGTCATCCTATAGACAAAGATGTAAACACCACCTGTTATGACTAATTCACTCTGGTCTCTCCGTTTCCACGGCTTGCCACTACTGAAGTAGTCAGTAGCAGTGCAGAGTACTGAACCAGTAGAGGGAGCCTTCAAATTGTAACTCACTTGTTACCTGCCCAGCACTCGCACGTTGTCAATTAGGATATTAAGTATGAACTGAGTCTTTGAGTTTGCTATTGCTGTGCTTGGCCGTTCAGTTGTGTCCAGCTCTGTCTCAGTCTTTGCCAAAATCCAGTTCTCTTTGTGATGCCATGGACCGTAGCCTGCCAGACTCCTCTGTGCATGAGGATTCTCCAAGCAAGAATACTGGAGTGGATTGCCATGCTCTTCTCCAGGGGATCTTCCCGACCCAGGAATCGAACCAGGGTTTCGTGCATTGCAGGCGGATGCTTTACCAGATGAGCTACCAGGGAATGACTTGTCATTTGGGACCTTAGACATTAAACCTAGACCTGAGGCCCTTCATTGGCTCGTCTATAGACTGAGGAAATGGGGCGTTATGAGTGGCAGAATATCTGCTACACCTGAGGTTTTTTATTTAAAGGGTTAGTTTCCCAAGATACTGATCTTGTTTGATCCTTGTTGAGTTTTGTTTTTGACATTTCATGGTTTACTAGCTCCTGCTGCTGCTGCTGCTGCTAAGTCGCTTCAGTCGTGTCTGACTCTGTGCGACCCCATAGACAGCAGCCCACTAGGCTCCCCCATCCCTGGGATCCTCCAGGCAAGAACACTGGAGTGGGTTGCCATTTTCTTCTCCAATGCATGAAAGTGAAAAGTGAAAGTGAAGTCGCTCAATCATGTCTGACCCTCAGCAACCCCATGGACTGCAGCTTTCCAGGTTCCTCCGTCCATGGGATTTTCCAGGCAAGAGTACTGGAGTGGGGTGCCATTGCCTTCTCCATACTTCCATGTAAATTTAGGCTTCATTTTTGCCACTTGTCTTTATACGTGATAGAAAGATTGGCTTTATTTTGTAATGTCATACAGCATCACTTCTGCCACATTTTTCATCAGCAGGGAGCCCCTAAGTCTGGGCTATATTCAAAGGGAGAATTAGACTCCATCCTTTGATGGGAGGAATATCAAAGAATTTATGGACCTATTTTAGAACTACCACATCATGTGAACATAAGGTGTATATCCAGGGGGAGGTGGGGGGAACAGGTCTTTTGAGGCTTATTTCAGAACTTTTTCCTTTACCCTGTTGTAAGACAGAAACTTATAACTAAAATCAGGTGTTTAGATGACATATGAATGTTAGATTTCCAAGCTCCTTCAATTTTTCTTTTATAGGTCATTACATTATGTTCTATAATAGAGAATTTTTACCTTTTCAGTTGGTTTATAAGTCCTGTCTGTTTTGTTCTTAAAAGTTTTAGATATGGGAATTCGAAATTATTGAACTAGTGCTTTTCAAACCTTTTTTTTTTTTTAATTTTCAGAGTAAACACCTTTTGAAAAACAATCTTTCTTAGAGCATCAGTGTATTAAGCAGAGAAAAGCTTAGTTTCTGTGAGTGGACACAGCGCCATTCCCCTGAGATGGCCCTTGAAGTTCTTCTTAGGAGCCTTGGGAATGATCAACTTAGGCCATCTCTTTCATTTTCTAAGGTCACACCCAAGGCCCAAGGAGTCTCAGTGATTTGTCTAAGGCTATGAAAGTTAGTAACCCAGCCAGCAACAGGACCTAGGCTCTTGTTTCCAAGACTGGTGCTTTTTCCGTTCCTTGCTACTTACTTGCAGCTTATTTGGGATAATTTAGGGTGTAGCGTTTTGCGTCAGTGTGTCACCAGCAGCACGCCTGCACATCATTGTTTGCTTTCCTGCAACAGGGGGATAAGGATCGGAGACCCGGTTCTCTTGTTGAATGCCTAACCTTCATAGAGACTCCTATTGCTTTTGATGCTGCTCTTGTTACCTGTGCTGACTGACCAGAATCTTCCTTCAGTCTCTCAACCATGTGGCCAGTTTACAATGTCAGTCATCACCTCGGTGATGCGGCCGTGGAAAGCTACATATTACTGGTCTCCAGCCAGAGTCAGCCTATGATAGCTTCTTGAAAACAGTGAGCTGGTAAATTTTGGCTAATAATCTCACACCCTTATATGTGGTTATATTATGATCCTCACATTTTTATTTTATTATTTATTTTATTTTTTTTTAATTTATTTATTTTTAATTTTACTTTACAATTCTGTATTGGTTTTGCCATACATTGACATGAATCCACCACGGGTGTACATGCATTCCCAAACATGAACCCCCCTCCCACCCTCCTCCCCATAACATCTCTCTGGGTCATCCCCATGTACCAGCCCCAAGCATGCCATATCCTGCATCGTACATAGACTGGCAATTCGATTCTTACATGATATTATACATGTTTCAATACCATTCTCCCAAGTCATCTCACCCTCTCCCTCTCCCACTGAGTCCAAAAGTCCGTTATACACATCTGTGTCTTTTTTGCTGTCCTGCATACAGGGTCATCATTGCCATCTTTCTAAATTCCATATATATGTATTAGTATACTGTATTGGTGTTTTTCTTTCTGGCTTACTTCACTCTGTATAATTGGCTCCAGTTTCATCCATCTCATCAGAACTGATTCAAATGAACAGTGTGGAGATTCCTTAAAAAATTGCAAATAGAACTACCTTATGACCCAGCAATCCCACTGCTGGGCATACACATGGAGGAAACCAGAATTGAAAGAGACACATGTACCCCAATGTTCATCGCAGCACTGTTTATAATAGCCAGGACATGGAAACAACCTAGATGTCCATCAGCAGATGAACGGATAAGAAAGCTGTGGTACATATACACAATGGAGTATTACTCAGCCATTAAAAAGAATACATTTGAATCAGTTCTGATCCTCACATTTTTAAAAAATACACTACCAACCCCCACCATAACCCTTACTCTTCTCACATGGCATCAAGTATTTTACTTAATGTTTCTAAGCAACCAACTAAAATTGGCAATGGTATATTAAAAGAAAGGGAAAATGATTACCGCTTATCAATTTAGCACAGAGTGTTCCCATGTATTGGCTGAATGAGACCTAAATGACAGGTTCACTGATAAGTGTACATTGTGACTTTTTTCTGTGTGTTATGACATTCTATATTGCAGAGAAAGCTGTATATGATAGAACAAGATTTGCTGTTCTATTTATAATATCAGTTTGAGATTTAATTAATCCTTCATCACCACCGTTATTGATTTTCTCTTTTGAGTTAGGTTTTAATAACCATCTGCGAGAACAGGCTGAATGCCTGTCTCTGGAAACAATGCCTTGATATTCAGGCACATGAGAGCAGCTGTGAGCTGTTATTCTTCCTTTCTTAATAGCTGAATGTCACATCCTGTAGTTTGGCTTTCATTCACTAATGTGAGCAAAGGACTCTGCCTTTCTTTGTGACTCAAGTCCCATTAACATAGTACGTTAGCATTCTGCACTACTCTTCAGCCCAAGTTACCTTCCAAACTAAAAATAAATTCCATCTGGGCCTATGGTTCTAACCTCATCCTCTAATCCTCTCGGCTTTGGCATTACGATTTCTCTTATGTAAGAAATCTCCCCACTCTCAATCTTTGCCAAAATCCAGTTCTCTTACTAACTAAAATTTCTCTCTTCCACCTCAGCGTGATATTAATAAAAATGAGTGGGTATAAAAATGTGTATATATGCTCTGTGAGTGAATAAGTTAATTTATATGTGAATGAGCCTGTTTGTATCTAATAGTGGGTGTTTATAGCCAGGTTGAGAAAGGTGTGTGGGAAGGGAGAGGAAAGGGTAAGCCTGGTGAAGAGGAAGAGAAACTGTAGAGGAGCCTCAAAAAGTAATAATAAAACAAGACTGGTGTTGGAGAGAGGTTCTTTTCTGCAGCTTTCTTTCCCTTTAATAATGGTTGCCAAACATAACACCTAACAAATCACTTACAGAGCTATCTAATTTTACTAACTGATGAACTTCTGTCTGATTTGTGCTTAAAGTACAAATTGTTAGAAATTAGATATTTCCATGTTTAATAAAGGGTATAAAGCTAAATTGTAGAATTGAATTAAAGAAGGTTAATCATCTGTTTTATTCACTATATTATCACTGTCTTTGTTCTCTCTAAATCCCTGAACTGTGTTCCTCACTGTGATCCTCAGACTTGTGTGTTAGAAATGCAGATTCTTGGGCCCTACCCCAGACCTGCTGAATCACAAACTGTGAGGGGGCCCAGTAATTTTTGTTTTAGTTCAACAGGGTCTTCAGGTGATTCTGATGTACAGTAAAGTTCAAAAATTATTGCTCTGGAGCATAAGAAATAAGCAGTTCTGTGCTGTCTTCTAATGTGAAAAGTTTATTTTAAAAGATACTCTAAATTTGAAGTCAGTGAGATATCCAAAGATAATGCTTGATTGGGAGAGTGAATAAGGAAGGAAGGAAGAACCTTATAGCTATGTTACTGCTGTGATGATTGTGTTCTCTTAGTTGAAATATATTCTGGTTACATTACAGTAATGGAATTGCATTTCATTATTGTAGAATTTAGAATCTACAGAATATTAATCTATTGGTTTTTAAGTATTAATGCTTGACAAAATATAGTAACAAAAGTAAAATGCTTAGTAGGTGGACTCAGCAGCAGAATGGAAGGGACAGGAATTAATGAGCTGGAATATAGAACAGTGGAAATCACCCAATCTGAACAATAAAGAGAAAATAGATTGGATAGAAAAAAATGAATCGTCTCAGAGACCTGTGGGATTGTAACAAAAGATAGTACATTCTTGGCATTGGAGTCTTAGAAGGAGAGAAAGAAGGGGGTAGGCTGAAAAAGTACTCAAAAAATAGTTGAGAACTTCCGACACTTGGCAAGAGACATGAACCTCTAGGTTCAGGAAGCTGAGCAAATCCCATACAGGGTAAGCCCAAAGAGATCCTCATCAAGTCATAGCATAGTTAGACTTCCAAAAACTAAAGACAACGGCAACAAACTATTACAAAGTGGCCATAGAAACATGATACCTATACTGATGGGGGAAGTCTTTCAAATAACAACTTCTTGTCAGTAACCATGGAGGCCAGAAGGAAGTGGCTGAGAGAACTGCCAACCCAGAATCATATATCCTATACCCAGAATCCTGTTGTCAGGAATGGAGAGGATATCAGGACATTCCCAGATGAAGGGAAAAAAAACAGAATTTGTTGCCAGTAGGTGGTCTAAAAGAAGGTATTACGAGGGTCCCTGAACAGAAGGAAAACAATGAAAGAAGCAAAGTTGAACTCAAGAAGGAACATGATAAGCAAAAAAACTTTCTGTTTGGATTATTTTGCCTTTTTTTTTTCCTCAATGATTTTTAGGAAATATCTCTAGGTGCTCATCTTTTGTTGTATGTATTTCAGATTTTCCCTCCAACTTGTAACTTACATTTTTTTAATTCACGGTATCTTTGGTGATCAGAAGTTTTTAATTTTAACATAGTCAAAAGTATCAATTTGCTTATAGTTGTTCTTTTTGGTTACACCTATAAAAAAAGAAACTTCTTTGTCCCAAAAGCAGAAGGATTCTCCTATTCCTAATTTATACAGTATGTGATAGGGATTCAACTTCATATTTTCCCCATGTGGTTAATCATAGTTTCAAATTCTTTGTTTCTTCCAGTGATCTACCATATATTTCATATATTGAACTTTTATGTATGTATGGATGGATATGATTCTGGGTTCTCTATTCCATTGGTTAACTTATCTAATCCTATGTTAGTAAAACACTGTTTTGGTTACTATAACTTCAAAAAATTTTTGAGGGTGGAGCAAGGTCCCTTCTTCTTACTCCTGTTTCTTTGGAAATGCTGTAACTATTCTTGTGCATTTGGTCTCCCATATGACTTTTAGAATAAATAAAGTCCAAAATATTGCTGGGATTAAAAAAAAATAATTTTATTTATTTATTTATGGTTGTGCCAGGTCTTCGTTGCTGTGCAGGCTTTCTCTAGTTACAGCGAGCGGGGGCTACTCTCTAGTTGCGGTTCATGAGCTGCTTCTCATTGTGGTGGCTTCCCTTGTTTTGGAACACAGGCTCCAGAGCACGAGGCCTTCAGTAGTTATAGTTCCCTGGCTCTAAAGCACAGGCTCAATAGTTGTGGTGCCCAGTCTATTGCTCCATGGCAAATGGGATCTTCCCGGACCCGAGACTGAACCTATGTCTTCCTCTCTGGCAGGTGGATTCTTTATGTCTGAATCACCAGGGAAGCCTGGGATTTTATTGAACTGTTTTAAATCTGATGACCAGTTAGGGAAAATTATCTTCTTTATGATCATCAGCCACAAATATGGTATTGCTTTCTATATATTTAGATCATTTTTTCAATCTGTAAACAAACTTTTAGTGTTTTCTCTACGGAGATTTTACAATTTATTATTATTTAGTAGTTTTACAGTTTAAAAAACTGTATTTTGTAGTTTGTTGCTGGTGTTTATAAATGCAGTTGACTCATATATTGGTTTTTTAAAAATCCTTGCACCTTGCTAAATTCTTAGTTTTTCTATTTTGGATTATTGGCGATATTTGGAGATTGTTTTGGATTTGTCTGTGTTTATAATTAAATCATTTGAAAATGAAAGTACTGCATCATAAATTATAAGAGAAGACTAGCGCTACATTCAAAATAAAAGTCAAGCCGTCAGTATTTTCACTGTGAAATAAAAGAGAGAGAATTAATTGCTTCCAGTGTTGGACTGCTCCAGGACACAGTCCCCAAAGCTCAATTCTCAAGCTTCTTCTCTGTTTACCCTCTCCTTAGGGATCTCGTTAATCGAGCATTTTTACTATGAGCTATAAACTTTCACAGCTCCCCTGCACTCAAGAGTCATATCTACTCAACATCTGCATTTGGATGTCTCATAAACATCTTACCTTTAATATGGCCAAAAGAAAACTTTCTGACTCCCACCCACCCCAGACCCTGAAAAAAAAACAAAACTTCCTCTAGTGGTCTGGCATCCGGTCCCATCACTTCATGGCAAATAGATGGGGAAACAGTGGAAATAGTGGCTGACTTTATTTTTCTGGGCTCCAAAATCAATGCAGATGGTGATTGCAGCCATGAAATTAAAAGATGCTTACTCTTTGAAAGGAAAGTTATGACCAACCTAGATAGCATATTAAAAAGCGGAGACATTACTTTGCCAACAAAGGTCCGTCTAGTCAAGGCTATGGTTTTTCCAGTAGTCATGTATGGATGTGAGAGTTGGACTAGAAAGAAAGCTGAGCTCTGAAGAATTGATGCTTTTGACCTGTGGTGTTGGAGAAGACTCTTGAGAGTCCCTTGGACTGCAAGGAGATCCAACCAGTCCATCCTAAAGGAGATCAGTCCTGGGTGTTCATTGGAAGGACTGATGTTGAAAGCTGAAACTCCAATCCTTTGGCCACCTGATGCAGAGAGGTGACTCACTGGAAAAGACCCTGATGCTGGGAAAGACAGGGCAGGAGGAGAAGGGGACGACAGAGGATGAGATGGTTGGATGGCATCACTGACTCAATGGGCATGGGTTTGGGTGAACTCCAGGAGTTGGGGATGGACAGGGAGGCCTGGCTTGCTGCAGTTCATGGGGTCGCAAAGAGTCGGACACGACTGAGCGACTGAACTGAACTGAGTGGTCTAGTGTTCTCCATTTCAGTAAATGGTCCCAGTTAATGGTCAAGCTAAATTATCAAAGTCATCTTTGGCTCATCTTTCTTTTAACAAATCCTGGCATTTCTACCTGTCTGCCGACACATCTTCCTATCATTCTATATTCAGAATATGTCACAAATCCTACCATCTCTCATCAGTTTACTACCACCACTCAGGACCAAGCCACCAGCTATCTCTCACCAAGCCTATTGCCTTACCGGGTATTGATCGATATTAAGCTATAGTAACTGAAATTATTTCGTATAATAATTAACAGGTCAGTAGAGTCATATGCATTAGCCCAATAATAGGCTCCAGAATATACAAGCACTTAATATATGATAAAAGTATCAGAAAACAGTGTGCAGTGACATACTTTTATATATGGTATTCTGAAATGGGCCATTTAGGAAAAAAATACATTTTATATTGCATTGCCTCATGAATTCTAGAAATGATAAAATTTATTGAGCATTTACTATTTGCTAGGCAATGTGGTAAGTATATCCTTCACATGTACTGCAGTGGGAAAAGAAGCACAGATTAGAAGAGATACATGGTCATCTGCTCTCTAGGTCTCTAGGGAGGGAAGGCTTGGATTACTAATCATTAAAAATTACTAAAGGAATATGTTGATAAATTAAGTAATAGAAGTATTATTTAAATACTTTTCTGTTTCCAAGATTTGTGGACACAGTTGGGGAAGGAGAAGATGTGATGAATTGAGAGAGTAGCTTTGAAAAATACACTCTGCCGTGTGTAAAACAGATAGCCAGTGGGAATTCGCTATATGACACGGGGAGCTCAAACCTGGTGCTCTGTGACAACCTGGAGGGGTGGGATGAGGTAGGAGGCGGGAGGGAGGTTTAAGAGTGCAGGGACATATGTATACCTGCGACCGTTTCATGTTGATATATGGCAGAAACCAGCACAATATTGTAAAGCAATTATCCTCCAATTGATAATGAATAAAAATAAAAATTACTCTTCTGTTTTCAGAAATAAAATTAAAAGGCAAAGATTTTAAAGAAGGTAACAGCAGAAGCAGCATTGTTTTTTAATCTCCCTGAGTCCCTAGTAAAACACACACACCACCCTCTATAGCAAAATTAAACATGTTGGACATCATTTACTACAGAATTAGCTCATAAAATGTCCCTGTAAACCCCAAAAGATAGCAGGACAAACCACCAGAATCAGATGTAAGCAGAAGGAAGCATCTGGGCTGTTTGACGGACTCGAGACCAAGAGAGCTTCCAAATCAGCAGCAGGTGTTCACTGGATAAGGGCTTTCCTGGTGGCTGAGATGGTAGGGAATCTGTCTGCAATGCGGGACAGGGGTTTGATCCCTGGGTCGGGAAGATGCCCTGAAGAAGGGAATGGCTATTCATTGGAAAGCTCAGGAGGCCAATTGGAGAACAGAAACTGAAATTGGGAGGGGTTTTGCCAAGAGCAGGTGCATGCAGGTGGCCCACGTGAGGTCTGAAGGGGCAGGTAACCCCTGTGAATTCTCCCAACTAGTGCTTCCTTCCAGGCTGGGGGTGGGTGTGGAGGGCATCCCGAGATTAGAATCAAATTTGAGCAGCCCTGGGACAATAGCGATTAAAGACAGAGAAAACCAGAATAAAAGTGGAGCAGGGAAGCAGGGCCTGGAATCCCAGAAAGCAAGCTACCATATATTTGAGTTCTACATAAAAACAAAAAAAAAGGAGAGCTACACCTCCTTCTGAAAATTTGGGGAAAATAATTTCAAATCAAATTGGCTACAAAATTTATAATTTTTAATTACAAAATTTTATTGTAATTAAAAAAAACAGCCACTTGAGCAATGAGAGCATATCAGAAACACATGCCCACAAAAAAAGATAAAATTCTATTTCAAAATGAGCTAAAATTCATTAAGAAAATGACATGACACCTGAAAGAATGCCATAAATTAGAATCGCAAAAAATGAAAGCTGAAGTGACAGTGAAGGAAATAATTAGAATTTAATTTTAGAAATAAACTGGAAGGAACATAAAAGCAAACATGTAAAAGCACCGTAGGAGACCTAAAAAATGAGAAAATACTTAACATTTTAAAAAGAAATGAGGAAAGAGTTATAACGAAATTGAGAGAAATTAACTAACATTGGAATAGACAGGGCAGGGAGGGGCTGGTAGCACTCTTATTTCTTGACTGGTTAGCGTTTCACAGGTGTTTGCCTTGCAGTAATTCTTTAAGCCATACATTTGTTTTATGAGCTATTTCTGTACTTGTTTTATTTTACCATTATAAGGTTGTGAAATGGGACAAAAAGGCCAGTCATTGAACCAGTAGGTATTTGGGGGAAAAGAAAAGTACATAAACTGTTCATGCAAATTGATAACAAAGTGCTGAAACTCCAACAGAAAATTGCAGAGAATATAAATAAGTGACCTACCTATACGATTGACCCTTGAACAACATGGTTTTGAACTGTGTGAGTCCACTTACAGGCTGATTTTTTTTTTTTCAATAATTTCAGTATAGAAGTACTGTACTACTACAGAATCTGTGTTTGGTTGAATCTGCAGATGCTGAACCGAGGGTGCAGAAGGCCAGTTGTAAAATTATGTGAGGGGTTGGTGCCCAAGTTCTGCACCATTCAAGGAGCAACTATATTCAGAAGGCTAATAATCACTAAAAATATCTAATCTCACTGAAATAATCTCTAAAAGGCAATTTATAGGAAGGGAGGCAGTGAAAGAAAAATTCTATATTATATCTGTTTTTGTTGTTCATTCCCTACGTTGTGTCTGACTCTTTGTGACCCCATGGACTGTAGCCCACCAGGCTCCTCTGTCCATGGGATTTTCCAGACAAGAATACTGGAGTGGGTTGTCATTTCCTTCTCCAAGGGATCTTCCCAGCCCTCTGGAGGTGCAGGGATTGAACCTGCATCTCCTGCTTAGCAGGCAGATTCTTTACCACTGAGCCACCTGGGAACCCCCATATTATCTCTGTAGATAACTTTTAATGTCATATAATTTTTCTATTGTGGGTGAAATTGGGTAGGGTGACAACAGACTCTCCCAGTAAGTGCCCTTCAGTGTGGTAGGTTTTTCTATTATATTGTCCCAAAGTGAATGCAATAGAAAATAATCCATTCGTTTTCTGTTCATGTTGACTTAGCATGGCATTTTTATAAGTTTGAAAAGTTTATGATTAATTACATTGAATACTTTATCCTTCACAGTGAGAGACCTACCACCAATTTCCCTTGATGTTAGACAAAAACAGCGCATCTCCACAGATCTATTAACATCTGAAATGAAAGCCCCAGGTCTTCCAGAACCCATCCTTCCAGTTCAGCCCAAAACGATGAAAGACTTTCTGTAAGTTTTGGCTCATTGTTACATGTAGACATATAGTCAACTGCATGTCAGCATTTCACATAATTTAATATTTTTGTGTGGGAAATTAATTGAACTTATGGCTCATAAGGTATTATAAGAGTGAAGGCACCAAAGACTGGATGTCTTAAGTTGAAGGTGAGAACAAATATATAATGTTGCAACAAAAGAAACACTAAATAAGAGAAAATGAGTCAAAACAAGCAAGCAGAGATGAAGGAATGTGTCCTTTTTAAAAAATAAGATTTCACTTACTAAGTGACACACAGACCATGGAAGCTACCTTGCTGCTATTAAGTTGGTACAAAAGTAATATTGGTTTTCGGCCATGAATTTTAAATCATAACTAGGCTCAAACACATCGTTATTAATCAAAATAGGAACTATTACAGTTGACACATTTTTCCCAACAAGAAATAACTTCTTTCATTCCTGTAGCACAAAAGTCCATGCTTCAGAACTCAGTGAACTCTTGGAAAGCATTTTCTCCCTCCTGGTGGTTGTGGAGGTGTTTTCCCTGCAAAAAGTTGTCAAGATGCTTGAAGAAGTGGTGGTCAGTTGGTAAGAGGTTCAGGTGAATATGGCAGATGAGGCAAAACTTCATGGCCTGATTGGTTCAAGTTCTGAAACATTTGCATGTGCTGTGGTCGGGGGTTGTCATGGAGAATCGGATCCCTTCTGTTGACCAGTACCAGCTGCAGATGTGGCAGTTTCCAATGCATCTCACCGATTTGCTGAGCTGACTTCTCAGATGTCGTGGTTTCGCTGGGATTCCCAAAGCTGTAGTGGATCAGACGGGCAGGAGACCACCAAACAGTGCCTGTGATCCTTTTCTGGTGCAAGTTTGGCTTTGGGAAGTGCTTCGGAGCATCTTCTCTGTCCAGCCATTGAGCTGGTCACTGCCAGTTGTCGTATAACTTCCACTTTTCGTCATAGGTCACAATCCAATCAAGAAATGGTTGGTTGCGTAGAATAAGAGATGACACTTCAAAACGATGGCTTTTTTGATTTGCAGTCAGCTCGTGAGGCATCCATTTATCGAGCTTTTCCACCTTTCCAGTTTGCTTCAAATGCCAGTGGTCAACGTTGAGTTTTTTGGCAACTTCTCATGTAGTTATAAGAACAGCTTCAGTAATGGCTCTCAGTTGGTCATAGTTAACTTCCAATGGCCAGCCACTAGGCTCCTCATCTTCAAGGCTCTCATTTCCTTTGCAAAACTTCTTGAACCACCACTGCACTGTACGTTCGTTAGCAGTTCCTGGGCCAAATGTGCTGTTGATATTGTTAACTGTCTTTACTGCTTTATGACCCATTTTGAACTCGAATACAAAAATTGCTCAAATTAGTTTTTTGTCTAACATCATTTCTGTAGTCTAAAATATAAAATAAACAGCTAGTAATAAGTCATTAGCAAAAAAACATAAAGCAAGAAATGTGCATTAAAATGATGTATAATAACATAACCACATTTATTTAAGAGTGTATTCCCATGTCAAAGGGCAAAGTTCAACAATGCAAAACCACATTTACTTTTTGCACCAACCTAATAAAAAAAAACCAAATGGATACTCAAAGGACTAAGTGAGAAAGAGAAAGTAGGGACAGAATGTAAACAAAATCTGTCAAGGAATTTGGCTGGAAAGGAAAGAAAGAGAGATAATGATAAGGAGCATGTCAAAATGAACTTTTAAAAACTATTTGTGTCTTTATTTTGCCTGCGCTGGGTCTTTGCTGTTGTGCATGGACTTTCTCTAGTGCAGCAAGTGGGGGCTGCCTCCTGGTTGTGGGGCATTGGCTCCTTATTGCAGTGGCTTCCCTTGTTGCAGAGCCCAGGCTCTAGGCACACGGGCTCAGTGGTTGTGGTGCTTGGGCTTAGTTGTTCCGTGGCATGTGGGATCCTCTCAGACCAGGAGTCTTAACTGGCGTCCCCTGCATTGCAAGGTGGATTCACAACCCTTGGACCACCACGGAAGCCCAAAAGTGAACTTTTAAAAAAGCAAATAAATGGGAAAGTTGAAGCTGGATTAATATCTTAATCCAATTAAGGATTATAAATTCAGGAACTACATATTTACATTAACTGAAACACATTCCTATATTCAGCTTCATTATTTCAAGTTGCATGTTGGGTAACATTTATCTGTAAAGAATCAGTGCTGTATTATCTGAATAATGTTTTTATCTGTTTTGGCTAATAAATGCTTTTATTTTAGGGAAGATGTAGAAAAAGCTAAGTCATCAGGAGATTGGAAAACAGTATATGATTTTTATCTTACAACATTTGATTCTTTTCCAGAACTAAGTGCTGCATTTAAGGTAATAACACGTAAAGCACATTTTTCACTTTTTAAATTTTCCCCCAAAAAAGACACTGAATTTACCTCTTTTTCTACCCAGTATTGGCTTAAGCAGCTACTTAAGCAAATATAAATATGTATTAATTCTGAACTTATAGGTATCACAATAATTACTTAAGTGATATCTTAAAAATTGTTTTTATTTGTACTAATGTAATACTTGAGATGGTTAGATAACCTCACTGACTCTATGGACATGAATTTGAGCAAACCCCAGGAGATAGCAGAGAACAGGGAAGCCTGGCGTGCTGCAGTCCATGGGATCACAAAGAGTCAAACATGACTTAGCAAATAACAACAACGTTTGACTCCATTCTTTAAGTTTTTGAAAAAGAAATTATTAAAATAATCCTTGTGTATTTATTTTCCTTTTTAGCAATTTAGCCGTAACATTTCTTTTATATCATCATACTAAGAATATTACAAATTATGAAGGAATAGTTATGGTTCAGATATTACTTAGAATAGTTCTTAAAATGTTATATACACTTAGTCCTTTAATTGAATTTTCAGAAAGATGCCTCTGCCTCGTTTAATACTATTGAAGACTCTGGGATTAATGCTAAATTTGTGAATGCTGTATATGATGCCTTACTTAATACTGTAAGTATCATTTATGAACACATGCAAATCATACAATTGTTTGAGTCTATACTGTACTTTTAAATCAGCCACACAAGTGTTGTAAAACTCACCTTTGTAACATAATTACATAAGAAACTTTTTTGGTAAATTTGGTTGAAATTCTCAGAAAGTTAGGTTATTTTTTAATTCTTATATTTTTTTAATTAAAAAGTTTTTCAAATTCTGTAAGAAATCTTTTTTTTTAACATAATTTGGTTGTGCTTTATAATGAACTGTGGACTCAACTGCTAATTATAACATATAAATATGTATAAAATGTATGCCATCATTTTATATTGTTAAACATGCTATTCTTCAGTTTGTGTTAATGATTTAATCTTGTTGATCCAGAGACAGTGAAATTATTTTTATTTTTCTGTTTTTCACTGTTACATAAAACTGATGGTAACCATCAAACAGCCACCACGTATGTTTGTGCAGGTTGTACAGTGCACATCCCAGGGAACATTTTCACTGTAATCTTTCAGAAGTGAAATTGAGACCACCATAAATGGCAGTAATCGGTCATCAAGTCCAATTTTAACCACTGAAACATCTGTAAATATAAGAAACATATAAAAGTCACCTAAATATCTAATTGTAATTGTTTCATGATTTTCTTTTGCCTGCAGCCTCAAGACATTCAGAAGACAGTATTAAAGGGAATCATTAACAGCCTGTTACAAGAATGGAAAGGGTAATTGTGACCGATATTGTAGTTGTGGCTCATCAGTATAGATGGTTAAGCTGTTCACCTCATCCAACTTTACTATATACGTGTGTGTTTTACTCAGAAAAGATTTTAGTTGATGCAGTAAAAACATAGAATGAAATTGTAAACCATTTATAACAAAGCTTTTTAACTCGAGACTTACGACTTATTAGGAGGTCCACATGTAAGCCTCAGAGGATCTGTGAATTCTTTAAAACTAAATAAAATTTGTTGTGTAGAGATATATGTGCTTTACAAAAATAGGATGAGTGGTTAAATCAGTAACCTAGAATGAAATAATATGAGCATTAAATATATCCTTGGGCTTCCGGATAGCAGAGTAGACATTTCCTTATTTCTAATATAAGCAAACATAAATTTAGCCACTAAAATTTTGTTTTCTGGAACTAAATATTGAATTGTTATATAAAGAATGGACAATGTAATTGATAGTGTTTGGAATATGCAGAACACAAAAATATAGTTTTAAAAGTACATATTTAAATTGATATTACTTAAATAACAATTTAAATAATAGCTGCTGTTAAAGCCAAGCAATGCCGTTAACTTATAATTTAAATGTTTATATTAAGCCCGGTTTGAAAATACCAAACCACAGTTCTTAAATATGTTAAATATACCCTATATATTTTAACATTGTTCCAATTTTCAAAGAAATTTATGGTTTTTATAGAACATTGAGAAAAGGCAGAATAGTATTAAAAAAGTAAAAATGTAACTGTGCAGATTTTTTCTAGTTGTCTTTTAAAAACAATTGAAATCACATTATATTTTGCATGTGATTTTTATCTTAATATTTTCCTAGTTTATCGTTCTAGTAATACTTTTGCATTTTCCTTGAATTTTATGTTTCTGGTTGAATATATAATGCCTCATTGGAGATGAGGAAAAATTAGAATGTCCAAAGAGTGAGGAAGTCCAGTGGTCTGAAACTTCAGGACCTTAGTCCCCTCTGAGCACGCTCCCACAGCTTTCTAACCCGTGCTCCTCAAACGTGTACCTGAGACAGATTAAAATAATTTGATGCAACTTACTTATGAAAGGATCATGTGGTCTCTACCCCCAAAATTGTGTTTTATTTTGGACTTATAGTAACAACAACAAGATCTATAGCTTATTGACTGTATACTATGGGCTAATCACCTTTCAAATGATTTTGCATGTATTTCTCATATTGAATCTTCACTGCAATCCTATGAAATAGGTAATAGGATTATTTTCACTTCACACTTGAGGAAATTAATTTACAGAGAAGTAAACTGCCTAGGTTAACACAATAAGTGCCTTAGTCATAATCAGAACCCAGGCTGTCTGGCAGAAGAGCCTATGACCTTAACCACCATTTCTGTACCCAAAGCTGTACACTGTACTAAAATACTGGTGCATAGGACAGGAAGATGGACATTTTAATGGTACAGCTATAAAATGGAAAAAAAAAAAAAACAGGACTCTCTTATCACCAGGAATTTTAACATTTATGACTTGCTTTGATCTTATTAAAATATTTTCAAATATAATTTCTAAAATAAAACAGTAGTCCCATTGAGAAAATAATCTGAAAATTATGTAGACTACTATAGAAAGAAATAGTTTAGATTTTATTTAAACCCAAATAATTTAAATCATTATTCAGTCAGATAATTCTTCCATAGAGGAATATTACTACTAATTTTAAAATTATGTATGTCATATACATACATACATATAAATTTCAAAATTTAATACACGTTATTTATTTATATGTCAGATGATGTGGCTTTACATTTATAAAGGGCATCTAGTACACTTTAGGCAATGATTTACTTTTATGTTTTCAGATTTAAGTCTAGATTTTAGCTTTTATCAAGTCAATTCCCACAGACACATTGATAATTTTTATTAGATGGTGTAAGATTAAGCATCTCTCATCAGTTACACTTCTTTCTTTTTCAGTCCACGAACAAAAGATGATCTTAGAGCATATTTTATACTTTTACAGGTAAGAAAGCAAGAACTTAGTTGAAATTAGATAATTCATATTTCAATCTGTACATGTGGAAGTAAAATGATATCCAATACTAAGTATTATTTTGAGCAGCGTTTTTGATACTTTTTAGATTATAATTACTTTTAATCAGAGAATTAAAGCTGTAACAAACAGTGGGAAGCTAAATGATCTCCAGAATTAATGTTAATTTAGCTCTTGCCTTCCTGCTGTTGAATTCTGGAACAAACAGAATAGAAGCACTTCTTCCCCCTCGAGTCAACTTCCTTTCCTGTAACTAGTTTTTTAAGGGGGCTTCAAAACTCTTGTTTCCCAATTAGTAGGTTTCTAACTTTTCAATAAATATATAAGCTAGAATTCTAATGGAAAAATCAAAGTGGTTGTTTATGTTTGCTAAAGCAAAGATGATGAACTTTTTCCTCTCAAGAGATACAGATTCACTGATATAAATAAATAAATAAGGTCCAAACAAATGAAAAGTAATTTTAACTTTTATAATTTTTTGAGAAGTATGGTATTCCCATAGCTAGCATACTATATTTGTATTATTCTTCACAGTTTACCAAAGATGGTTGTATAGATTATTATCTCATTTAAAGATAACAAAAATTATGTTTATGATATAACGTTTAACTTAATATTATGTCCAATAAAAAAATATGGAAGATATGGGTAGAAGGAGGAGGAGAGAAGAAAACAGAAAAAAAAGAAAAAGTGGGGGGAAATAGAGGGAAATAGATCAAAGGCAGTTGAGAGATGTAAGGAGAGGAAGGGGAGGTAAAAAGGTAAGAAGAGAAAGACAAAACTGGAAAAAAAAAAGAGGAAATATATTTGAAGATAGAAAAGTTAGAAAGTGACAACATGAAGCTCAGAATTTTAGGAGAGTGTATGTGATCCTCAGTAAGCTCTACGCATAAGAGCTATCACTTAATGAGATTATCAGCTGGGGTCACTCCCTCATTTTGAACCATCCTGACCATAAGTCAGGGTGGTTTTGAAAAACATGTGGTGCTCTTTTCTTTTTTACAATTTCAGTTTATTGTTCAGTAATACTTATTTTTACCATCGAGTTCTGAAATGTACATTGTGAGTTTTAGATTTTGGAAATGTAACTAGAGGTTGTGCTTGGTTTACAAGCTCTCCTTTAACATTTAAAAGCTCTCAGGAGCTGTTAGGTGATTCCTTTCACATTGCAAAAGTTTCATTACCAGCTTTTATTTTTCTAGCGTTCTCTGTCCCTCCCCTTTTTTTTTAAATCAAGAGAGAACCAGGTTTTTGCTTAATTGAAAAGGAGTGATTCCCTCCATTTATACTAGGCAGTGAGCTAGGTGCTTTGTGTTATAGTTTTTTTTTTTTAATACTCAAAACAATCTCCAAGATAGATATTATCATTCCAATTTTCTAGATGAAGAAGATGAGCATCAAAGTTTAAGGAACATTCTGAAGGGCGTGTAGTAGTAAGTGGTAGAATTAGCCCTCAGACCTAAATCTTTCTTAATTCAAAGCCACTGGACCATTGTGGAAATCCAAGTCTCTGTTAATTAAATAATGAAACAAATAGATTCTTATTTTAAAGGATTTCACCTAGTATTTCATAATCTCAAATTTAGTTTTCTGAATTTGCCACTTAGCTCATTAAGCTTAGTGTCTTTCCTTTTACATGTTAACACAATTTTAACACAATTATCTTCCATATCTTTTTCAGAATCCTCAATTTAATAACACATCTACGTATGTCATCTATGCCCACTTGCTACGACAGACAGCCAGCTTAGTGGAAGCTGACCATCATTTCCTAGCTCACTGGTTTAAAAAGTAAATTACTCTATGATATTAAGAACTTTTAATTTGATAATAACATTAAATGTTTTCAGGTCTTTAGAAATGACACAGTGCTTCAGAAGCCAATTACAAGTGCATTATTTAGTACTACATAGAGGATACATTAAAGATCTGTTTTGTGTGTGAGTAACCATTTTGCTGGTACCAAATGTTGTTGAGATTTCTGTCCACCGCTTTTGCATTTTATACAGCACATTCCTATGGTTGAACATATTAGCCATCAATTTATAAAAGTACAGTATTTTTTTCACAGTACTGTACTTACAGTAACAATTACTTTTCCCCATGACTAATACAAGCTAAAGAAGCTAAATTGTCCCCAAATTAATTTTAAATACAATCAGTTCTCATTATTAGCAACAGTTACGTTCTATAAAGCTACTGTGAGTACTGAATTGGTGAATAGTGAACCATTATTCCCACTCAAAAGGGTTAGATTCCTACAAGCCTTTGCTCACAACATTTCCATCAGCATATCAGTACATAGCCTTACTTTATCTGTGTTTCATTTTAAAGACACCTTATTTGATAAAATCATTATTTTATTAACATTCAACTCACAGCCAACAAAAGGTGAAGAATCTGCCTGCAGTGCAGGAGACCCAGATTCAATCCCTGGGTTGGGAAGATCCCCTCTAGAAGAGAATGGCAGCCCACTCCAGTATTCTTGCCTGGAAAATTCCGTGGACCAAGGAGCCTGGCAGGCTACAGTCCGTGGGGTCACAAACAGTCAGACACAACTGAGCAGCTAACACACCGCCAACAGCATCATAACTCATGTCTGAGCAAAGTTTATTGGACACAAGCACCGTCTCCGTAAGGCACATCACATCCTCCTTAGGAACACAAGTCAGAACTTTAGAACTTTAGCACTAGAGTTAGGGGCAAAATCACAAATGAAAAGCATAAGAATTTGAAAACCATGACCCGAGTAGATTGCATAAAGAATACTTATCTGCAGTATGAGAGCTAATACAAGGAGGCAGAGCGTCACCTTATTCATCCTCAGCATAAGCAACTCCCCTTTTTGGTCACTCTTTGCACTGCTATGAAATGACCACAAAAGCACCGCAATTATTTACTTGGGGTTTAGAATTAAATAGTAGGAAATGGGTGAATTTGCAAATACAGAGTCTGTGAATGAGGAGTGACTGAATACTAAAAGCTTTAAAAGTGAAATGCTTAATGCTAACTTTATAGTAATCTTGGTGTTTATTTCTTATTTAATTAAGAAATATTTGAGGTAAAATTTTGCATCTTTTCAAATTTGGGTCAATTAAAGAAATAGAACTTGGGGGAATAGTCTAAAGTTTTATACATAAAGGATGAACTTTGATCTCTAACAAATATATTGCCAAAATAGAAAATGTGAATTTTGATTGGAATTATTTCAAAATCTTTACCAGATTATCCCAGAAGAGGTTCAAACCATTGGTAGAGAGATTGCTGCAGTTTATTTCTTTACGCCTGTTTCCTGCAAAACCTGAAGAATTTCCACCTATATCAAAGTGTTCGTGGTGGATCCCATCAGCATCTAAAGTATTGGCTTTACTTAGTAGGTTTTATTATTCAATCATCTTTACTTTTCTTTTATTAAATATAAGGATATTTCCATAAGGATTTCAAAATACTATAGAGGCATTACTTACATCTTAAATCATTCCTTTGAGGAGGAGAGTTGTAGTAAAGTATTTTCTATTTTGCTAATGGATTTCACAATAAGCATGAAAAAGCTTTATGCATTTTATGGAGCAGAATTCTTTTTTATGGCTGTCAACTGCATATGACCTCCTAAGTAGTGGTTCCTAAGAATACACGAACTTATATTTATTCCTGAGTATGCCATTTGCTTACTCCCTTTACTATACTATTATAATCCTCACCATTCAAGTTTTCTTTTAAAGCAAGTAATTATCGGCTGCATTTTGACCTTAATTTTAAAGCTACCTTCTTCATTCAGCACTACAATTGCTGAAAAGAGGAATTTCTAGATAAAGGCTTTCTGGTGGGCATTAAAATATTCTTCCTACTAGAGTGAATCATGTACATATTGGGAAAGATCATTATGTTAGAATTTATCTTTACAGATACTGCGAACAATTTGGTTCACCCTCCCCTTATTCCTTATACTGATTTCTATAATTCTACATTGGATCACATTGACCTCATGGAAGAATACCACACCTGGCAGAGCTTTGGAAACTCTCACAGGTATTATCAAAAGTTCATTTGATTATTCACCTGAATAAAATACTATTCAAAATAATGACTGGCTTTTAAGTTTGTGTAAGTAAATTTACATATACACATACCTTAACATATAAACTTTTAAGTGTATTTTAGATATCCAGCCTTGAAATCATTATATTTCCTAAAGCATCATCTTTTTCTATTTCATCTGAATTTATGTTTTATGTTAATATATTGATTTTTGTTCGGTTAGTAACATCTTTTAAGAAGGGAAAAGTTCTTAGTATGCAGTTTCTTATAAATTTTCTTATTCCGTGTGCCATCACCCAGCACGGAGGTCAACAGACGTTTTCTGGAAAGTACAGGATTATAAATGTGTCTGGCTCTTTGGGCTGTGCAGTCTCTGGTCTACCATCACAGCACAGAACAGCCTTAGAAAATATGTAACTGAAGGGGTGTGTCTGTGTTCCAGAGCTTTACTCACAAGCCTGGGTTGTAGGCCATGCTGGTCCCATGGACCATAGTATGCTGGTGCCTGATCTCACACAGTGATCACACATGTGTGCACATACACACGTGAACTCACTCCTTTTCTCCTTTTTCCTGTAGATGAAGTGTTTGTTCTTTATACATAGCATTAAAAGAATGAGGGCTTTACCAGAAACGGTTTGTTTCATTAGTGTAATAGATTTTCAAAAACACTTGGCCAAATTCTTCATGACCCTGCACCTTATAGTCACAGTTTGGATTAAACCAGCAAGACTATCCCAGACATAATTTATTCCTAGACTCTGAGATGTCCTACAGAATGCATTATTCTGAGACTAACTGAGAGATATGACATGGATGTAAGTAACCCAGAACCCTAGAATGGGTTCAAGCTTCCAGGGACCCTTTCCACCAGAATTGACCTAAAATAAAGACTAGAATTGGAGAAGGCAATGGCACCCCACTCCAGTACTCTTGCCTGGAAAATCCCATGGATGGAGGAGCCTAGAAGGCTGCAGTCCATGGGGTCGCTGAGGGTCAGATACGACTGAGCGACTTCACTTTCACTTTTCACTTTCGTGCATTGGAGAAGGAAATGGCAACCCACTCCAGTGTTCTTGCCTGGAGAATCCCAGGGACGGGGGAGCCTGGTGGGCTGCCGTCTATGGGGTCGCACAGAGTTGGACACGACTGAAGTGACTTAGTAGTAGTAGTAGTATAGACTAGAATTCTGGATATATTTCATTCCACACCTGAACTGAGTAAGAATTCTGTTTCTGGGGGACTGTGGCCAGTCTGATGGATTTTTTTCTTGACAGAGTTTATTCTACAAAGATATTTTTTGTCCCACTGTAATGTATTTGCAATGTTTTAGACAAATCTACAATACAATGCCAAGAGTTACTGTGCATATTTCAGTGACATCTTTTAATGCAAAGCTCCTCTAAACACTGTACGGTAACATTGGTATACCAAGAATGAGTTATAGAGGTTTGATCCTATGATCCCTTCAGCCCTTGGGACCTAGAAGGGGATCAGAGCCCCAGGGCAAGTCACTGTCTGACCAAGGCTAGCCTCTTGTGTTTATCTCAGTGTGTCATACACATAGTATCATTTGTCTATGTGCTGTGACTAGAGAAGGGCTAAGAACACTATTTTAAAGTACACAGTTAGACCAGCATTATCCTACTAAGTTCATTGCACTTCTTTTTGTTTCCAAATTTTTAGTTAGCACTTTGTGATTCAAAATTATTACACATTAATACTGAACAATTTTCTTATTGCTCTCTAACAGTTTCATTCCAAGAGGAAAACCATTTCCTTTTCAGGTCATTCCAGGGCTATCTCCTTTTTCCTCCTAATGCCTACATCACAGTGTGACCAGTGGTCACACATGTGCTGATCAACTGTCCTTGGATGTGTTCCAGCTACGGCTGATGGATTCATTACAGCCACTTCTGTGGGCGTCTAGCTCCCGAAGGGTCATTGCTGCCTTACTAGTTCTCTCTGAATGCATTGTATCTGTGTGCTTTATGGCTCTTTTATATAACAGAGTGAGCTCTGACCCAGGAAAGAAGTTGTTTTCATAACTTTTGATCGTGTGTGTACAAATACATACCATTTCATATTACTGCATCATTAAATAACAGTGCTAAAGCAACACTTTTTCTTTTGTTTTAGTACTCTTAAATGTGTTACTTTTCCTGCCATAGTTCTTGCTAGATTTCCTCATTTCTGATGTATAAGCATTTCTGATGCATATGCGTGCTCACAGAGTAATGCATTCTTATATTAATTTCTGCACATGATTTTCTAATCCTTCATCAGCACTCCTGCCTCCTGTTTCTGATGTTGGCCATATTTTGCCCAGGTAATGATGTACAAGTGGCTGCATAAACTGAGATTATTTGTATAAACAGTGTAAGCTGTCAGCACATATTCCAGAACATTGGATGTAGCTTCCTCTAAGGAATAAAGCCACTGCACAGCAGATAATGATGTATAGGTCACAAGGCTGTGGGATTCAAAGAAATTATGCACATAAAATCATTTTGTGAATGGTAAAACACAGTACGAAAGTAATGGTTTAATATTGTTGGAAGCGGTACCTTAGATTCCCTTAGTATAATTTTGCTAAAAATACACCATTTTGCTTTTTCTGTTTTCACTTGTTGAGCAGGTTTTCCTTCTGTCAGTACCCATTCGTTATTTCTATAGCCGCAAAAAAAATCATTATTCAAAGAGACTCAGAACAACAGATGATAAGCATCGCAAGGGTAAGCCAGCTATGAAAACATTTATGCTGACTATAATCAATATATAGTAAATAATTTAACAAATAAGTCAAATGTCATGTGAATTGTTCTAGCATAATCAGGAAATGTCAAAAGTAAAATTCATATCATACTCCCTCAAAAAGTACTTAAACCTATTCATGACACAGGGAAAAAAATACTCCTCATCAACTTCTCATTGTTTTATAAATATAGTAGGAAGGTTAAATGCCTCTCCCAGATCCAAAGTAGTGGGGACTTGGACATCATTTTGTAGATACCATCTTCCAGGGTCACTGGCAGTGCATTGGTGAAAAATAACTACAGGGAGGACAAGAGAAGGGGTGTCCTTAAGAGCAAACCACTCAAACCACCGACACGTTTTCTAAATTTTATGGAAATCAAATAGAAACAGCTAAAAAATTAGGAAATGTAACAAAAAGTGTAGTCTTAGAAAACTGGGAAATATGTCCATAGATGGTGAGAGGTGTTTTATTGATTCTTAGGGAACCAAAATGCCTGCAGGCCCATTGAAACGGGTAGCAGTCAGGCCGGCTTTAGGCAGGATGAAGTTCATCTCTGGGCCTGTCCTGACTACTGCCTACTATAATTTCTGCATAGCACAGTAAAGTTATAGATGACGTACATAATTACTTTGATTGTGCTTTTTTAAAAAAAAAATTAGAGCTCTAGACTATACATTTTTATACTCAAATGTTTTTGAGTTTCTGCTTTTGTGACACGATTACTTACAACTTTAAAACTTAGAGAGGTTGGCTATAGTCTTCTTAAAATAGAGACCCCAAGAGAGACCTGTAGAGTAAAAGGAATGATTTCTATGTCTTGTTCAAGGATATAAAAAGAGTTCTAAGGCATAAATTATAATACTTCAAATACTATAAAAGTAAGAATTGTTGATTGTTCAGTAATTTACCAGAAGGTGAGTATTTTTTGCTATCACAGAGCAGGGCAAAAGATGTGAGTGACTAGTGACATCCCAGAGTCAGTTTACGCTGAGTATTTGAGTATTAGAAGAAATATCGCCTCTGTGTACCAAAGGAGTAACATAGCCATATTACCCTGCTGAAAAGTAGATTTCAGTAGGTATATTTAGCACCAGAATTATTAATCCTGATTAGATATTGGCTCAAAGATTAGTCTGTATAGCTAGTCATTTTGATGATTAGCATTTATGCCACTTCATGTGCCTTTTTAGTTTGTTTGTTTTTTAAGCCTTGGGCTATGATTTTTTTCTATTTATAAGAAAAAAATCTAAAAAGAAAAAAAAAATCTAAAGAGCTAGAAGTTTAAGTTCCTCTGAGCAGTTTTCTGCTATGCCGCTCACACTTAAGATTTTAAATATCTTCTTTTAAATTTCCAATTAAAAGGAGAGTGGCAGCTGTAGAATGTATCCTGGGCTGTCTTCCTCAGAGCATGGGCACAAATGAGTAGTGATTGAAGAGTCCAGTGCTGTTCTCAGTTATGGGTATTTCCCAGCATTTTAGCTTGTAAACCCATACCATTTGGAATTAATGACTGGTGACTATTTTGACACAGGATAACATTATAGATGGTTAATATAAGCAAGAACTTATATAGTATAATTTAAAGTTGTCAAAGTGATTTCCCAGATTAAAAATAACTTCCTCATCAGACTATGTCTAAAATTGTAGCATCGTTGGGTTATTTCTTTCATCTGAAGCACTTTCTATGCAGTATGGATTTCTGATGGGAGGAGTAGCCACTAAGCTTTGTCTTCCATTAGTATCCTAGTTTAAATTTGTGTGTTGGATACTTCTAGTGTGATGGCTTCCCAGGAGCTCGACTGGGAACAGAAGATAAGAAAGGGTTGGAAAAACAGGTCCATGACACTGCATACTATGCTAGGAATATCGATCTGTTTGAGCACAAAAGAGAGGACCCAGAGAAGAGGAAAGAAAAAAAAAAAAAGCCTACTGCAAGCCTTTAGAATCGAATACTTGGAGAGATGAATAAGAGCTCTGAATTAGTGTATTATTATAGTAGTCTACAAAATCATGAGAGTAGCCTTACTATATAGATTTGGGGTATTAAAATTTTACCTACTAAAGCAAATTGCTGCATGTATTTAAGACGTTGGAATGTTTATCTTTAAGCTGCGCAATAATTCATTTTCTTTACTACCAAAGAGGATGAGGTAGTCTGAAAAAGAGTTTAGATAAATATACATATAAAGCATGTAGACTTTATATGATAAATGACATTCATATATTTCTTACATTTTTGTAAAACGTCCCCTTATTTCCAACACTCAGGCATAAATATTGTTAGCATTGTAGGGAATTTGCTTTTGATAGTCTTTACCTATATTATCTTTACAAGGCATCAGAGTTGAAACAATATTGTGTATACAATTCTGTTTCCTCGCTTTTTTTAGTTGTACATTCCTTAAACATTTTCCATGTTATTTACATAATTTTATGACCATCATTTTTGATAACTGTGTTATAATTCCACTAGAGATTCATACTTAGTATATTTCTAAAGTTTTGCTCTTCTAGATGGTGCTGTGATGAATGTCAGCGTATAAAATATTTCCTCTGTTTAGTACTGGGACAAAGGATATGAACATTGTTGATGGTTTCTGAAATATGTTGAAAATTACTTTCTAAAAGTAGATTTTAGAGTAAATCCAGTATCTTAAAAAGCATAAGCCAAGCTGATCATCAGAAGTATGTACCTTGTTCCCAATGTTCCCACCTTGTCTGTGTCTATTAAACAGAAAACTTTGCTATGTAAGAGGTGAGACATATAGAAGCAGTAACGCAACATTCTTTTACTGTAGAAATTGAATTATTTTGGGGTCCTCCATTTTGTATCCCCTTCTGTTATCAATGTCCCCAAATGAAATAATAAGGCATTTTCATAAAAATTTGCATAATTGAGTTTATGAAATTGTTTATGTGAGAGATGGTAAAGAGAAGAATATAAGTTATTTTGACCTGTGTTTAAATGTGTTAAATGAGATTATAGTTCAAGTAAAAGTGAAAATGTTTGCTTTCTTTTTCAATCAGCAAAGTCTGGTGGATAAAGTATCTCGAAGACAGAGACCTGATATGAATATGTTATTTCTAAATATGAAAGTAAGACGGACACATCTGGTGAGCGACTCTCTTGATGAGGTATAGATTATTTATTCCAGAATAGTATTAATTGATTAAAGCTTTAAATAATTTGATAATATGCCTTATTACTAAAGTCTTAGTAAGCCTTCTTTATTTCTGTATGCCAGTGGTGTGCTTCCTTATATTTTGATACAATGGTTAAAAATAGTTCTGTATTCACAGTTAAGCCTTATGTTCATTTTTTTAATGTTTTTTAGTGGTTTGTTGTTAAATATTCAGGAAAGGATTTCATATAGAACACTTAAATGAGTAATTCATATTTCTGAATATATAATGTAGATTCTAGACCACCTTTGTTGACTGGTTGGGTGCCTAACAAGTCATTTTAATTCCTCCAGGCCTCAGATTATTCATCTGTAAAATTGGAAGTCTGATCTACAAGGATATATTGGGTATATTTAGGGTCAAACATTGATACTTTGATTGTATATACATGTATTATTAAGCTTCAAGCGTGTACAGTTCTTCAACCAGATTTTCATGTGAATATTACAATATTTGATTTAGTTATGTGATTTTTTTTAAACTTTAGTGTTGAAGGCAAGTTTAAATGAATTACTTTGTATTGTATAAATTAAAATCTTGGAGTCAGTATGATGCCAGTAGGCAATAACCTTGAGCAAGGTACCTGACTTCCCTAATTCTGTTGCTTGATCCATACAACAAACATTACAATAGGGTTGGGCAGATTTATTGGATGGATGGATGGATGAAGTTTTGTGACACTGTAAATATGATAATACATTTCCCAGAATTTAAAAGGTTGATTTCCGTTTTTACTGCCTTTTGTTCTCCTCTGTCTAATAATCTCCTCTGACAGTTAACTCGGAAAAGAGCAGATCTGAAAAAGAAGTTGAAAGTTACATTTGTAGGGGAAGCTGGTTTGGATATGGGTGGCTTGACTAAAGAATGGTTCCTCCTTCTAATTCGCCAGATTTTTCATCCAGATTATGGTGAGTAGTTAATTTCAATGAAAGTATTTTCTTCCTGATCGTTAGCTTTAAATAGTCACTCATTTTTAATCTATGATTTTACAGATTTTTTGTCAATCATAAATGATGAATAATTTTTTAAAGACTGTTAGTTGCATTTTTTTAATTGACCAAATTGATGATTATAATATCCATTATCTTACTGGGAATCCTACACAAAATGTATTAGCATAGAAGCATTCACATGTTTTCTGACTAAGCCAAATATGTAAACATTTGTCATTGAAATAAAAAGAACATTAAAATTTTTAAGATCAGAGCTATAGTTTGCTCTTCACTAATATTCAAAGTCTCTTTCATAAAATAAAGAGCCATTTTAATAAATAGGAAGCATTAAATAAACCTTTGAACTTTAATTTGGTTTCATTTGATTTAGAGAAAACACCTACATGATCCTGAGTATTGTCAAGCGTTTTCTTCAAAAGAGTTTTAAGTGTTTTTTTTATTCTTTATTTTTCTTAACTTTGTATATATTTTATATAATATTTCTCTGGTAATGGGAAATAGAGATGACAGTGATGAAGTCTCCAGATAATCCTCAGAATTAATTTTGATAACTTATAAAGTATAAAACTATAGTTTCTATAAAGCAACTGATTAGTTTCTGTCTTTTTACCATTTCAACCCTTGGTTCAGGATACCAGTGAAGAATAAAAGGCTCTTGCACACTCTGGACCCATATTTGATATATTTTAACATGAAAATTGTTCTGTAACATAACTATTGCTGAACTGTTTTGCTTCTAATAGATAGATATCATGTGCCTGTTAACCATTCTGATTTTTTATATCAATCATATTGATGACATTATGCTTCTATTTTCCAGGCATGTTTATGTATCATAAGGATTCATACTGCCATTGGTTTAGCAGCTTTAAATGTGATAACTATTCTGAATTCCGATTGGTTGGAATTGTATCCTTTGAACTTTCCACTAGGAGGTGCTAGTAGACTAGAGATTTTTATGAATTTTATCTGCATTTTGGAAAACTGTTCTCATTATTTTATTCAGATTAAAGATTCTTATTAAATTTACTAGTAGATTTTTCAGTAGTCTTTATTATTTTGTAATATCACAGCTATATAGTTATCAGCAGATTTAGTTAACTGGAAGGTGTGACTGAACTGTTAACATATTTCTCTGAAAACCTTATCTCAAGTAGCATTTGCTATTTCATTTACAACCTAAATTATCAGAAATTTAAGACATTTTTTAAAGTCACAGTACCTTTCCTTTTCATAATGAACTATTCTGGTAGTTCTTTCACTTTGTGCTTACTTCACTCAGTTTTCTAAATTGAAATTATGAAGATTAAATCTAATGTGGCCTCAAATCCTGAGACGGTCATAAGAATTAAAAATTGAATGGAATGGGAACATTTGAAGCATACAGCATTATTTTATAGTGCTTTTTAAAATGATATAAATTCCTACACCATCCTCTGATTCTTTCAGGTTTGTTGGAGAGAGTGTTGCTGCGTTGGGTGGGAGATTGGACAGGATGCCTTCTGCATTCATTTTTAAATTCTGAAAAATATAAGTGTGGAAGAAAGAGAAGAATCAATAAATGAGCAAACCCCAGGGATACATAGGTTAAAAAAAGAAAAAATATCTACTTTAAGAAGCTTATCATCTAGATGGACAGATGACCACCCTTGCAGGTAGTTTGTCCTCAGAGTCAAATGACCATTAGGCATTAAGTGCTGAGGAATTCTGAGAAGGAAACAATTCATTGTAGTCCTCCCAGAGAAGGTAGAGGTTTTAAATGGAACCAATCTATTTCATTAAACCAGGACTGGAGAGAGTGGGACCGGGACTAGGAGAATGGCTGGGAAAGAGTCCCCACTGCTGGCTGTCACAGAGCTATGTGCAGGTCCACTTGGTGGGAGCAGGGGGCTCTCTCAGAGCTATAGATGGCGCTGGCAAAAAAGATTCAGTTCAGTTCAGTTGCTCAGTCATGTCCGACCCTTTGCGACCCCATGGACTGTAGCACGCCAGGCCTCCCTGTCCGTCACCAACTCCCGGAGTTTATGCAAACTCATGTCCATTGAGTCGGTGACGCCATCCAACCATCTCATCCTCTATCGTCCCCTTCTCCTCCCGCCTTCAGTCTTTCCCAGCATCAGGGTCTTTTCCAATGAGTCAGTTCTTTGCATCAGCTAGCCAAAGTATTGGAGTTTCAGCTTCAGCATCAGTCCTTCCAATGAATATTCAGGCAAAAAAGATTAAGAGCCGTCTGATGGAGGGCTTTGAATATCATCTGACTTTGTGATATTTGTTGGAATACATCCCGAAGAATGTACATGGAAATCAAGAAGCTGCGTGGAAGACAAGGGAGTCGGGAAAACCACACACTGTGATAGTAAACTTAATCTGAAATTTGATTGTGTGTTGTCGTATCTAAAGGTCCAAAGTGCCAAGCCCACAGTAAGGAACGTGTAACAATTCCTACAGTCATATTTTCATTCTGTTATTTACAGTAGTCATTTGTTGAATGTTTTAACTTCATTGAAGTCCTGCTATTAATGCTTCTCACTACACTAGGAGTCATTTGAATTTCCTGATAAGTATGTTTGTCATACTTTACATTCTTATCATGGCTTAGGTTTGGCTTATTTTGACTTCCTAGTGTTTGTAATAAAGTATTAGCTCTTACACTACATTTTTAGAGTAGTATATGTGATACCGTGAACTTGCTTACCGGATTTTTTTTTTTTTTTTGGCAATAGGCATTAGTTTCTAATCAGTCATTACCCAAAAGAGCATATTAAATGTATTTAGATGTTGTATATTACAAGTTGAACAGTTATATCTAAAATTAACTTATAACCACCACTATCTCATTATTATGTGTATTGATCTCACACACAAACTATAGAAAGGTTGCTGCCCTGAAAAGCAGGATATTGTATATGAAAAATGTGTGATGATGGTAGACTGTGGTCACATACGTGGGTGAAAAATCTGCCGAAGGTGAAGAGAACAAAACATTTAGAAGTAATAGGTGTGGTGATTGCTGCTGCTGCTAAGTCGCTTCAGTCATGTCCGACTCTGTGCGACCCCATAGACGGCAGCCCACCAGGCTCCCCCGTCCCTGGGATTCTCCAGGCAAGAACACTGGAGTGGGTTGCCATTTCCTTCTCCAGTGCGTGAAAGTGAAGTCGCTCAGTCATGTCTGACTCTTCGCGACCCCATGGACTGCAGCCCACCAGGCTCTTCTGTCCATGGGACTTTCCAGGCAAGAGTACTGGAGTGGGGTGCCATGTGTGGTGATTAAGAAACTATAATTGGCTCCATACATAATTCCAGTTTTAAAATTTCAGAGGGGCTTCTTAGGTGGCTCAGTGGTAAAAGAATCAGCCTGCCGATGCAGGAGACATGGGTTTGATCCCTGGGTTGGGAGGATCCCCTGGAGAAGGAAATGGCAACCCACTCCAGTATTCTTGCCTGGGAAATCCCATGGACAGAGGAAGCCCGGTGGGCTACAGTGCCCGAGGTTGCAAAGAGGTGGACACGACTGAGCACACACACACACACACATTCACTAACACTTCAGAACCAAAGATTTACTGGGCTGTCAGTTCTCACAGGTTTATATTTCCAATACAATTATTTTTAAATAGTAAGGCCTTGGCGTTTACAAGAAATATTATAATGAAACCTATAGTAATAATTATAAAATGTTTTGAAGATCACACTGAGAGCCATAATCTAATTTTTTTTTAGAAGCAGAATTACCAGAAAGACATTGGAACTAAGGATGGGGCAATATAATGTAGTGCGGGGGTTTCAAACTCCACCCCGTTTGCACCACATGGCGTCTCCAGCAGAATTCCCACACTCCTACCCCTGCTTCAACCAGAGCAGCTTTAGTGTGAAAGGCATTGTGATTCTCCTGCAATGAAGGTGCCCTAGAGCAGATCCTGTGAACCTACTTTCTTATCTGTTAAAAACCTTCCTTCAGGATTATAACTTTTTTTAATTGTAATGAAAGATGCTTAGGACTTATCACTACAGTAAATGATCATAAATGGTACCTACAATAGTATGGTGCTTACTTCTGTTATTGCTATTATCATAGTTATAGGAGTATATTAGAGCTTATTTTCATTTTTTTTTAAATTTACTTTTTATTTTACTTTACAATTCTGTATTGGTTTTGCCATACATTGACATGAATCCACCACGGTGTACATGCAATATCTTTCCTCTAGAACACACTGCTCGATCTCTGTTGGTATGGTTACCTATAAAATAACAGAACTGTTCCTTAGATGATTATTAGCCTTTTTCTGCCCTAGCAAATTAACATATTGGCTATTTTCTAATCTTTTAAATTGTTTTTAATGATTTGTCCAGACCATATGTTTAGATTTCAAGTCAGTAAAAGTAATGACTTCCTTAAGAACTTGTTATTATAATCTTTTGACAGTTAAAATGTCATAAAATTTGCTCTAAAACCCCTCGTTTATTAAATGATTGAAGTCACATTCTACTGTATAACTGATAAAAAATATATATATAGTTGGGCAAAGTTTATAAATATAACATCTGTAGCTTTTTAACTGAACACTTTGAGTAAACTCCAAGTAATAAGTCTTTCAGGTATTACTGTGGGAGATTGTGTCTTATCAGTAGTCTGTGTGTATGCAGACGTCTGTGTGTGTGTGTCCATATGCCTGTTCAATACAGCTCTCTCTGCGTAGCCTGTATTTAGCCAGAATGGTCACCAAAATCAATGGCATGTTCTGCAGCGAGTTCTGAATAAATTGCTGCTAATAAAATCACCACCAATCTCTGTTTAAATTTAGAAGTTTTCTTATATGTTAAATACTTTATAGAAATGTGTGAACTTGCTATTGTGATCTTAGATATGAAGTTTTCTAGGGAAATCATTAAATACGATTACCTGAACCTCTCCTTTTTATATGATTTTTGGTAATCAGGGAATTATGTAAAATAAAGGGAAAATAAAGGAAAGAGTAAGTATGTGGGATTAATTACAAAATCAGTGTTAGATCTGAAAGAAGTATGCAAGAAATAGATACATAATTCAAAACTCATTTGTTGTCATGGATTTTATGTTAATGCTTAACATTTAGTATGCATAGCTTATGGGACTAGCTGTTTATAACAGCATTACTCTGGATATTCGTTTCCCCCCCTGCTGCTATAAGAAATTATTGAGCCCTCCCATCGTTCCTAGTGATCAGAATACGCCAGTAGGCATCTGCAGTGTGACCACTGACGACTTGTGTCAAATCATGCCTGTAAGTATATAGTTGTTTAGTATCTTATCCCTTACTGCTGAATTATCTTTCTTCTACTACAGTCTCTCTCCTCCTGATAAACTGTTTTTATGTTTAGATATGGTTTCCCTCTACATTTGTAACCCATCTCCTCTTTTGTCTAATTTTCTCCTTCCCTGTAGAGATACATAACCCACTTTGCAGCACTTAGTTCTCCCAGCATAGTGGAACAAGCTTTGAGTCAGAGGCAGATATTTGAATCTGGCCTCTACAACTTACTAGCTCTGTGAATTTGAATAAGCTGTTTATGTTTCTGAACTCTAGTTTCCTTATGTGAACAATGGAATAGTAAAACTTACATATTGGGAAGATTACATGAGATGATAAAGTACTCAATATTCAATACTTGATTGCTTCTGTGGATTCTTATCAGTGTGTCACTGTGCAATATCGTTAACAACGTCTGCAACAACACCCTTAATAAAATTAATGAATTTCACAGACCTGTCTCTGATATTCTGCTATTCAGAGACTAGATTTCCAATTATCAGATTTAATCCAGCGTTAAAATTTAGTAGAAGAATGGATAGTATGCTCATCATCCTGACAATCCCCTACAATTATAATACTTTTCCCAGCTGAATTTCGATAGCCATTGGTCAGCAGAGAATTCCCCTTATTATTAGTAAGTAGCCAAATGTGGACATCCTCTTTGTTCATTAAGGGCCTATTTAAATATTGTTGTGTTTTAGTTAATGGTCAGATCACTTTGGTGTAGGATTGGAACCTTCCTACCAAAGTTGAAAAACCTCTCCAGAACATGTGACCAATTAGAAAACCATTCTTCATGTGATATCAAACACATTTTTGAAAGTAAGTTCAGATTCTTTTGAAGAGCCTAAATTCATATTTTTACAAGACTCAGTAGTTGGAAAAGGTAATAGAGTAAATTGTACTTAAGAAAGATTTGCCCTTTATAGTCTTGCATTTTGGCCACATACTATCTGTGACCCTGGACAATTTTCTGAATTTGCTTATTTGTATAACAATGGGAGTTATTGTCACAACTATATACTCATATATACTAGTGTATAAAACATATTAATACTATATATACTAATGGCTGAACTAACTTCTCAATTTAGATTGCTGTGATTTTCTTTTTGTCATATATATGTAGTTTTTGTCAAATTTTTACCAATAAATTTCCTAATGTTATTACTGATTTTTACCAATAAATTGTCTGATTTTAGGATTAAAGCTATTTGAACTTGAGTCATTTGGATCCAAGTTTTTAGTTAATAATAATGGATATTTTATGAATGACTATACCAATATGTTTTTTCATATTATGAGCTGAAGATGATACTGAGTTAATTTTGTATTCCTATATTGCCTCTTTAATGATGAATCAAGATTGTGCATAAACTATGAGATCAGCTGAAAAAAACTGAGTGTCTGTGCAGGCATGAATGAAGATAGAAAGGAAGCAAGAAAACTACTGTGTTAGGATAGTAGAACACAGGGAATTTTTTTAATTTTTAAAATGGAATATCAATTTTCAATGGCATCTATTAAAATTAGCACCTAATTCCCATTTCATATATGGCAAAATATATCTAGAAAAAAGTTTTAAGTGCTTTTTTTATTCAGTGCTTTGTTTACCATTTGTATCTGTACAATATGTATTTCAAGAAGAGTAAGCAGGCAAGCAAAGAGAAATCTGTAGTGATACATTTCTTAATTTAAACACAGTATTTGTGAATAAGGATTTAAAAAAGACAAACTCAGCAAATAAGCAAAATATTCAATGATGGAGCCTTCAGTATAGTGTTAGTAGGCCAATGCGTCTCCGTGACCATGTTAATGGAAACTCCATTGCTTTTGTAGAGAAGGGATCCATGACTCAAAGCATCAGAACTGTCCCATGGCAACAACAAATCTTCCCCACACAGCCTTGTGAAAATTACCCTTAAGGGTTTCAGTTGAGAATGGAGAGGCTAAGTATAACCTTGAATCAGCAACTGTAGTAGCTTTTTTCTTTTCTGTTTGAGTCACTCTCCAATATGGTCTGTTAAATAATACCAGGGTATTCAAATAGTGTATAAAACCTATATCTTCATGCACTTTTAATTTTATATTTATAAAAATCATAAAAATGCTGAACTATGGGCTAACAGTATTTTTACATTTAAGAATCTTAACTATAGATAAAAAAATTAAAAATTGAGTTTTGAAAATACAAAGGCTGGGAATAAAAGTCCCTACAGTCGAATAAAGCAGATCTGAGTATATACTTTATTACCTAATTGACTTTGTATTTTATCACTAAAAATTTGATCTTTAAAAGAATATGGTAAATTCTTTCAATTGGATTCATCTACTAGTTCCTTGAATTCTTTTAAAAAATTCAGATCTCCTGATTATAATTTTCAGCAGCCATAACTTTATTAGTAATTGAAACAAATGATAAGAATCATACTAAAACCTATGTCAACCTAGATTTGTTTTTAAATTTATTTTAGTGAAATGGGAAACTTAATATGTAAAGTGTGTAACATCATTCTAAACATGCTGTTCTTTATCTTTCTGCTAATATTTAAAACAAAACATTTTTATTTTAAATGAAATTTAAAATAACCAGAAATTTTAAAAAAATACTGGCTTAGTTTTTCTATTTATAAATCTCTGTTGAGGGGAAACATGAGTTACAGTGTAGGGATACATTTCTTCCAGTGTTCTCAACTTTTTATTGGGAGGAGAGAGTCCTTAACTGAAATGTAAAAACCACTTAACACATATAAACTGTGTATTTTTATGTTTAAAAGAGGAATTATAAAACATTAACAGACTTTTTAAGACTATAAACTGAGAATGAGAAATACTACAAATTCATAAAAGTGATATTGCAGATAGCAGTGAATTATGATAGAAACTATACTCTTAGCTTACTGCATACGAATAGACCCCAGAGTTATGCCTTTATGGGTATAACTGGATATTTTCCTTCATGTGACCTTTCCAATAAATTTTTCCAAACCTTTTACATGGTAGAAATCATTAACCAGTATTTTTTACCCTGGAAAATATGTCCCAATATTATCTTTATTTCAAAATCTGAGTTTATCTCACATGTAAGTGAGCTATAGTGGATCTGGTTTACTGTTTGGGGTAGTACTATTTGATTTAAAAACACAAATAACAGGTTTCTCTTCACAGGAGTTGGCCCATGGATTAAGTGAACTCCTGTCATATGAAGGCAATGTTGAAGAAGATTTCTATTCCACATTTCAGGTACCATTAAGGGCAGATAGCTTTCTGTTAATCAGGTATTTTATATATGAAAAATACCTTTTGTTACCATATACCCATCGTTAGAAAAGAGGAACAAGGATTGATCTGTACATACCACTCCCTGTCTTAAAGGATCTTAACCCGATAAAAACAGTGAAAAATTAAGTGTTAGTTGCTCAGTTGCATCCAACTCTTTTTGACCCCCATGGACTATAGCCTGCCAGGCTCCTCTGTCCATGGAATTCTCCAGGCAAGAATACTGGAGTGGGTTGCCATTCCTACTATAGGGGATCTTCCTGACACAGGGATCAGACCCAAGTCACCTGTATTGCAGGCAGATTCCTTACTATCTGAACCGCCAGGGAAGCCCAAAGACATTGAAGCAGACATGTATAAGTAAGCGATCAAGGAAAGCCAGCAAGGGTGAGGGTACTCTGCAAGGCACCTGGCCTATATCCTGGACGCAGTTACTTTCTCAGAGCTTTTCACCTTCTAAAAACAAGCCTCTTCTGTTGGTTCAGTACAAGAAGGAGCAGAAGTTAATCGATCAGACAAAAATTCCCTCATTTCCACTCACCTAAAAATAATTGGAAGGTGGAAATGATAGTAATCCACATAGTTCCAGAGGCCTGAGTGCTACCCAAAAGGTCACACAAATTTTTTTAAACGTCAGTAAAGTGTTTAGCTGTATTCAAGAGGGTTAAGACCTTACTTTTTTATTCCAAAATGCTTTCATGACACCATTCTTAATACAAATATCACAAGAGCCTAACCTTTCTGTATTTTGTAATTTAGAAAAGGGGGGAAAACTTTTCTTTTTAAATGTTACAAACCTGTTCACTGAAGTCTGTTAACATATACCGATAAATGTGGGGTGTCGGTGTCTCCCATCAGGTGTTTCAAGAAGAATTCGGAATAATTAAGTCCTATAATTTAAAGCCAGGTGGTGATAAAATTCCAGTTACCAATCAAAATAGGAAAGGTAAGTGAAAACATTTCTTAATTGAAGTGCATTAGTGTTTGCCATTTTCTTTTATTATTTAACAGATGTAAAATTGCTTTTCAGAATATGTACAGCTTTATATTGACTTTCTTCTCAACAAATCCATCTATAAGCAGTTTGCTGCATTTTATTACGGATTTCATAGTGTGTGTGCTTCAAATGCCCTAATGGTGAGTTTAAAGCTTCATGCTTTCAGTTAGGGTTTGTAATACTATGATATTGACAAGTAATTCTTTAAAACATTTTAAATTAAAAAAAAAATTTTCTTTTAACTTTTAAATTAAAAAAAATTTTTTTTAGCTTTTAAATTTAAAAAAAAAATTGTTTTCTAGTTTTTAAAACAGAGCTGGAAATAAAAATAGTTCTCTCATTTCAGCCTTAATTCTCTAAAGGGAAAAAAGACCAGTCAACTCCATCCCCCCCCAACTCATCATGCTATGTCTTAAACTATGTCTTCTAAGCTTTAAAAAATTTCCCCAAGCAGACTGGATAAAGAGATCCCCAAGGGCTCCAGATCTTTAAAACTGAGGCGTAAAGCATGGGAAATGGTTAACACATAAGCTCCAGGCAAAAGCTACAACTTCTCACTGTTTAAGGAACAGGTTTTTATAGCTGCTTCATTCCTCTTCAGGGGTCCCCCAGCAACTTTGAGTGGCCTTTTACCCCCAGGAAGTAGTTTGTCTCCAGAGTCATGGTGGGCTCTGGTCGGTCTGACTTTTTCTTAGCCATGTGAGTAGGGGTCATCTGCTGTTGAGAACACCGTTATCAGAAATGTCATAAAAGTGTCTCTTCATCCCTGCTCCTCTGGGCACACTCCATCAAGCCATCTCCACTCAGTTTTATAAGGAGGGTTTGGAGTGAGGTCTCCATGTGAATTATTTTGCATAGGAGAGAACTTGCTTTAGAGTGACGGTCTTTCAGTTTAGTTCAATTCAGTCACGCAGTCGTGTCCAACTCTTTGTGACCCCATGGACTGCAGCACACCAGGCCTCCCTGTCCATCACCAACGCCCAGAGTTTCCTCAAACTCATGTCCATTGAGTCGGTGATGCCATCCAACCATCTCATCCTCTGTTGTCCCCTTCTTCTCCCGCTTTCAGTCTTTCCCAGCATCAGGGTATTTTCAAATGAGTCAGTTCTTTGCATCACGTAGCCAAAGTTTTGGAGTTTCAGCTTCCATATCAGTCCTTCCAATGCATATTCAGGACTGATCTCCTTTAGAATGGACTGGTTGGATCTCCTTGCAGTCCAAGGGACTCTCAAGAGTCTCCTCCAACACCACAGTTCAAAAGCATCAGTTCTTCGGCACTCAGCTTTGTTTATAGTCCAATTCTCAGTATGTGATGGTCTTTATCACATGTTTATTGAAAGTACCTTTGAATATGGAGCACTTGTTGATTTCTAGTTAAGTTTTGTCTGTGATGCACTGTATTTATAGGGGTGGAAGGAGGGGAAATAAATAGTGTAGCAAGTCTTCATTTTTAAATTCTAATCTCTTTAGGTGGGAGACAAGCTATGTAGATGAAAAAACAAAATAGACTAAGCTGCTACTCAGACACCACATTGTGCCCAGGAGGCTTCATGGATGTTGGATCCAGGCATGTCAGTAGATGCTAGAGTAGCTGAAAGAGTTTCAAGCTGGGTTTTGGGGAAGAGCTGTAATTTGGATTTATGCTAAGTCATCTGCTTGTTTTTCTAGCTAGTTGCTGTTATTTGCAAAAGGGGGAATCTAAGAGTTGGAAAAGATTTATAAACTTTTAGAAGCAAACGTATCTCAGTAGGAAAAATATAAATGGAGAATATTTTTCCTTAAAAAATGGTTTGATTTACTCTAAGAAGGTCATGATTTTTGTTGCTTGATTCAATGAAAACAGTTCCAGTTTCACTTTTTTTGATCATGACTTTTTCTTATCATTTTTGATAAATAATTATCGGCAGCTGCTTCGTCCAGAAGAGGTTGAAATTCTGGTCTGTGGAAGTCCTGAACTGGATATGCACGCCCTCCAGAGAAGTACACAGTATGATGGTTACGCAAAAACTGACGTGACTATCCGGTGAGCTCTTTATACTTCTGAGAGTGAGGCTGCTAAAGAGAGAATGAAAGAGAATGTGGTTGGTTTATTTGTGTAACTTACAATCTTTGAATCAAGTTAAGTCACCAGAAATCTTGTACAGCCCACACTGCTTTCTTTTATCTCTTGAAAGTAATGTGAGAATATTCAATATGAAATCACTTAGCAGTCCCCCTGGGAGAAAGTGATATAAGTAAGTTTCTACAGAAGTCCAGAGAGTTGACTTCTTTTAAAAAATGACTTTGGTCCTAGAATTGCAGGGATGCCATGCTTATAAAAAGCCTTTTAATAGCACTGTGTTGAAAAATATGGAAAATTATATAGAAGAAAAATGGCTTATGTACTCTCCGTTGTTGGACTATTTTTATAATGATGTTAGTCAAAAACCTAATTTATATATAGAAGCCTGTCGTTCCTCCATTTCAGTTTGAGAGTAGTATGTACCTTTAAGGGAAGTTGTTTCCCTAGAGCTTACTTTATATTATTTTATTCTCATCTGCAGGACTTTTGTCATTTTATATACATTTTATATAAATTTCCTTTGGTGTTCTCTAGATACTTTTGGGATGTTGTGCTTGGATTTCCTCTTGATCTTCAAAAGAAGTTGTTACATTTTACTACAGGAAGTGACAGAGTTCCTGTAGGAGGAATGGCTGATTTAAACTTTAAAATCTCAAAGAATGAAACGTCTACTAACTGGTAAATTCCCAGATTGTCATTCATTTTTTTTTTTTAATCTATAGGTTTTGCTAATAATAGTATGCTTGGAATTAGAAGATTCTTTCAATATGAAGTTGTTTTCTTAGAAAAGTCCTCAAAGTAAACATGGCTTTGAGATAAGATAGACTATGGCTTAAGGTTCTTTATTAATTTTGAGACATACCAATACTAACTGATAATAATTCCTTTCCATCAACTTTTTACTTTGCTAAGTCAATTATTTTATCATCACTTCCAGAATCTAGCTTGCTTTGCATGGTATTTAGATTGTCTGACCTTCCTTTTTACTTAAAAGTCTTTTTATTTAAGACGCCAGGTGAGTTTTTTTGGCTATTATTATAATTAGTTACAGAAGTCCTGTTGTACTGGAATACCTCTGCTGCTGCTGCTAAGTCGCTTCAGTCGTGTCCGACTCTGTGCGACCCCATAGATGGCAGCCCACCAGGCTCCTCTGTCCCTGGGATTCTCCAGGCAAGAACACTGGAGTGGGTTGCCATTTCCTTCTCCAGTGCATGACAGTGAAAAGCGAAAGTGAAGTCACTGAGTCGTGTCCAACTCTCAGCGACCCCATACCTCTAGTGCTGGTCTTTTTTTGTTTTTTTCCTTTATCTAGTTCTCTTTGCATATGAAAGTGATGCTGATGATGGCTTTAAATTATTTTCTAGAGTGTTGGTGGGGTAATGTTGATCTACTTACTTCTTTTCCCAATCTCATTGTAATTTCTAAAGCTAATTTGAGTAGATACTACTTTGATTATAAATATTTTTTTCTCCTGCCCTATATATTCCCTGAGTTCTGTCAGTTCTTCCTTTTATCAGTTAGAACTGAAATCTGTCCTTTCGTTTATCACTGCTACCACCAACAGCTCTTCTGATTCTGTGCAGTTCATAAAAACTGAGGGAAAGGGTCTAAGAATTCTGCTGGAATCTTGCATCTAGATAAAAGTGTCATCGGGTAGAGGGTTGGGAGATCTAATCAGAAAGATTCAGAGGATGAAGGTTGCATGTTCTTTGAGGGCAACAACAGGAGAAGTGTGGGTATCAAGTGTCTCAGAAATGTTCTTATGATTTTTTGACAGTCAAGGCTGAAATAATAAGTTATTTTACCTACTATTCTACTGGGTCTTTTCCACCCATTCGGATAGTTTGCCTTATGTGATGAGACAATTGAGATTTGGAGACATGAAGCCACTTGAACGAGATCTCACAGCCAGAAAGTAAGGGAGATGGTATTCAGATTGATTTGTCTGACTCTAAAAACAATGCTTCTAGAATGTAAGGTTTGTGAGAGCAGGGCCATTGTCTTGTCGGTAAACCCAGCCACAGGGTGTGGAATGGTGCCTCATACACAGCGGGTACTCCAGAAGTATTTGTTCAGTAAAGGAATGGATGAGTCGTCTCAGTCTAGTAAAACAGATTTGAGTGTGTGTGTGTGCAGGTACTTTGAAAGTTGCTTAGCAGTCATTCTGTGTGAATTTTAAGACTTGGTATCTTTGAAGAAAATGTTTCCCCTAGGTTGCCTGTGGCCCACACCTGCTTCAATCAACTTTGCCTTCCCCCCTACAAGAGCAAAAAGGACCTGAAACAGAAATTGATCATTGGAATTTCAAATTCAGAAGGTTTTGGACTTGAGTAACCAAGAAGACTTGAAATACATTTATATGTAGCATTCACTTCCCTCTTATTGTGCCTTTAACCTTTTCATGTTTTCTGTCTCAAAATACCTTGAAAAAGCTCACCAATTTTAAAAGACTGACATTTTTTTAAAAAAAATCAAATATGAAGTGTGTTCAGTAGAGGCATGGTTTTCTAAAAACACAACACAGTTTGAGTGTGAAAAAAACCAGATGGCAGAGACGGGTGGGTCCAGTCCCTTTTTATAGCACT
Organism: Oryx dammah; assembly: GCF_014754425.2. Classification (NCBI taxonomy): domain Eukaryota; kingdom Metazoa; phylum Chordata; class Mammalia; order Artiodactyla; family Bovidae; genus Oryx; species Oryx dammah. Next base: position 12,603,374 of record NW_024070198.1, read on the forward strand.
TTATCATCCTCCATAAATAGTGGGTCACAGGTTTCCACTGGGGAAGCACCATGCAGTAAAGAATGCAGTGATGACCGAGTGGGTGGAGCCCAGTGGCAAAGTGTGTGCTGCTCACACACAGTAGCAACATGGATAGCTACATTATCATTAGTGTGGGGCATGTAGCCATATTTTCATATAGCGGCTAAACAACAGTATAATTGCAAATGCAATTTACAGGGGTTTTTTTTGATATACTGGCTTTGGTCCTCTAAAGATTCTTTTCAACCGTTCCTGAAAATCAGCATGTAAATAACTACATAATAGCCTGAGAATAATGGGATTTTGATAGTGCCATTTATTGCTAAAGATTTATTTTTACAAAGTAAATTCAGGGTTTTAGATGTGTGTACAGCTTTTACAAATCAATAAAGATGATTGTACAAGAGTGTAACTATTTTCAGACTAATTGGACTCAAGGTTATATTCTTTTAAGTATGGTCAGTCTGCATGCACGTGCACAGTAAACTAGTTACTTTGAATACTCTGTAATGTTTGTATAATCCTTTCTTCTTAAGGGTCAGAATATTAGAAAGGAAATAGATCTGACTAGTCACTGATAAATTAAGTCAGTTACAAGCACAAAAAGAGAGAGCTGATTTATATATACTTTGATTGACTTACAAGACTTATTTATAGTATTTTTTTGATCACCTGTTGTACTGAAACACTAATTTTTGAAAACAAGTAGGGTAAGATATTTGACAAAAGTGAATACAATAACATTTGTGTCAAAATGACATGAAGCAAAGCAAAAGACACTCAGTGACATAGCTTGATGTAAAGATAAGGTTTAACATTTTGGCCCAAATGTTTGTTTTTCACTGGATTCTGAATATAGCAAATTCAAAAGTACCCTTTTTGGAGTTTCTTAATAAAGTAGCATGTAAAAAGAAACTGCATTTTAAGTCAGACAGTAAATGGTTTTAATTTACAGCAAATGAAGCAGTTTTGTTAGCACATCACAGTATTTGCAAATCGACTTCTGTATTATACTTTGATAGCTTTCCTTCAGAAAACTCTGAAGGTGTATTTGCAATAATAATGAAGCCAGCATTTCGTACCAGCACATGGTTCACATGCAAATAACACTTTCCCGGTTTCCAAGTTACACTACGATCTTCTTGCTATGATTCCTACACCCCCACCAGCAGAAGTCTTCTAGGGTGGAGGAACTAATCAGCTTGTTCTGCATTTCCAAAGCCAACTTGTGAATCTTGGAGGAAAGGAGTTAGTTCATTTACTATTCTGCTTGAGACAGAAGTGATTCCACTTTTCCACTTGGACATACAATTTAAAGGATTTTTCTTCTTAAAATTCTTGGAACCCCTAAGAGATTGAAGGGCATGTTGGTTTTGTTCTGTTTGCTTTGCTTGTAATCCATGTGCAAATAAAACTGCTTCTCTCTCACACTGCTTGAACTAGAAAGTAAGATGTTTAATGTAGGTTACTGCTAACTAATAAGCACAAAAGAATCATGTATAAGAAACCAGATTTAAGTGTTCTAAATAAAATGTAAACAAAACTTCTATTTGGTAGAGATGGGAAAACTGTGTTGGCTTGGTCTGCATGTCTATGATGTGCTTGTATATCAATAGCTATGTCATTTTTAAATAAGAAGTATACAAGCAAGCCAAATTTTTAAATGGCAGAGTCCATAAATAACTGGAAAAATCTTTGTTGTCTGTTGTTGAAATTTATAATCATTTATCACTAAATTGCACATTGCCTTTATTTATTTATGCTCTGGTTTTGGTTTACAGTGTAATTAATACCTCATTTTTTAAAAGAACCACTACTGTTATATTTCGTTAATTTAAACAGCTAGAAAATTCATGTAGTTGCTTTCTTTTTATATAATGTGTTCATGAATTCTTGATTTTTGTATCTGCCACAGTAAATTAAAGCATTGCACAGTATTTATCAGTATTTACAAAATGTTCTGTCCTTTTTTAATCTTTGTTTAATTAATCATATTTTTGTCTGTATGATCAGAAGTTTTTAACCGCCCCTCTTTTTTGTACAAATGTGTATTGTATTATATTGTTAATTTCTGGATAAATTTTTTCAAATATTAAAGTTATATAATCAATTACACTTCAATTCATTTTTTTGAACATTAGGCAGTGAATTAAAAGTTTAAAATATAAATGCAAACTACTCTGTTTGTTACACTGTCTTTTAAACTGGTGCTTTGGAAAATTAATACATACTCCTTCAAGAGATGTGTGTTGTTGACACCAAATGCAGCTAACCTCTAGCATTATTTTTCGGTATGAAACAACGTATAGGCAATGACTGGATGATCACACAAATATCCCACCAAATGAACATTATATCACCATGGAGGTCACCTGGAAATGAACTAAGTATGACATTTCATTGGCCATCAATCAACAACTTCAGATCTATTATCCCCTACCAAAACATTAGTTTGGCCGTGTTTTCCCTTACCACATTTTCCTTGATTAATGAACAAAGAGAAGAGATTCTAAGAATGTAGGAGAGAATGTCATGGGTGATAGATGGGAGAAAATAGGTAGCTGAGTGGAAGACAGGTGAGTTTTCACAGGGGAGGGTACAAGATCGGTTCACCCAGAGGGCCTGGTGAGTGGTTAAGAACTGAGCTTTGAAACTGCCTGGGTTTGAGTTTACTGTTCAATACTTGTGTTTCCTTGGGCAGGTTAATCTGTTCATGCCTTAATTATCAAATGATAATAATTTGTGACATGAAAATAACCCTATCTCAATGACAGAGTTCTGGGGAGAAATAAAGGAATTAGTATGTGTAAAGCACTTACACAGTCCCTGGCATATAGTAAGCAGTATAATGTGACGCCAGAGGAACCATGGTTCCAGTTGGGTTACCTCTGATAACCACTGCTTCTGATAATACATAATTCACAGCGTTGTTAAATAAACCTACACACACCTATATACTTCTATACGTGTATGTATATCTTATTGTAAATATATGTATTAGATGTATATTGTTGTTTAGTCACTAAGGCGTGTCTGACTCTTTGTGACCCCATGGACTGCAGCTTGCTGGACTCCTCTGTCCATGGGATTTCCCAGGCAGAAATACTGGAGTGGGTTGCAATTTCCTTCTTCAGGGCACCTTCCTCATCAGGGATCGAACCCATGTCTCCTGCATTGGCAGGCAGATTCTTTACTGCTGAGCCACTAGGGTTACTCATATAGATATATGCTTATACATTATATATATATATATATATATATATATATATATACACACTCTATAAAATGTAGTTAGTATATATAAAAAGTACTTATGTCATGCCTAACCTTTAATAAGCCTTATATGTTTGATATTATTACCATTACCTTATTGTTATAGCTCATGTATTGCAGAGATCTAGTTGTAGCCTGACTTCTTTTATAATATGAATTTAAAAATTTTAAATACAGCCCATAACATATTATTTTATATAGTTTGTTTAGATTTAACCACATAGTTACAGTTTCTTTTAATGTTCTTCACACCCAGTTCTGGGTTTAAGATTAGTAAGTTCTTTTTCCATTTGTCTGAAAATGACTTTCTTTCACCTCTATTCGTGAAAGATAAATTCATCAAGCATGCATCTCTATTGTGATACTTGACTGTTCCCTTAGGACTTTTAATGTATAATCCACTATCTTTGCATTTCATTGTTTTTTTTAAGAGGGTGGTTGTTTGTTTTTAACTTTTTATACTGTGTGCTAAGTCACTTCAATCGTGTCTAACTCTTTGTGACCCTGTGACCTGTAGCCTGCCAAGCTCCTCTGTCTATGGGATTCTCCAGGCAAGAATGCTGGAGTGGGTTGTCATGCCCTCCTCGAGCGGATCTTCCTGACCCAGGGATTGAACTCATATCTTTTATGGTTTCTGCATTGGCAGGCCAGTTCTTTACCAATGGCCCCACCTTTAATTAACAATGTTGTGTTAGTTTTGGTTGTACAACAAAGTGATTTAGTTATACACGTGTCTATTGTTCTTCAAATTCTTTTCCCAATGAGGTGGATACATAATATTGGTCAGAGTTCTCTTTGCTACTCAGTAGGACATTCTTGGTTGTCCATTTTAAGTATTGGTAGTGTTGATGGGAAGTTAGTTGTCAGTATAATTGTCATTCCTTGGTAGATAATCTCTTTTACTCTGGCCACTTTTAAGATATTGTTTTTTTCTTGTGAAACTGCCAAACATCACAGACAATATGTATATTGTATTTTTTTTTAATCTCTTTTAGGATTTGTTATGGTTCTTGAAACGAGGAATTTCTGTCTTTCAGTTTTAGAAAATTCTTCAGCCATTTCCTCTTTGAACACTGCTCTTCCCTGTTCTCTCTAATCTCTCTTCAGTTCAGTTTAGTCACTCAGTCATGTCCGACTCTTTGCAGCCCCATGAATCGCAGCATGCCGGGCCTCCCTGTCCATCACCAACTCCCGGAGTTCACCCAAACTCGTGTCCATTGAGTTGGTGCTGCCATCCAGCCGTCTCATCCTCTGTCGTCCCCTTCTCCTCCAGCCCCCAATCCCTCCCAGCATCAGAGTCTTTTCCAATGAGTCAACTCTTCTCATCAGGTGGCCATATATTGGAGTTTCAGCTTTAGCATCAGTCCTTCCAGTGAACACCCAGGACTGACCTCCTTCAGAATGGACTGGTTGGATCTCCTTGCAGTCCAAGGGACTCTCAAGAGTCTTCTCCAGCACTATAGTTCAAAAGCATCAATTCTTTGGCACTCAGCTTTCTTCACAGTTCAACTTTCACATCCATACATGACCACTGGAAAAACCATAGCCTTGACTAGATGGACCTTTGTTGGCAAAGTAATGTCTCTACTTTTGAATATGCTATCTAGGTTGGTCATAACTTTCCTTCCAAGGACTAAGCCTCTTTTAATTTCATGGCTGCAGTCACCATCTGCACTGATTTTGGAGCCCCCAAAAATAAAGTCTGACACTGTTTCCACTGTTTCTCCATCTATTTCCCATGAAGTGATGGGACTGGATGCCATGATCTTTGTTTTCTGAATGTTCAGCTTTAAGTCAACTTTTTCACTCTCCTCTTTCACTTTCATCAAGAGGCTTTTTAGTTCCTCTTCACTTTCTGCCATAAAGGTGGTATCATCTGCATATCTGAGGTTATTGATATTTCTCCCAGCAATCTTGATTCCACCTTATGCTTCTTCCAGTCCAGCGTTTCTCATGATGTACTCTGCTGCTGCTGCTAAGTCACTTCAGTCGTGTCCGACTGTGCGACCCCCTAGACAGCAGCCCACCAGGCTCCCCCTGTCCCTGGGATTCTCCAGGCAAGAACACTGGAGTGGGTTGCCATTTCCTTCTCCAATGCACGAAAGTGAAAAGTCAAAGTGAAGTCGCTCAGTCGTGTCCGACCCTCAGCAACCCCATGGACTGCAGCCTACCAGGCTTCTCCATCCATGGAATTTTCCAGGCAAGAGTACTGGAGTGGGGTGCCATTGCTTTCTCCACACGATGTACTCTGCGTATAAGTTAAATTGGGTGACAATATATAGCCTTGACGTACTCCTTTTCCTATTTGGAACCAGTCTGTTGTTCCATGTCCAGTTCTAACTGTTGCTCCTGACCTGCATATAGGTTTCTCAAGAGGCAGGTCATGTGGTCTGGTATTCCCATCTCTTTCAAAGAGTTTTCCACAGTTTATTGTGATCAATAAAACAGAAATAGATGTTTTCCTGGAACTCTCTTGCCTTTTCGATGATCCAGCGGATGTTGGCAATTTGATCTCTGGTTCCTCTGCCTTTCCTAAAACCAGCTTGAACATCTGGAAGTTCATGGTTCACATATTGCTGAAGCCTGGCTTGGAGAATTTGGAACATTACTTTACTAGCGTGTGAGATGAGTGCAATTGTGTGGTAGTTTGAGCATTCTTTGGCATTGCCTTTCTTTGGGATTGGAATGAAAACTGACCTTTTCCAGTCCTGTGGCCACTGCTGAGTTTTCCAAATTTGCTGGCATATTGAGTGCAGCACTTTCACAGCCTCATCTTCCAGGGTTTGAAATAGCTCAACTGGAATTCCATCACCTCCACTAGCTTTGTTCATAGTGATGCTTTCTAAGGCCCACTTGACTTCACATTCCAGGATGTCTGGCTCTTATTAAACATATGTAGGACCATCTCAATCATTAAATCTCTCTCAATGCCTAATATGCTGTTTAACCAAGGTGTATTTCAATAGCTGTGTTTTTCATTTTTAGAAATTCTTTCAGTTCTTTTTCAAATCCACCCACTCTTATTTCATACGGTTGTTTCTTTCCTGTGGTTTTTTAAAAAATAATTTTCAGTGTACTTGTTTGTTATTCTATTTTATATTATATTTTTACTCTCCCCAGTTCTTGAAATACTGATTCTTGTATTTGTTCATCTCCTGGCTCTCATAGTAATTTATTTCCTTGTGTCACTTATAATTTTGCTTTTAATTTAATTTTGGGCCCTAAGAAATGCAAGTGTCCTAGTAGAGTAATTTCATATTGTTGTCAACAAAGACCCTACAGGTTTCTATACCAATTTGTATGTGACCTCCTCAGATTAGGGCTCCTTTCACACTTGTGTACGTTTGGGCCCCTCCCCTATAGTGGCACAGGTTGGGGTTTATGAGTAAAGTTTTTCTATCCCATTTTCATAGATATAGCAGCCCTTCTAAATTCTGGGCTTTATGAGGTGGAATCAGTTTTGGCTCCTCACCTTGAGTAGGGTTAAAGGAATGTCTGTTGAATTCATATGGGCATTAATATCCATTAGAGAGTTCATGACCCACATGAGTCACCTAATCTTGCTTTTTATTTATGCATTTCTTCCTCATTTCCCATTACTGATGATTTCTCTTCTTCCCTTCCTTTTAATCTTGGACATTTATATTTTAAGACTTTTGTAGCTATATTTTACCCCAAAATTATAAGTTTATGGTCGTAACTGGCCTCTTCCATTTCACCTCAGCCTATACATGCCCTGCCCCTTGGTTTTTTTTACCCCATTCAGTGCATAAAACTTTTAAATGCATTGTTTCCTATAGATGGTTTACACGAATTTATGTGTTAATTTACCATTTGTGTATTGCATGCCTATTATATTTCGGTTAGAGGCTGATCTTCAGTTCCATACATCATTTGCTTATTCTTTACAAACATAAGCAAATGTGGTTCTTACTTACCTTGCAAAGCATTAATGTGTATCATAGCAAGAAAACTTTTCTAGGGCTTTCATGATAATTGTACAACTCAAAGTTTTCACACCATATAAATTTTACAACTCAGATATATGCACCATAGAAGCATTAGTCACCACTGAGTTAAATTGGTAGATGTTTTTCAGCATCACAACTTGACTTTTTCTGTGTGTGCAAACACACAAATTTCAATAGAAAAAGCATAGAATTATTTCAGTAGGGTTTCTCAAGGAGCATAATCTTGTGCTGTTTCCACCTGCATGTAGGTCACCTCTGCTTACAAGACCTTCAATATGCCTTCCTTACTGCTGTTGCTGGCAATCTTAATTCTCCTGATTAGCTTGACTCATAAACATTGGTCTCATTTTGACTTTTCATTCTCTTTAACCTCATGTCTGCAAGCCTCATCTTTATGCTGTTTCTCAGATTTGACCCTTCTTTCTACTCCATTCCCACAGGTCCCTCCTTGGGTTAGACCCTCAATAGCTGACTGGCTTCTCTGACTATAGACTGACTCTTCCCCCATTTATCATGAGGTCCCCACTATTAATCTTTCTCAAATTCTGTTCTTACCGTGCTTTTCTGACCACCTCCTAACTCCAAAGCCTAGCCCGTGTTCCACTTTTATTTTGCATATTCCCCAGGATCATCTTCCAAAAAGATCGCTCCTTTCCTGTGTCCTGTGGACCCCCTGCGCAGTGGCATCACTGCTCAGCCCCGGGCTTCTGAGGTCCTCTTCCTGCTTTCTAATCAGCTCCTCCCTCAGCCCCAGTCCAGCTCAGACCTCCTGCCCTCTAAAACTCCCCAGACTAGAATTTTCTCTCCCCGCCCTGCCAAACCTTGTGCCGAACTACCAGCATCACCACCCCTCCCCCAACACAGAAAAAAGCTGGCTGGAAGGCATCTCCCCCTCTTTTGCACACCCACCCCACCGTCTTCATTGCTCAGGTGGCTCTTAACATTTTCAGACTTGCTGTGATCCATTGTGTGCACACTAGCCACTTGAGAACAGAGGTATCTCCTGTGTCCCCATCCAGCCCAGAGCAGGGTCAGTCAACTCAGATGAAATCCTACCTGACTTGTTGACTTGACTGGGCAGGTGAAACACTCATCAGATTAGTGGAATGAACCAAAAACCCTCATGGGTAAATAGTCTCGTCTATAATTTGTTACCTTTTGCCCTGACTCACAGACCCGCCATTAGCCTGGCTGTCACGACTAGGAAGAGGCAGCCTCAGGGAAGCGCCTCCTGAAACCCGGCCCCCCAAACGTACTGCCACGTTCCCATCAGTCTAGGCAGCCTTTCACCCTTACACAGAGCCTTTAGCCTGCCCACCGCCAGTGACCAAATGGCACAAAACCAGTGAGCGGTGGTGCCTTCACGGGTTAACTATGAAAGGGGGGAAGGATGGTTGTAGAGCAGCTCTGTGCTATCACCCAGATTCTGAGGGTGTGTATGTGAGTGACTGTGAGTGTATATGAATGTGTGTGTATATATGTGTTTATGTTCTGAAAATTTTTATCGCAGTTAATGTAATCACCACTGGGATTATGCATGATTTTACCTTTTTTTGCTTTGTCATGCTTCTTAAAAAGTTTCCTTGCAATGCACACTTTGTAATAAGAGAAGAAACCCTTCGTTTAACTTTTTAAGCCAGTTATCCAGTACCCCAGGTCTTCCCTGGTGGCTCAGTGGTAAAGAATCTACTCGCCAGTGCAGAAGACGTGGGTCTGATCCCTGGGTCACGAAGATCCCCTGGAGAAGGAAATGGCAACCCACTCCAGTATTCTTGCCTGGAATCCCATGGATAGAGGAGCCTCGCAGACTATAGTCCATAGGTTCACAAGAGAGTTGGACACGAATCGCTGACGAAACAAAACATCCAGTATCCTAAGTATCTATAGAATATAAATTGAAGGAGCAGAAATGGATGTTTATTGATCATCTAAGATGCATGAGGTGCACCATTTCACGTTTCATTTAATCTTTACAACAGCATAAAATTGATGTTATTATCCCCATGCGAAAGATAAGAAATGGGAACTCAGGCCTGGAAGCTTGCCCAAGGTCACAAAGGCAATTAAGAATTTGAATTCATGTCTCTCTTGCTCTAAATATCACTATATCCCATTTCATATGCTTCCTCAACTAGTTAGGCTTCCCAGAAACTCCCAAGCTTGAACTGTTTTGATAGAAATGGATGAAACTTGTTCTCCCTGTTTGGACAAGGAATCAGAGTCAATCTGAGTTCTAGCCCTAAGTCTGACACTCAGTTGCTGTATAACCTTAAATGATTTTTTTGCTTCTCTTTTTGTCTTCCAAAAAAGTGACAGATATCCTTAGAATTTTAAAATATAGTACAGATTACAGTTTGCTCTGGGTCAAGGAAGAAATCAAGTCTATAATAAGGACTACTTGGAAATCCATGACAGTAACAACAGACTATATATTTGATCTCATGGGATATACACAAAGAGTATTTGTGAGGAAATCTATAGCCCTAACTATTTTACTTACTAAAAGATAAGATTGTGCGTGCTTAGTTGCTCAATTGTATCTGACCCTTTGTGACCCTATGGACTGTAGCCCATCAAGCTCCTTGGTCTGTGGGATTCTCGAGGCAAGAAAACTGGAGTGGATTGCCATTCCTCCTCTGGGGAATCTTCCTGACCCAGGGATTGAACCCACGTCTCCTGAGTCTCCTGCATTGGTAGGCAAATGTTTTACCTGCTGAGCGATCAGGGAACCCTACAGGATGAAAGGAATGAATTCAATAAATAAAATTTCAGGGAAGGAGACAACAGGGAATAAAGAAAAAAGTATCAATAAATAGTTCAATTAGAAATATAAAAGCAGCATAATTGAGGCATAAACTCAAAAGGAGATTTGAACTTTATAAAATCAATAGATTTCTGGCAAGTTATAATTAGATAAAAAGGAAAACCACCCTAGATTAGAAACAAGAAACAGTGGCAGATAAGCAGGGGTGAGCCCCAGGGCCGCTTGATCCTGCTCAGTAGGCATTCATCACACTCAGGGCCCCCTTCCAGGGCTGCTCCATCCCTCACCCCAACCTCTCCTCTGACCTCCGCTCTGCCCACAGCGCCCTGGAGAGCGGGCACACACAGTCGCAGGCTGGGCTCACGGGATGCAGATGCTGACGTGAAATTGTGAGGTTCACAAAGGCTCTTGGGAGTCAATGCCTGTGAAAGGAAAAGAAGAGGAAGCCCCATCGGGCAAAGGGAGAGGTCCACCGAGGTAAAACCCAGTCCTGGCAGAGTCATGGAACCAATGCTGCCACTCAGAGTTGTCCTCAGTCGGCCAAAATGGCCAACCTTCCTGTCAGGCGTCGGGCAGTCAGGCGGCCCCGGGAAGGGTGTGACGGCAGGCAGGCGGCTCTCTGCAGCTGAGGCTAACCGTGAAGCCGCTGACAGCCGGCAACTGTCCGCCCCTGGGCAGCAAGCCATTCCCTGGGGGCTCCGGAGGCCTGCAGTCCCACTCGCAGCCACACCTAACTGCCAGGGAGTCGGAGAAATGTGGACCAGCTGCCTAAGAGGAGGGAGAGCCCAGTGTGGTGGCAGCTGACAGTCAGACAAGGCCTCAGCACGCTCTCCAACTTTACAGAGGAGCCTGCACTTGGGAGGGAACTGACTCGGCAGCCAGTCTGAACTGCGTTTGGCCTCGGGTTTACCACACCTGCCAGAACCCTGAGGGGAGCAGACACAGGGACCTAACCCTAGCAATAGCGTCTGTAAAGTGCCTGGACAGGAGGTGCCCAATCCGTGTGGCTTCTGGCTCAGCCCTCGTGACTGGATCTGACCTCTTTGACAGCATGCCCAGCCCCGCTGGAGTCCCTCTCATCACGACTCAGAGTGAAGTATTAAGTAAAAGGGAGAGATGAAAATGGGTTACACAACTGCCCTTGTTTATGTACTGGCCTGTCAGCTCCGACCTCCACGGTGCTGAGGGCCTTCAGTCACCTTCAGGTCCAAGAGAGAAATCAAGACCTAGAGTAAGTCCCCCACTTTGTACCAAGTGACCCACTTTTTCCTTTTGACTGTCAGGTCTGAGGTTCCCATGGTCAGAGGAAGAGTTGGGCAGGTCTCTGTGTTGGTCACAACTGCCCAGCCCTCCTCTTTGGCCTCTTGCTTGAAAGCGTTGGGAAATTCCAGCCAAACACAAGTTCTGACCAGCCAGGGAGGCTGCCCGGGTGAGTTCCTAATCACCTGGTACTAGGATTGGGTGATTCCCTTTGGGCTGCCAGCTGGGGTAAGTGAGGGGTGGGCCTGGCTGCACGGGCAAATGTAGGCCCACCCCTCCCCCTGCCACGCCTCAGTGGTGCCCAAAGCTGGGGTTCCCTTGAGGGAGCTGGGGAAGCATCACAGAACCCGGGGGAGGAGATCACCTCAGACCCGCTCAAGCCCTAGCCCACTCTGTGACCTGGGGAAGTAACTCACAGAGCCTCATGATCCAGCCACTAAATGGAGCCAGAATATGAAGTCCTCCTGTCTCTCTGGTGGCCTTTAAACCAGGAGATCCTGCTCATCCTCTTGGAGACCAGTGGGCTCTCCTCTGTCATACTTCTTTCATTTTAATAACCTAAAATGCTTCCCACAGGCCAATTCTGGTTGATTTCTGGTCATCTGGGATCACAGATGGGTTCATGATTTTGGGGGTGGTGTTCAGTTGCTAAGTCGTGTCCAATTCTTTGTGGCCACGTGGACTGCAGCACACCAGGCTTCCCTGTCCTTCACTATCTCCTGGAGTTTGCTGAAATTCATGTCCATTGACTTGGTGATGCTATCTAACCATCTCATCCTCTGCCGCCTCCTTCTCCTCTTGCCCTCGGTCTTTCCCAGCATCAGGGTCTTTTCCAATGAGTTGGCTCCTCACATCAGGTGGCCAAAGTATTGGAGCTTCAGTGTCATCATTTAGGACACAGGCTGTGTGGTTGGATCCAAGAGAGGACCAAATGTCATCTCAGCATACAGACAAACTGATGAATGGAGGTGTACTCAATTCCTATTGCTGCTGTAACAAACTACCACAGGCCCAGAGGCTTGAAACAACATGGACTTATCGTCTTAACAGTTCTGGGGCTCCAATGTGTGAAGCCAAACCAACCTCACAGTTGGGAGGTTGTGGCTGGATGGCTCTGGCTTACCTGTAGTGTTTGTGTTGGGTTTAGGGGACTATGAAGAGCCTAGGGGGAGGTGAGGTGTGTTTGGAGTCTATAGGCTCTGAAGAAGATTTATAAGAAGGGCGAGTCACCCTTAGGCTCCTCCATCAGCCAGCAAGAGACAGAAGTCATCACAGAACCAACTTCCAGCCCTGGTACCACATCCGAGACAGGGGACGCGGAAGAATACACAAAGCTGAAGAAGCCGAAGTTGAACAGTTCTATGAAGACCTACAAGACCTTTTAGAACTAACACCCAAAAAAGATGTCCTTTTCATTATAGGGGACTGGAATGCAAAAGTAGGAAGTCAAGAAACACCTGGAGTAACAGGCAAATTTGGCCTTGGAGTATGGAATGAAGCAGGGCAAAGGCTAATAGAGTTTTGCCAAGAGAATGCACTGGTCATAGCAAACACCCTCTTCCAACAACACATGAGAAGATTCTACACGTAGACATCACCAGATGGTCAACAACAAAATCAGATTGATTATATTCTTTGCAGCCAAAGATGGAGAAGTTGTATACAGTCAACAAAAACAAGACCAGGAGCTGACTGTGGCTCAGATCATGAACTCCTTATTACTAAATTCAGACTGAAATTGAAGAAAGCAGGGAAAACCGCTAGACCATTCAGGTATGACCTAAAACAAATCCCTTATGATTATACAGTGGAAGTGAGAAATAGATTTAAGGGACTAGATCTGATAGATAGAGTGCCTGATGAACTATGGAATGAGGTTCGTGACATTGTACAGGAGACAGGGATCAAGACCATCCCCATGGAAAAGAAATGCAAAAAACCAAAATGGCTGTCTGGGGAGGCCTTACAAATAGCTGTGAAAAGAAGAGAGGCAAAAAGCATAGGAGAAAAGGAAAGATATAAGCATCTGAATGCAGAGTTCCAAAGAATAGCAAGAAGAGATAAGAAAGCCTTCTTCAGTGATCAATGCAAAGAAATAGAGGAAAACAACAGAATGGGAAAAACTAGAGATCTCTTCAAGAAACTTAGAGATACCAAGGGAACATTTCATGCAAAGATGGGCTTGATAAAGGACAGAAATGGTATGGACCTAACAGAAGCAGAAGATATTAAGAAGAGGTGGAAAAAAAAAAAAAAGAAGAGGTGGCAAGAATACACAGAAGAACTGTACAAAAAAGATCTTCACGACCCAGATAATCATGATGATGTGATCACTAATCTAGAGCCAGACATCTTGGAATGTGAAGTCAAGTGGGCCTTAGAAAGCATCACTACGAACAAAGCTAGTGGAGGTGATGGAATTCCAGTTGAGCTATTTCAGACCCTGGAAGATGATGCTGTGAAAGTGCTGCACTCAATATGCCAGCAAATTTGGAAAACTCAGCAGTGGCCACAGCAATAAAGAGGTCAGTTTTCATTCCAATCCCAAAGAAAGGCAATGCCAAAGAATGCTCAAACTACAGCACAATTGCACTCATCTCACACGCTAGTAAAGTAATGCTCAAAATTCTCCAAGCCAGGCTTCAGCAATACATGAACCATGAACTCCCTGATGTTCAAGCTGGTTTTAGAAAAGGCAGAGGAACCAGAGATCAAATTGCCAACCTCTGCTGGATCATGGAAAAAGCAAGAGAGTTCCAGAAAAACATCTATTTCTGCTAAAGCCTTTGACTGTGTGGATCACAATAAACTGTGGAAAATTCTGAAAGAGATGGGAATACCAGACCACCTAACCTGCCTCTTGAGAAATCTGTATGCAGATCAGGAAGCAACAGGTAGAACTGGACATGGAACAACAGACTGGTTCCAAATAGGAAAAGGAGTACATCAAGGCTGTATATTGTCACCCGGCTTATTTAACTTCTATGCAGAGTACATCATGAGAAACGCTGGACTGGATGAAACACAAGCTGGAATCAAGATTGCCAGGAGAAATATCAATAACCTCAGATATGCAGAAAGTGAAGTGGAGCTAAAAAACCTCTTGATGAAAGGGAAAGAGGAGAGTGAAAAAGTTGGCTTAAAGCTCAACATTCAGAAAACTAAGATCATGGCTTCCAGTCCCATCACTTCATGGGAAATAGATGGGGAAACAGTGGAAACAGTGTCAGACTTTATTTTGGGGGGGCTCCAAAATCAGTGCAGATGGTGACTGCAGCCATGAAATTAAAAGATGCTTACTCCTTGGAAGAAAAGTTATGACCAACCTAGATAGCCTATTCAAAAGCAAAGACATTACTTTGCCGACTAAGGTCCGTCTAGTCAAGGCTATGGTTTTTCCTGTGGTCATGTATGGATGTGAGAGTTGGCCTGTGAAGAAGGCTGAGTGCCGAAGAATTGATGCTTTTGAACTGTGGTGTTGGAGAAGACTCTTGAGAGTCCCTTGGACTGCAAGGAGATCCAACCAGTCCATTCTGAAGGAGATCAACCCTGGGATTTCTTTGGAAGGAATGCTGCTGAAGCTGAAACTCCAGTACTTTGGCCACCTCATGCAAAGAGTTGACTCATTGGAAAAGAGTCTGATGCTGGGAGGGATTGGGGGCAGGAGGAGAAGGGGACGACCGAGGATGAGATGGCTGGATGGCATCACGGACTCGATAGATGTGAGTCTGAGTGAACTCCGGGAGTTGGTGATGGACAGGGAGGCCTGGCGTGGTGTCATTCATGGGGTCGCAAAGAGTCGGACACGACTGAGCGACTGAACTGAACTGAACTGAATATGTGAAGTGGGTCTTACTCAGCTGAAACTGAGGTGTCAGCAGGGCTGCCTTCCTTCCAGAGGCTCTGGAGGAGAATCCATTTGTTTGGCTTGCTCAGCACCTGGAGGTTGCCCGTGTTCCTTTGGCTCAAGGTTCCTTCCTTCTCCATCATCAGAGCCACCAGTGTAGCACGCTGACCCTCCTGCTTCCTCTTTCACTATGAGAGCGTCGGTGGTTACCTCAGGCCCACCTAGATAACCCAGGATAATCTACCTCATCTCAACGTCCCTATTTAATATGCAAAGTCCCACTGGCCAGGTGAGGTAACAGGCACAGGTCCGTGGGTTCAGAGGTGGACATCTCTGGAAGCCACTATTCTGCATACCACAGACAGGTTTCCCTTCTCCAACAGTCCAGCTGAAGGCAAAAATGGACACAAACAAAGTGATAAGGAATGGCCAGAATAGGGAAGCCCCTGGCAAGTGCATCTTCCATTTATTCACTGATTTCCTACACCAATCCAACTATCAGGTAAAAAAAACACTTTATATAATTCAAAACCCCCCTTTTTTTAATTCCCCAGTGCTTTAGGAAGACCTCTTCCTGTTAAATGAAACAAATCGACACATGCTAACGTGGACAGACATCCAAATGGGTTAAGTATGAAAAACAACCTTCAGAGCAGCATGTTCAGCCTCATCCAATTTCCATAAAAGTCATAGAATTATTTTTGGTTTTATGTTGAAAACACACATGAGAATATAAACCAAACTTAACTTGGTTGGGAACAGCTAGGAAATACCTATAGAATTCCAGGAGATTTTATCTTTCTAAATCATCGTGTCTAGAGTGTTTGATTTTAGTTGTGTGTATTATTCTGCCTGCAATGCAGGCAACCTGGGTTCATTCCCTGGGTTGGGAAGATCCCCTGGAGAAGAGAATGACTACGCAGTCCAGTATTCTTGCCTGGAGAATCCCAGGGACAGAGGAGACTGGCAGTGGGTCACAAAGAGTTGGACACCACTGAGCAACTAACATACACACGAGTATTATATGAATTATACATGATAATTATTTTGTATACATTATATAACTTACTATGTATGATATATTAATATCATATAGCAACATATATATATATAGAATATATATAATATTGACAGAATAGTAACATAATATATCATAAACAACATAATTATATAATGTGATAAATATAATAAACTCATCTTAATTTTTGTAACTATAAAAAATAGGACAGTTCTTATTTGTGTTTGAAGACTAAGGGGCTCTTCTAAAACAGAGCTTTTTCTGGAGAATGACATTAACCAGAATTTCAGGATTCTGTCCAATTGTTGTGAGCCTTCAGCCTCACCTCTGAGTACTATCTGTTCCCTTCTTTCCAACTTTCCCTTAGAAATCTTAGCTCTGCCCCCCACCATTGCAATCATAGGAAATGTAGGTCAGGTAATTAGTAACTAGGGCTTATTTTGTTTGGAAAACAGTACATTCGGGCAAAATAGGCCAGTTCCCATTCCTGAGGGCAGACTCCGAGAGTTTTCTCAAAGGGAGGGGTGCTGAGGTCACAGAACTCCAGGGCCCACTTTGTACCCTGGGGCCCAGAGCTGGGTCACCAGCTAGTAAGCAGCCCTGCTGCACCCCTGAAGCCGTGTTCTTGCCCCTTGATTGCCCCTGGTCAACCACAGAACATGGTCCTCCCTGGGGTTCCACCCTGGGGCTCCATAGACTGGCAGAGCCCAGTTGTGCAGTAATGGCTCCATGCATGCCCTACTCACCCTAGGCTGGGAAACTGGTGACCGTAGGGAGTGATACTGGGAGCATGTCACCCAAACTGTCATAGACGCACATATCACAAATGGCTGGTCTGCTCCTCCCGCAAACCAGCACCATCTGAGTTAACACTGCCATCTCGATGGTCTCTTTGGGAGCTCTTGGCTCCTAAAGTGTGGAGTTTTACACCCAGTTTTACAACCACATTTGACTGAACTAAATGTGACATGACTCATGGATCCCAGGCTGGTTCTGGCTAGTGACGCTATCGATGCAGACAAGAGGAAGCAGCTTCTAAGAGTCACTGGGGGCTGTTTATATCACCTACCAAGCATCAAAAGAGCTGGAAGACTTACCTGATGCGGAAAGGCCTGAGATCCACCCAGAGGGTCGGGACTGGAGGTCTCAGGACACAGCAGCACTTGCCCCAGGGCTTTCAAGTTGGCAGCAATCTAGACAGAAAGGCCTAGCTGGTAACCAGGTTAGAAAAGCTACCTAGCGCTTTCTTCCCAGACTCTTTTCTAGTATTGATGTGGCCACCATACCCTCATGCAACGAGGACGGGACATGCCATGGCAGGTGCTGGGGACACATACCTTTGGTGAGGAGGGTAGAGCAGCTTTTGTGTGACACCCCCATAGTGTCACCACCTATGAGCAAAGCCTGATCCCAGGAAGTCACCAAGCTTTGTCTCTAAGGAACTTGGATCCCACACCATCTGAGTCCAACCACTGCCTGGCTCCATCCTTTGAAAGCTGGAAACGTGCTTTATTCTGTGGGAGTGAGATAGATAAGAGCTGAAGGGTCCACCCTGACTCCACATCCTTTTACCACTGAGAATCTCCTCCAGAACCACCTATGGTTTTGTTCTCATTAATCTCAGTTTTTAAGGACTCACCAGTGGGGAAAGACAGCAAGCTGTGCCCCATGCCAGCGAGGTGGTCCTCCTGTCCCACCCAAGAGCCAGAGAGGGCCCTGGAAAAGGAGCCATTATCCCTCTCACCCTCACCCCCAGCACACGTACATACACTGCTTATAAGCCTGTGTTGATAAGCAGAAAGCACCCCACCCCTAAGTCTTGCATCTGGAATCCTACTCAGCACAGCAGGTATGGGCATGTAGAGTGGATGTTAGACAAGATCTCGGACAGCAGGGAGCTCTGACTCCCAGGGGAGGGTTTTGTTGCTTCTGAGTTCCTCTGTTCAAATGCCTGGGGCCCATGCTAAAGTCCTTTCTGCATCACTATGGGTTGATTTGTTGAAGGCCTGCTTCTTTCTTGCCTCCTTACTGTGGCCAGTATAGCAACCTGGTTGTAAGGGACGTCAGCGCCCACAGAACCAGAAACTTCACACACTGGGTCAGAACTCAGAGACCACCTAGGAGGGAATATAGTCACAGCATCCCAGGCTTTGTACCCAAGACCACAAAGGAGATGAATGGTGTATACAGCAAGTAAGGCCCCCAGAGTTCTGGGAATCGTCTCATGAGTAAACTACCTTTTCACATCAGATTTTCAGCTTCACTCTCCAGGGTGTGTCAGAAAGCAAGAAAAGGCAGGTGGGTCCCCTTACACCTTTACACCCTACCCCAGCCCCCAACCACCTCGGCAATCTTCCCTCCTCTTCCATATTCAAGGCTTGGAGACTTCCCCATCTAGGGGAGTGGACTGCAGAAGGAGCCAGGGTTCAGGGTAGGAGCAGAGAAGGGTGGTGAGAAGTGATGAGGGAGCCGTGCTCTGCAGTTCCTTTGGGACACCTCCGAGGGCTGGAGAAAGGCCCCGCACAGATGGAGCAGCTAAGTTCAGGCCACTTCCTCACCCACTCCTGTAGTCTGAATTATGACGGCGTCATTGTGAACGTGCGATACGGAACTAAGTGGACTTTCATCGTAGCTTGTGGGCATGTATGTGCACATTGGCTCTTTGGCAGAGGCCAGGGAGGGGGGCCAGAGCACTGGCCAACACAGGCAGGAGGAGAGACGCTTGTAAGCACAAACAGAAATCAGAGGAGCGGCTTTGTTTAACAGGGGGTGAGGGACTCAGGGTTCAGACCACCTGGCTTCCATCTGGTAGTTTCCCCCAGGCCTCTTTGCAGAACCCCAGGGCTCCCAAAACCCTAAATAGAAAACATCACCCATCCAATCCAGCTCCTCGGGGTGTAGCTGTGGGAGGAGCCGGAGGTGGGGGGCGGGGAGGGGGAACCGTCCCATCGTTTCACAGTGCTTGCAGAGCCCTGCCTGCGCTCCCCTGGTGACTCAGCCTTTATGGAGCCGCTCTTCCTCTTTTCAAGATTTCCTGGAGGTCTGATGGCCATGTCAGCTTGCAGCAAGGCCTGTGGTTGCATCAGTACTGGCCCCAGACGGTTTGCAAGAGTGTTTGGTACCCCTGGCTCCTCGATATGGCTGGCCCAGTGCTGAGGCGCGTGACAGGGAGCCCTCACCAGCTCCCTGGCCCCTTCTGCCTCTGCTTGCTGTGCCTGATGCCTCTAAACAAGGGACTGTGGGGCGCTGATGAAGCACTGTGTGGACCAAGGGCTGACAGTGGGGGCGATGCGATGCTCCCTGTGGCATTTTTAAAGGGCATTCCCAACAAGGACCTTGGGGGAATGTGTGCACGTAAAGCCCTGGAGACTGGCCTGTTGGTTGGCATCAGCTCTCAGAGCCTCTTATCTCTCTTACCCCCTTGATGACCTCCCCACTCCACCCTAAATCCTTGTCCAGGCCTTTAATCCCCTAAGCACTGGCTCTACCCCTCTGCACTCCATTAATGGGACCTTTGTCCCAACTCACCATCCCCTGCCTTAAGATCTCAGGATGCTTGCTGCTAGTCTGAGCTCCCAAAGCTCTGCCCAAAGACTCTACCACCAAGCTTCTCTGCAGTCCCACTCAGGACCATGTTTTCCTTTGGCCTCAGGGCACAGATAGCAGAGATGAGAGCTCTCCACCTGGTAGAGATGGGATCTCTATACACTGGTGTCATGGAGCGTGTGGCAGGGTGTACTGTGAGAGAGAATCATCACAGAATCCCAGAAAGGGAGCAACCATTTCTGTGAGTGGATCTGGGACAGCTCAGGGAGGGTCAGGAGCAGAGAAGGATGAAGAGCCGGGCAGGGCAGGTGTAAATCTTCCACTTCCTGCTCTGTCCCTTTGTCCACGTTAAATCTCCACGCTCAGTCCTACCTGTAAAGTGGAAATAATAACACCCTCCTTGCAGGGCTACTGCAGACTTATTGAAGACTATGTACTTGGTGCTACCCTCTTTGTGGATGCTCAGAATGCATTTTCACCTCTTCAAGGAGCAAACAGTGGAAACTCTGATGCCAAGGGTCAAAGCAGTGTTTAGGACATGCCTGTGGAATTAGAAAACCTGGGTTTGAATCCTGCTAAAGGATGTGGCCTTCTAGAACTTCAGTTTCCTCATCCACAAAATGGGAATAGTAACAGGACCCAGCTCAGAAGGTTGTTGGGAAAACTAAAAGCAATGAGTTTGTAAGAACATTAGCTCGGGGCCTGGCATTTATTTAGCACTTAATAAATGTTGGCCACTGTTACAGCTGTTACAGCTCATGGATCATGCAGTCTAGGCTGACTGGTACATATCACTCCCCAACACAAATCCCTCAATGGCCTATAGTGGGGACATAGGGTAAGGGTCTCTCAGGGGTCACGGAGAGAGAAGCCACAAGCACAAGCTTCTGATTGGTTCTTCCACCTAGAGGCCACTCCGCCCAATGTTGCAAAGGCTTAATGGAAACTTCTGTTTGCTCAGCTGAATTCACCACCCCGTCTGTCAGTCCTTCTACTAAACGGTGAATCCTAACTTAATCTAATCTAAAAGTTTCCTCCTAACAGATGGTTTATAAATTCAAGTAGTCAGTGGTATGTATCACTATGCGTGTGTGCTAAGTTGCTTCAGTCGTGTCCAACTCTGTGCAACCCTATGGACTGTGGCCCACTAGGCTCCTCTGTCCATGGGATTTCCCAGGCAAGAATGCTGGAGTGGGTCGCCTGCCCTTCTCCAGGGGATCTTCCTGACCCAGGGATTGAACCTGTATCTCTTATGCCTCCTGCACTGGCAGGCGAGTTGTTTACCAGTAGGGCCCCCTGGGAAGCCCTATGTATCATCTACCAGTCCTCACTCCGATCACTCTAAAGACCCAGTCAGGTTGGACTTTGATCTCACCTCTGAGCGGTTATGATGTTATTTACAATGATGAATTTCAATGATACTTATAATGATAAATGATAAATGTTATCTACAAAGATGAATTACATAGCATATGTGGCATCTTTGCTACACACTACCCCTCAAAGTTCACCACAACCCCATGAGGCTGAAGGGGTCAGGCTAGCCCAGCAGGTTAAGAGCAGGGGGACCTTTAGTATCTGCCCTAGGTTTTCTCAGGGCTTCCCCTCGTGGCACTAGTGGCAAAGAACCTGCCTGCCAATGCAGGAGATGTAAGAGATGCGGGTTCTATCCATCGGTCGGGAAGATCCCCTGGAGGAGGGCATGGCAACCCACTCCAGTATTCTTGCCTGGAGAATCCCATGCACAAAGGAGCCTGGCGGGCTGCAGCCCATAGGGTTGCAAAGAGTTGGACATGACTGAAGCGGCTTAGAACACACACACGTGTGCTAGGTGTTCTGAATTGTCATTTCTTTGGGTCAGCGACCTGGACAGGGGATTATCTTGAAATTTGGTGTGCATGGAAACACAGTGTTGTGAGTTGACTTGTAGGTGGTTTGGGGAACTGATATCTGCCCCTCAAGACCACCAGACCTTCCATATCACCTAATTTAACTTCTTCATTTTATAAATGGAGTAAGTTGAGACTCAAACAAGGGAATTAACTTCATGAGATAGTCAGTGAAGCACTGAGGACCAGACTCTGGTCCCCCCAAATTAACCATTTTGTTGACCACTGAAATGTAAAAGGTTTCCTTATGGCAAGGCTTCTCAGTATTTATATCATGTGCATTAATTTCTAAGAGCAAAATCATTTTTAACCTTTTTTCAAACTGTAAGTCCTTTCTTACACAACAAACACTTATTAATGCCTTGATAAATAATGGAGGTGGGAAATGTTGGTCTCATCTTGCCTATCTATTTGTATCTAAAAAAAATCATTTCCTAAGCCAAAAAATCAATCCTGATTAAGAAGATAAAGATGGATCCCTTCAAACAGACTCCTGTTTGCCAAGGAGGAAAAGGATGGGGTGGGAAGGACTGGGAATTGGGGATTAGCAGATGTAAGTTATGACATATAGGACAGATAAACAACAAGGTCCTACTGTAAAGAACAAGGAACTATATTCAATACCCCGTGATAAACCATAATGGAAAAGAATATTTTAAAATAGAATGTC
This sequence comes from Oryx dammah, assembly GCF_014754425.2. Classification (NCBI taxonomy): domain Eukaryota; kingdom Metazoa; phylum Chordata; class Mammalia; order Artiodactyla; family Bovidae; genus Oryx; species Oryx dammah. The sequence goes on from NW_024070198.1 coordinate 12,625,633, forward strand.
TATATGTGTATAACTGAGTCACTTTGCTGTACAGCAGAGATTGGCACAACATTGTAAATCAACTATCATTGAAAAAAATTGTTTTACAAAGACATGGATTTAATAAAAGACATTTATCTCTTCTTGAAAAGAAAAAACCATCCCAAGAGAGATTCCGAATGAACATGAGATGACATTGTCTCCAGGTCCTTCCTTCCAATACCCTGGAACTTGGTTACCCATCCATCAGCAGGGAAAGCCTGGAGGAATGTGCCAGACTGAATCTTTGAAAGATGACTGCAAAAATCTCTCCTGTCTCACATTCCTTTCTACAATGCAGACTTAATATAAATAAGTTAATTAATTAAAAGTGATGCAGATTGTACCTCACTCACTGGAAATTCACAGCCATGTAAGAAGTCCAATTATCCTGAGGCTGCCACTCTGTGAAGAAGCTCAGGCCCCATGGAGAGACCACAGGTAGGTGCTCTGGTCGTCAGTACTGACCTTGAAGTCATATGAGCCCAGGCATCAGACATGTGAGTGAGGGATCTTCAGGTGATTACAGCAAGTGGAGGAAGAATGTCTCTTCCAGTAAACAAACGATGCTGTGGTCACCAAGTCATCAATCACTACACCTACCCCTGACTGTGTACCCTGGGGGGAGTCAGGATGGAGATAAGCAGGGTACTGGCCCTGGATAGCTAAGGAATGATTTCAATGAGCCTAGAAACCATTGCATCTCCCCATACATAGGAAAGCACTAAATTTTTTCAAAATTTACTTATTTTTAATTGGAGGATAATTGCTTTACAATGTTGTATTGGTTTCTGCCATACATCAACACAAATCAGTCATAGGTATACATATGTCCCTTCCTCTTGAACCTCCCTCTTATATCCCACTGTCTAGGTTGTCACAGGATACCAGGTTGAGCTCCCCGTGTTATATAGCAACTTCCTATTAGCTATCTATTTTACATATGGTAATGTGTATATTTCAATGTTACTCTTTCAATTCCCCTGCTCCCACTATGTCCATAAGTCTGTTCTCTATGTCTGAGTCTCTATTCCTGCCCTGCAAATAGATTCATCAGTACCATTTTTCTAGATTCCAAATATATGCATTAATATACAATATTTGTTTTTCTCTAACTTACTTCACCCTGTAAAGTAGGCTCTAGGTTCATCCACCTCACCAGAACTGACTCAAATTCACTCTTTTTATGACTGTGTATACCAGAATTTCTTTATCCATTCATCTGTCAACAGACATCTAGGTTGCTTCCATGTCCTGAATATTGTAAATAGTGGAAAAACACTAAATTTATTAACTTTGAGTGAGTGTCGCTCAGTTGTGTCCGACTCTTAGCGACCCCATGAACTGTAGCCCACCAGGCTCCTCCATCCATGGGATTTTCCAGGCAAGAATACTGGAGTGGGTTACCATTTCCTTCTCCAGGAGATCTTCCCAACCCAGGAATTGAACCGAGGTCTCCCACATTGTAGGCAGACGCTTTACCGTCTGAGCCACCATTATTAACTTTAGATGTATGTTTTTCTTTAATTAACAGTAATCTTACAGTGTTTCAACTACACGGTTTGTTTTTTTTTTTTTTTGCAAAAACTCCTATATATCCTGTTTCCTCCCTTACTTCTTCAGAACAGTCCCTCAGAGCTATCTGAGAGGCTGTATCCTGGGCTTACATCCTCAGTATGTCCACTGAGTAAAACATAATTCTCAAGTTTTAGGTTGTGCTTTTTTTTTCCCCCCAATCAACTGTTCCCATCTGTTGAAGTGAAGTGAAGTGAAGTTGCTCAGTTGTGTCCGACTCTGCGACCCCGTGGGGTGTAGCCTATCAGGCTCCTCCGTCCATGGGATTTTCCAGCTGAGTGCTGGAGTGGATTTCCTTCTCCAGGGGAGCTTCCTGACCCAGGAATCGAACCCAGGTCTCCCGCATTGCAGGCAGACGCTTTACCGTCTGAGCCACCAGGGAAGCCCCTGGTGAGTCACCTCCAACTTTTGTCTTTTCAGCTGAAGTCCCAGAAATCACAGAGTAGTAACCAGCCATTCCCTTTGGCCTTCTCTGAATTCTTGACCCAAAGAGTCTGTGAGCAAAATAAAAATGGTAGTTGTTTTGAGCCAGTATGTTTTGGAGTAGTTTGTTGGGTAGCAATAGGAACTGAAGTGTGCATAAGGCATGAGTGAGTGCATTTAAGTTGAGGGTTTAGATTGGTATCAATATTCTCTTTTATATCCGTAAGGGATTCTCTTCAGGATGCTTTTTTGACTGGAAGGACTGATGCTGAAGCTGAAGCGCCAATACTTTGCCCACCAGGTGCAAAGAGCTGACTCATTAGAAAAGACCCTGATGCTGGGAAAGATTGAAGGCAGGAGGAGAAGGGGACGACTAAGAATGAGATGGTTGGATGGCACCACCAATTCAATGGGCATGAGTTTGAGCAAGCTCTGGGAGATAGTGAAGGACAGGGAAGCTGGGCATGCTGCAGTCCACGGGCTTGCAAAGAGTTGGACACGACTGAACTGAACAACAACAAAATATTAAGATACAGCCATACGCAGGATCAAAAGGACAAGGCACAAAAGTGGTACAACCTCCATGGAGTTTCTGTTCTATGTGAACACTTAGTCAAATGCTAATGTCAGACAACTGGACATTCTCAACAGGAAAGAGGGACCAGGGGAGGAAAAAGGCAGAGAAACCCCCTGGGTAACCAGGAGATAAATAAAAGCTCTGGGTGCTTCCAGCCACAGAGACAGTAAGTCAGTGACTTGAAGCCGGAAATGGTTTTCCAACCAGCTGTGAATTTGAAAATCCCATATGTGATACAACATTAAGCTGCTATTTTAGAAATTCTTTCATCTTTTTCAGAGACATCTCCGGGGCCCTTCCTTCCTCTTGGAAGGCAGTCAGTTTTCTGCAGAAATCACTTCATCAGCAGGAGCTGAGGCATTTCTCATGCAACTGTATAATTCTGGAAATGTGGTTTAAAAAGTACTCTCTCCTGGGTGAAGAAAGCAACATTGCAGAGCAATGTTTCTGTAAGCACCAGCTGGGCAGCTTTGGATGCACTTTTTTTTTTTTTTCATTTTCCCTTTTGAAATGGCAGAATCTTGGCACCTGTGTACGAGCCTAATGCAGTGTTGTTGATTTCCTTAAAAGAGTGATGAGTCTGCTTTGGAGTTACTGGAGCTTTTTCATTATCACCAGAGGCCACCACCACTGGTATCCTTTTAGATGCTCAATTGAATTTACAATTATTCATTGAATATCCGAGCCTGATATTGTGTCAGGAGTTGGCAATGGGGTATGAATTAGACAGTCATGGCCCCTGCCTTTCATACCTCACACTGTAGAAGGGACAGCAGATTTTAGACGAACAATCCTGTGACATTTGTCCTCTACCACAAAGGCAGAGGAAGGTGCAACCAAGGGCCAGGAAATTTCTCTATAAGCAAACACTCAAAGGAGGAGTGGGAGGTACCAGGTGAAAGGAGAAAGGAGAGCAGAACTGATGAAGAAAAAAGCATGACCACAGTCTGGCCACTAGAGATAACCACAGATATTTGCAGGGCAGAACTGAAGGGAAGCCAGTGGATGGAGAAAATGAGAGGTGAGGATGGGGAGGGCGTTGGACTCAGGCAGGGACTGAGCATGTGGGAGATTTGGAGTGTTGTCTGAAGCAAATGGAACACCAATGATTTATTTTTTAATCTTTTTATTTTATATTGGAGTAAAGTCGATTAACAATGTTGTGATAGCTTCAGGTAGACAGCAAAGGCACTCAGTCATACATATACGTGTATCCCTTCTCCTCCAAACTCCTCCCCCATCCAGCTGCAACATAACGTTGAACAGAGTTCCCTGTGCTCTACAGTAGGTCCTCGTTGATTATCCATCTTAAATATGGCAACCACTGATGTACTTTAAACAGGACAACCGTGTGAGCACATCAGTGTTTTTGGAAGATCACTCTAGCTTTAGTATAAAGCATGCATTGGAGAGAACCAAGGATGACATCACAGAGGCCAGATAAAAAGCTACTGTGATGGTCCTGGTGAACAACTGTGCTAGTCTGGATGAACACAGTGCCAGAGGCTGTAGAGGATTTAGGGATGGGAGTTGGGAAGCTGAGAACTCTGGCTTTTGTTTAACAAAGCACTCTGATGGGGTTTTCATTGTAGTAAGAAGTTTGAGGGTTTGCTCAGAGGCAATGCAGGAGACCTCAGTTCGATTCCTGGGTCGGGAAGATCCCCTGGAGAGAGAAATGGTAACCCACTCCAGTATTCTTGCCTGGAGAATCCCATGGACAGAGGAGCCTGGCAGGCTACAGTCCATGGGGTCGCAAGAGTCAGACACAACTTAGCGACTAAAGAGAGAGAGAGAGAGGAGTTAGGCCAAGGGGACTCTGTGCCTGGCCCAATAATGTGAGAAGAAACTGAGGTCACTATTGGCAATCTCAGAGGAAGGGATGAGGAAGCTCAGAGATGGAGAGATAGTGCATTGACGGGAACTGAGTGAGGGCCCAGCAAGACGGCCAGAGGCCAGGATTCCGGAGCGAAGCAAAGACTAGAGAGAATTCTCAGGTGACGGAGAGAGCAGGGGTTCATTTAAGAAGCAGGACATGAGTTTTGTGCTCTGTGTTGCTACCATTTTGCCAGTTGTCCTCTCATACCACCTCTGCTTCCAGTCCCTTCTGAGGCCCCTGACAGCTGGGGCAGTGTTTTGAGAAAAAGAAGGGAAATGGGCCACCATCCATGTCAGCATGGGTGCGGGAAGGAGAAGAGCAAGAAGGGACTGTGGTTATAGACCCTTCACAAAGTGGGAGACGGAACAAGGGTGCCCATCCAGGGAAAGGCACAGGACGGAGAGTGTGGGAAGGAGTTTGAGGAATTTGTACACACAAGTCACACCAGTCAGGTAAAATATCAGATGAATACTATTTGTGAACTGTGTCTGGATTCTGATTTGAAAACCATCTGTAAAAAGTATGAGCTTTCCTGCAGGAACAAGCTGCCTACATGACCATGTCTCTCAAAGGATCTCTATCTCTTCATCACTCTCAAAAACAGGAGAGCAAACACAAGAATTGCTGGTTCAGAGCCTCAGACCCTACTTCTTGGATTCAAAATCCCCAGATGCTGTTGCACGGCCACAGCATGTGAGCAAGTACAAATGGCAGCTGTGTGTGCTGGCTACTGCAGGAGGCAGGGCAAGGCTGACTGGAGGATGCTCCTTCGGATGCAAGCAGTGCTAAATGCCCCAGGATGAAGGGGAAACCAGCCTACTAAACATATTTTGGATAATATAAAAAAAAATTGAGACAGAAATTTTAATATTAACGGGATATTAGGAATTAGTATTAATAACTATGTTTATGTGATAATGACCTTGTAAATAAGTGAGTTGTCATTGTTATTTGCTTTTTGCTTTCATCATCTTCTGTTACAGGCACATACGATCTTTATCGTGAAATAATATGTTGTCTGGGATTTGCTTTTTAAATGTCTGGTAAAACACATATAGACACACAGAAAACTCCAGACCCAGACAGCTTCCCAAGTGAATTCTACCAATCCTTTAGGAGCAGATCATTAGAAGGCTGTCTAAACTGTTCAGAGTACTGAAGATATATTTGCGTTTAATCCTCACAACACCCCTTGAGGCAGATGGTATCCTAACTTTACATATAAAGTCACTCAGTCAAAGAGATGTGAAGGGTCTAGTCAAGATCACACAACTGGAGGTGACATAAACAGATTTGAAACAAGGCGATGAAATCCCAACACAACGGCCTTCTAAGCTAGGGCTGCCATGTATGATCCTTGTGAACAGTGCCCCCTAGAGTTGTGCAGAACACAGCACAACCTGTAAGAAGGTTCATGTGAGCCTACGTTCAACACTATGTTACTCAGTTCAGTCTCTCAGTCATGTCCGGTTCTTTGCAACCCCATGGACTGCAGCACGCCAGGCTTCCCTGTCCATCACCAACTCCTGGAGCTTGCTCAAACTCATGTCCATTGAGTTGGTGATGCCATCCAACCATCTCATCCTCTGTTGTCCCCTTCTCCTCCTGCCTTCAATCTTTCCCAACATCAGGGTCTTTTCAAATGAGTCAGTTCTTCACATCACGTGGCCAAAGTATTGGAGTTTCAGCTTCAGCATCAGTCCTTCCAAAGAATATTCAGGACTGATATCCTGTAGGATGGACTGGTTGGGTCTTCTTGCAGTCCAAGGAACTCTCAAGAGTCTTCTTCAACACCAAAGTTCAAAAGCATCAATTCCTTGGCACTCAGCTTTCTGTATAGTCCATCTCTCACGTCTTCTGGAGCAAGCATCTTTTAATTGCATGGCTGCAGTCACCATCTGCTGTGATTTTGGAGCCCCCAAAAATAAAGTCTGTCATTGTTTCCATTGTGTCTCCATCTATTTGCCATGAAGTGAGGGGACTGGATGCCACGATCTTAGTTTCCTGATTGTTGAGTTTTAAGCCAACTTTTTCACTCTCCTCTTTCACTTTCATCAAGAGGCCTTTTATTCCTCTTCACTTTCTGCCACAAGGATGGTATCTATGTATCTGAGTTTATTGATATTTTTCCTGGCAATCTGAATTCTAACTTGTGCTTCATTCAGCTCAGCATTTCTCTTAATGCACCCTGCATATAAGTTAAATAAGCAGGGTAACAATATACAACCTTGATGTACTCCTTTCTCAATTTGGAACCAGTTTGTTGTTCCATGTCCAGTTCTAACTGTTGCTTCTTGATCTGCATGCAGAGTTCTCAGGAGGCAGGTCAGGTAGTCTTGTGTTCTCATCTCTTGAAGAATTTTCCACAGTTTGTTGTGATATACACAGTCAAAGGCTTTGGTGTAGTCAATAAAGCAGAAGTAGATGTTTTTCTGGAACTCTCTTGCTCTTTGATGATCCAACAGATGTTGGCAATTTGATCTCTTGTTCCTCTACCTTTTCTAAATCCAGCTTGAACACCTAGAAGTTCATGGTTCAGGTACTGTTGAAGCCTAGCTTAGAGAATTTTGAGCATTACTTTGCTAGCACATGAGATGAGTACGATTGTGCAGTAGTTTGAGCATTCTTTGACATTGCCTTTCTTTGGGATTGGAATGAAAACTGACCTTTTCCAGTCCTGTGGCCACTGCTGAGTTTTCCAAATTTGCTGGCATATTGAGTGCAGCACTTTAACAACATCATCTTTTAGGATTTGAAATAGCTCAATTGGAATGCCATCACCTCCACTAGCTTTGTTCATAGTGATGCTTCCTAAGGCCCACTTGACTTCACATTCCAGGATGTCTGACTCTAGCTGAGTGATCACACCATCGTGATTATCTGGGTCGTGAAGCTCTTTTTTTGTACAGTTCTTCTGTGTATTCTTGCCACCTCTTCTTAATATCTTCTGCTTCTGTTAGGTCCATGCCAGTTGTGTCCTTTATTGTGCCCATCTTTGCATGAAGGTTTCCCTTGGCATCTCTAAATTTTTCATAGGTGAACAAATGAGTGAATACAGGATAAATGGATGAATGAATTCTCTTCATTTCTTCTCACTAGTTTCACTTTCAGCAGATGGGTCTCCTAAATTCTGCCTGTTCTCAAGAAGGCTGACTGCAGAGATATCCATGCCAAGACTGGAGTTCCAGCAATCTCTTTGCTAACTCGGCTTTCCTGCTTGGGAACAAATCAATTATCAAATCGCCTTTTGGGAAATGAAGTGATATTGGCCCTGTTCCTTTTGGCTACCCTGGCTTCCTCCAACTGCAAGGAACAGCAGTCGGCCCCCTGTCAGAAATCCCGGCCTGAGATGAAGAGAAAAACCACCCACACAGTCGGGTGTGAAGGAAGCCGTAGGCCCACTGCCCCAAATTGCTTCTCTCCTTGGACTACTTCCGTGCTTGAAACTCCTGCCATTGGCTTCTCTTGTCTAGGTTAATTAAGGTCCAGTCAAAAATGTGAATCTGTAAGCTGAGTGTAAGAGCACACACATAATCCTTGTTAACACTTTTATATGAACACAGATTTCTTCATCATCAAACTAAGAAAAAGTAGGACCAAGAGGGCTGGGATCTGGAAGGATGTGATGAAAGGAGAGAGGAATCCCCAAAAGCCCCAAGTGTGGAACTATTTGTTGAGAGGCCTCTGCCTTGTCTGATGCCATTTTGGAGGGAGGTATGGTCTGGAAAGATGGAGCCATGTGGACATCAGGAAAGCAACAGAAGAGGGCCTGGGAGACCAGCAGCTGTGAGAAGAGAGAAGACAGACAGGGTTGTGATGGATGGGATGTTCTTTACTTTGGATTCTTTGGGGAATTCTTCCCATTTCAGAAGGTCCCTGGTGAGGCTGTCAATCACAATATCTGATTTCCATGAAATGAGTATATGATCCAGGCTCATCAGTTAGACTCTTCCATGAGTTCAGTACATGCACATTGAGAGACAGAGGTCTGCCATTAGAACATTTTTTGTCAATTTTTAAATCTAAATTTTCAATAAAATTCAAACTTACAGAAAATAGTAAGAATAGTATATACACTGAACTTAGTTTGTCCTTCACCTAGATTAGCATTTTGCCAAATTTGTTTTATCATTTTCTATCTCTCTGCCCCTTCCCTGCATATCCTATTCTAGTCTATTCTAATATTATAGTATATAGTGGTCATAATCATTACAGTATTTGAGAGTAAGTTTCAGACACCTTATTCTTTTGTTCCTAAATACTCTAAATTTATCTCTTAAGAATAAGACTATTCTTTTATATAACCACAATTTGTTGTTGTTTAGTCGCTAAGGCACATGTGACCCCATGGACTGTAGCCCGCCAGCTTCTTCTGTCCATGGGATTTCCCAGGCAAGAATACTGGACCGAGTTGCCATTTCCTTCTCCAGGGGATTTTCCTGACCCAGGGATCGAACCCACATCTCCTGCACTGGCAGGTGGATTCTTTACCACTGAGCCACCTGGAAAGCCCATATAACCACAACACAGAAATCAAATTCAGAAAATTTAACATTGAAACAATACTACTGCCTAATATACAGAACGTTTCTTTATAACAATTTATTTCCAGGATCTAATTCAGGATCCAGGTTGGTATATTATATTTAATTTTCATAAATGAAAAATGAGACACTTTAGTCTTACATAGTTTGAATAGCTCTTTAGCAATTTTTTCTTTCATGATGGATCTTTTTAAAATACAGGCTAGTTGTTTTGTAGAACGTTTCTGAATTTAGGTCTGTCTGATTATCTCCTCATGACTGGGTTTACTTTTGGCAGGAGTGCAAATGACTTCCTTGACAGTCATGTAGAGACAGCCAGTTGGAGGAATGAAGCCTCATAGAAACAAGGTGAACTGGGAGGTGGAGAAAGAAAACCAACCCTCAAGAGCCCCTTGATCCAACTGAAGCCATTTGCAGCTCTGGACTCCCCAGTTACATAGGCTAATAAAATCTTTTTTGCTTAAATTAATCTGAGTTGGGTTTGTGGCTACTCTGACTGTGTCAAAACTGTGTGTGAAAATAGTATGGTTTATGTTGAACACCTGCTTTCCTTCTGGGAGTCTGGATTATTGATATGTGCTAGGCAGAGAGTGCCTGTATGACCTGTCTCCTATACAAACCCTGGGCATGGAGTCTCTAATGAGCTTCCCTGGTGGACAACATTTCACATGTACTGTCACAATTCGAGAGAGGAATTAAGAATGTCTGATGTGACTTCACTGGGAGGAACTCTTGGAAGCTTGTGCCTGGGTTCCTCTGAACTATGATCCATGTACTTCTTCCCCTTTGTGATTTGGTTTTTTGTCTTTTCACTGTCATAAACCTTAGCTGTGAGTACAACTATGTGCTAAGTCCTGTGAGTCCTCCTAGCAAATTACTGGAATTGGGGATGGTCTTGGGACCCCAAACGCAGGAAGCCCCAACATTCAGCCCCTGGGGCTGGTCACACTTGGGGCTTTGTCAGAGAGGAAGGTGAGTAGAATGGCTGTGGGGAATGACAACAGTGTCCACCAGACATATCAACACTTCTTGGACAGTATCAATCATTGCAACAGTTAATGGATTCCACAGACACAAACGTGTCTGTGGAAAACATCTGTAGATTTTTAGAAACTTGCAACCAGAGTTTCCTGACTCATTATAAAGGTAATAAAGATATGTATCATAATTGGAGGTCAAAGGAAATCAAACCAGTCAATCCTAAAGGAAACCAATCCTGAATATTCATCAGAAGGCCTGATGTTGAAGTTGAAATGACAATACTTTGGCCACCTGATGTGAAGACCAGACTCATTAGAAAAGACCTTGATGCTGGAGAAGATTGGATGCTGGAGAAGATTGAAGGCAGGAGAAGAAGAAGATGACAGAGGATGAGATGGTTGGATGGCATCACCGACTCAATGGACATGAGTTTGAGCAAGCTCAGGGAGACAGTGAAGGACAGGGAAGCCTGACATGCTGCAGTCCATGGGGTCACAAAGAGTTGGACACAACTGAGAAACTGAACAGCAATGGCAAATCATAACTGGAACACAAATCTAAATTGTGAGGAAACTTAACTGATGACCTCATTCAAATCCACCCTCTTCCTTGACCTTTTATTCTATGGAAAGAGAGGCCATAACATCATGGAAAGGAAGTTAGGAGAAAATTACAAATACCAGTGACAGGACAACCAGGACGTTGCCCCATCACAGGCAGGGTTGCACTCTGAAGAAGGGTGGATGCCCCCACGCTTGGAAGCATGGAGATTCAGTGGGTGGTCCTAAGATCCAGGGACTTCCCAAGTGGCACAGTGGTAAGGAATTCACCTGCTAATGCAGGAGACACAAGAGACACAGGTTCAATCCCTGGGTGGGGAAGATCCCTTGGAGTAGGAAATGGCAACCCACTTCAGTATTCTTGCCTGGAAAATTCCATGGAGAGAGAAGCGTGACGGGCTATAGTCCATGGTGTCACAAAGAGTCGGACACAACTGAACAAACACGCATGCACGCACCTAAGATCAAGGGAGTTCCTGACCACTGAAATTGGCTGCAGTGGTTCAGTTGGAAACCTGGTGTAATGATTAGTCAAATCCATTTCACCTGCCTTCACTAATCAAGGTTGTTTTAAGACCTGAATGTTCCCCAAGCTGCACGTAGCTAAACAACAAGGTGTTTGCCAGAGCGATTTTCTAGGAACTTTGAATCAACTGTGTCTAGTTGGAGCTGAGCTTGTTAAGACCGGATGAGACCACTGACCCTCCAACTGGACGTGCGTGAGTGTCCTCTAGGTGGCCTTTGGACTTGCAGATACCAACAGCCTAGTAATTCCTGTGCCGAACAACTACCACACCTGTTTCTCATCAGCTTGCCCCAAGCTCCCAACATTCCTCACTCCTCAGAGCACCCTCCAGGAGGCAGTCTGAGTTTTTTTGTCTTGTCTTCTCCTCTAGCTACCTTTGTGAATATCCCGTGGTTTTGCTGCAAATTTCTATGTCTCAGGGTTGTGGCTTGGTGTGTAGGGGTCAGAAAAACTGGTTTGGTAGCAAGATGGAGGGGTTGATTCTCTTGTCACAGAATGAGCAAGGGAAATGACTCACAAGTCTGTTTTCATTCTCGTGTTCTCTGCCTCTGCATAGCCACATGGGCTATGTCTGTATGAGGAGAAGAAACTAAAAAGGACAATAAATAATAGAACATCCAAGTATTTGCTACAGTGTCAGTGGCATCTATGAAGGCCAACATGTGAACACAGACACAGCTAAAGACGACCTTGCTGGAGGATTCTGGGCTACCTAAGCACTCTGCCTCCTCTAATCTCTTGCGATCATTTTCCCATTTTAATCTCTCAGTGATCCCAGTCTTGGGTTGGGAAAGAGAGAGAAGAAAGTAAAAGGCATGGTAAATGCCCTAAAGGAGCCTGCATGTAGCTGGGGACAGAAACTACCAGCAGCAAACTCTTGACTTCTGAACTGTATATGCAGTAGAAGTGGGGCAACAGGGGTGGTCAGTGTGGGTTGAAGAGACCAGAGAGGCTTCCTGAGGTTTCCAGTCTGTGAACAGGTCTTGGGAGAAGAAAGAACTTTAAATTGGTGCAGGAGGGATAGAACTGCAGTGAAATGAGGCACAGCGCCGAGATGAAGTCAGGAGACCAGAGGAGGGGTGGGTGGGAGGAAAGCAGGCGACCTGGCCGTTGAGTAAAATGGAGCAAAGAGCTGGAGGTGGCTGAGGGCTGCCAGCCTTCGGCAGCTGATGCAGGCTCTCGGGCAGTGGTGTGGCAGGGTCTAGCCAAGGTGCACAGGGGAACCTGGAGATCAGGAGACCGACATAGAGACCCACCCCGCTCCCGCCCCAGGAACAGAGGTCCAGGGCTGAAGGCTCAGGGGAGGAAAGTTCTGTCAGGACTAAGAAGATGGACAGATTGGAGAAGGCTGAGCGAAGGCAGAAAGGGCAGAGCTCCGTGATTAAGCACAGAGAGTAGGCAGCAGCAACCAGGATTCCCCGCAGCAGGCTTGATCGCACACCGCCACTCACCCTCTGCCTGCCCCTCGCACTGACGCCCCGAGGCGGTCGGGAGAGGGCTGGGCAAGGTTCCCCCTGGGTTCTTGGCAGTCGTTCTCAGGGAAGGTCCATCTCCCCTCCTCCTCCTGTCTCTTGCCCTCCTTTGTTCCCTTCTTCCTCTTCTCACTTTCTGGCTTCTGGGCAAAAAGCAGCCACAGAGCCCTAGGTTCTTGGAGGACAGACCCACCCAGTGACTGGGCCCAGAAATGTCAGAAAAATGCCAGAACACCTCTGCCTGCTACTCCCGCCAGCCTGGCTGCAGCTGCCTCACTCCCAGCATGCTAAGTCGCACTACACCGCTTCAGTCATGTTTGCCTCTTTGCGACCCTATGGACTATATAGCTCCTCTGTCCATGGGATTCTCCAGGCAAGAATACGGGAGAGGGTTGCCATGCCCTCCTCCAGGGGATCTTCCCGACCCAAGGATCGAACCCGTGTCTTTTGCATCTCCTGCACTGGCAGACGGGTTCTTTACTACTAGTGACACCTGGGAAGCCTTTACTTCTAGTGACACCTGCCCAAAGAAGGGGGTCCAATGACAAGGGTGTCCCCCTTTCCCTCAGACTCCCCAGGCTGCTACCAACAGCTCAAGGGGAGAAGGGACGTGGTAGCATTTGCAGCAAGAAGGACATCAGTTCACTAGAACGGCTGGCTTCTGTTTCACAGGGACCGCGTGTGCGCAAAGGAGCAGCCAGTACAACCCTCGGTCAGTCTCAGTGTGTCTCCTCAGAGGGACAGTGAGTGTGCATGTGTACACACGTACACACGTGGGCGGGAACTCACCTAACATTAGAAAAAAAGTCTTTCTAACCCCTAATGGGTAGGAATGGACGTTGGGAGCTCTTCACTGTAAACCACTTCGCTGACCCATAGTCAAACTCAACAAATAAATCCTGGCGCCTGAGAAATCCTGCTAAATGAGAGAGGGGAGGGGAGAGGAAGGAAGAGGATGAGGGACAGGGAGACGGAGGAAGGGCGGAAGGAGGGAGGTAGAGGAGAGAGGGGAGGGGAAGAAGAAGGAGGGGAAGGGAAGAAGAAGGAAAGAAGGGGAGAAGGAGGGAGAGGGGAAAGAAGAAGAAGGGAAGACGGAGGAAGAGGAAAAGGAGGGGAGAGGGAGGGAGGGTGGGATGGGGGAGGGGGGGAGGGTGGGATGGGGAGGGGGAGGGGGAGAGGGAGGAAAAGGGGAAGAAGGGGAGAGGGAGGGAGGGGGGAAGGTGGAGGGGGAGAGAAAGAGAGATGGAGAGAGATGGTTCTGCCAATACCTCAGGTAACTAAGATCCCACAAGCTGCGACCAGCCAAAAAAATTTTAAAAATACATAGGCTGAGATTTCTAGACCCTCTTTTTTTGTACAGCCATCCTCCACATCACCACCCCCACCCCCAACCAAAAGAAAACCTTCTCCTACTTCACACACTACTCTACACACTGGAGATGCCCCACAAACCCTATACAAGGGGATGTGGATTTTCTCAGAGAAACCTCTAAACCACCAGTGGTCTCAATCCCTTGATTAGATGTGTTAGCAGTTTGGTGTGTATCCCTCTGTATCTTTCTCTGAACTAATACAAACATATGTAAACATTCATCAAGAAGTTTAGATCTAAAAGTTGAGTTATTACTAAGCTTGTTTTTCAGTAACTCTCATCTTTAACATTGTATTTTGGACATTCTTTCCACCCAATACATGTGGATCTAACTCTTTTAAATGGCTAGGCACACCCACCCACTTAATCCACATCTATTTTGCTAACACAGAGGTAGGAATTATTATACACACACACTCATTCCCAAGGCTATTCATCCTGGCATTGCCCCAAGTCTACCAAACATGAGGTTACTGCTGTGTGGTTTCTCCCTCACAACCTCTTTCAAAACCTCACTGGTTGGACTCTCAGAGGTGGTGGAAATCATTCTACCTGTGAGTCTGAACAGGCTACTCTTGAATCTCCCTAGCCTTCACTTGCAGAAGTAAAAACTTTAGCCTGGGAACATAGAGCAATCTCAGGGCCAGGCAAACACATTTGAAGGCTGCTATAGTAATGGGGGGGGCTTCCCTGGTGGCTCAGCAATAAAGAATCCACCTGCAATGCGGGAGATGCTAGTTCGATCCCTGGGTTGGGAGGATCCCCTGGAGAAAGAAATGGCAACCCACTGCAGTACTCTTACCTGGGAAATCCCATGGACAGAGGAACCTGGCAGAGTACAGTGCATGGGATCGAAACAGAGTTGGACATAACTTAGCAACTAAACCACCACTACCCCACACGGTGGTGGGGGGGGGGGTGAGGAAATTGGCCAGCCCTGCAAGAAGCAAAGGGAATCCTGGAGCAGCAGCAGACCCCCAAGCCTAGGGCTTAGCATCTGGGTTCTGGCTCCAGCTCTGAGATTAACTCACTGTGTGACAAGCCTTTCCCCTCCCTTGGCCTCTTCCATTAAATGAGCTGTTAACACTGATGTTACCAACGTCCTTCCAGCAGAAACCCTGGGCTTGGTCAGAGAACCTCGCTACTCACTGTGTATTGGGAGCTCCCTCTTATATTGGTCTCCTCTGGGACTCTGCTCCCTGCACTGTCAGGGCTGAGAGGCACTGGGAGGGAGTTGGTGATACCAGAGCAGAGGCTGGGCCTGCCCAGAGAGGCTGCCCTGGAGGCCAGAACCAGAGAGGGTTTCCAGGCCTGGACAGAGCCTCATCACCACCTCCTTAGGCCAAATGTGCCTTTGCGTGCTTTGGAACCATGCTGCACAGTGATTACACCTGGTGACACCAAGTACTTTTTCTCCTTAATTTTCAAAGAAAACCATGTCATTTTCAGCAAGCTCTGAGCACTGCCTACCTCTCTAAATGAGTACTGTTTGATCTCCTCTGTTGACCTGTGGGCCCCTTAAGAGCAACATCTACTATTTACTCATCTCTATATCCCCAGGGTCTAGATGACTCCTGAGATACACTAAGTATAAAAAATTTCTGCCTTACTAATTGATTCTGACTGCAAATGTAATACACTCGTGTTGTTAAAAAGTCCCAACAACACATAAATAAACTTAGTGAGCGGCAAAGGTTTCCCAAACTGTTCCATCCTCCTCTCCCTGTCCCATCAATAACCATTACTAACAGTTTGACAACAAACATTCTTTCATACTAGGTTTTCTCAACCCTGCACTATTCGCATTTGGAGCTGAATAATTCTTTGCTGTCAGATGATCAGCAGTGTGTCTAGCCTCTACCCAGAAGATGCCAGTAGCAGTGACGACCAAAAGCATCTCCAGACGTTGCCAAATATGCGGGGGATGGGAAGCAAAATTACCCCTCCCTGAGCTCTACTGTTCTATACACATGCAGAGAGAAAACAAGCCAGAGCACTGGGGCAGGGAAAGGGACAAATAGACATAGGTAGGTTGTTGTTTAGTCTCTAAGTCTTATCCGACTCTTTTTGACCCTGTAGACTGTCGCCCACCAGGCTCCTCTGTCTGTGG
>NW_024070198.1:12641676-12671237 GCF_014754425.2 Oryx dammah
ATCACTGAACCCAGGTAGGATAGGCGAGGCGTGAGCCGGGAAGCTGGAAGAAAATGCGAGGAGCTATAGGAACTGCAGACATGCTTTATTTGCTACTGGCTGGCACTGCAGCCAGAGATATTCCAGGCAGGCTTATATAGGTATTCATGAACAAAGGTGGCAGTTTCCCAAGCTATTACATACTGATATGTGTGCGCATTGCTATAGATGAGCTCAGTTGTTATATAACCATGCAAAGTCATTGTTTACCGGAAGTGGGGAGAGAGAGCCTGACCATCACCGTCTTAGCCAGTGACTAGTTCTCTAGATGCCACTCCTTCAGAGGCTTTTGCCCCACAGACTACGCAATTTCCGTCTTCTGTGGCATCGTTTAAGTGACTAAAGGAATCCCGTGAACCCACATTCCACTTCAGCAGTAGAGGCTTCAGCAACAAAATACTAGGGTGCAAGCTACACCCCCAGTACACAGCAAAACCCAGTACCAGGTACTGGACAGATTGGCCCACCATTCTTGTAATGGGTCTCCAGGAAGACAGTGTATCTTATGAATTTCCCGTCACGTGCTCTAATGCTGTTGTAATATTTTTACGATTATCTGGATATATGCACAACATTCTGTACCTAGAAATACACACCTTCCACCCTGTGTAGCAGTTAATAAATCTAGGGCCATTCAGTTCTGTAAGACTGTGATCCTCATTTGGTAAACTTCTTCATCCAGCAGAGTTAAGGCCTGATGTGATGCGTGTAATTCAAAGCAAGGGCAGTAGGCAAGGCAAGTGCAGTCATTGTATTTCAGTAACTATAGCTGCCCCTTGGGGCCAAAACAAAGCAAGTGGATAGTACCAGCAGAGGGTCCATTTCACTCAGCACCATGCACAGACTGTATTCCAGCTAGCGGGTTGTTGTGGGAGGGTCACACATACTGAGGCAGGCAGGTACCACTGGCCTTAAGTGTACTGTTCAGTCCAATTCCTGGGCAGGTACCCATACAGCCCACATACCCATAGGGTTCCATGAGGGACAAGGATTACAGTATTGGCCTCTTGATATGTATAATTAAGGCTAACCTTAGCACAGAGGGATAGGAGGGGGCGGTTCAATCTGCAGGCTCAGGACCATTCTTCTCTACACGAAGGGTACAGTTTCCTATAATTCAACACTTACTGCAGGCAACCAGGAAAACCCACCCCACATGACATGTTCTCCCCGGGGCGGGGCATATTCCACCATTTTTTCATATCTTGTACAATCGGGCGCTTTGCCTCAATCTATTCAATCCCCTTTTTTTCTGACCAGAAGGTGTTTCATTTCCAGGTCCAGATAATCAATGTCATAGGCTGAATATGCCAGGGAAGCCCCATGTTCAGTGCAGACCCAGCATGCTAACACATTTTGCACCATCACATAAGTGTGTACCCTACACATCTACAATCATACTGATCATGACACACCTACGGAGAGAAAGACAGAGGTCAAAGGCACCAACACCGACAATTCCTTCCCATCTAACAAAACGCATGCAAGCTTTGTGTCTTGGGAGAGAACTGTTCCTGTACCAGGGGTTTACTTGGCTTCGTATACCACACTTTGTTTGCCTGATTGCTCACATCCTATGATTCTATATGAAGCATAACAGGTGAACTCATAAGGAGCCACAGAGAGAGCATGAAGGCACCCTTCAGCACTGAGGTGGCCCCCTGTGGTCCTAGCCAGCTGACTTGCACCCATCACCCATGGTACTCCCTGGAACTCATGTTGCAGTCCTTGTCCCCATGGGGCTGGAAAAGCCATCTTCCACATATGGGGTGCTTTTACCTTCCATGTCCAAGTCCAGTCCACCATCTGCCCTAGTGAAATCCGTGTCGGAGCCAGCAGCAGGATATCACCTCGGGTTCCATATCTAGGCTTTAACAAAATGTCTGTTGTCATTACTTGCAATTGTGTGGGTTCGGCGGCACGATTTAGGAGAGCCTCCAGAGGGGCAACGGCATCATGCAGAGATGAAAACCATGTGAGTGGTCACTAAAGGATGGGGTCTCCCCTGAAGAGTTTCTCATTAAGGATCCATAAAATCTCCCATAGGTGTCAGGCCCCACCCTTCAAAGAGGGGGAATCAATAGACATCCATAGGCTCTGTTTTAGCAAGCCATTATATCATTCAGTCATACCTACTGCCTGTGGGTGGCATGGAACATGAAATATCTATCGTATCCCCAGTCTACGAGCCCATTCCCAAACCTTCCCAATGAAATGGTACCTTGATCACTTTCTATTATCAGAGGTTGGCCGTATAGGGCCATCAGGCAATCAAATGCCTTAAGCGTATAGCATTGAGCCATGGCCCTGCATGGTCAGGCAAAAATCAAACCTGTACCTGTGCCTACAGTTGTTAACGCAAAGCTAGGGTTATCTGATGCTGGCAGAGGCCCTATGAAAGCCATTTGCCACCGAGTCAAGGGAACCCTTCCTCTTACCACTTGTCTATCAGTGGCTGCCAATCTTTGGGGACAGAGGTCCTCCCGGGCACATGTGGGGCAGTCATGGCAAGCATCTGCTTTCTCGTTCCATGAGATGGGGAGACCCCCATCTTTTAGCGACCACTCACATGGTTTTCATCCCTGCATAAGGCACCAGAGCAGCCAGCCCCCTGCCTCACCGGGCATGGCTGGTTCCACCCATGGGACATGCCCAAGCCTGTCCGCTTCATCTTCTCCCAGGCTTGCCATAGGCAGACGCCCAGTCACATGTGCCACGGTTATGTCTTTCTCATGCCCTCTGTTCCATAGGTCCTGCCACGTGGCTTGTCCCACAGGGGTCGATGTCCTGCTAGCCACTGCTGTGCTTTCCATGTCTTGATCCATAAGTTTAGACCTCTATATACTGCTGTCTGTACAAATAGTAAAGGGTGTTACTTCGTTCTTTGCTACCACCTAGACAGTTCACAGTTTGGCCCACTGGCTGTTTTGGCCCAATCCTGAGTCAAACCGTATTTGCATCTGTGGCAGACTGGATAGTAAAGGCCATCCAGGAGGAAGTCTGGCCTTTGCTGGACCCATCAGTGTACCAGGCTCGAACATCTTTTGAAGGTTTATCTCCTTTAAATGGCAAGGGTTCCAGTTCCATTCCATTATTGTCAGGATGGCTCCCAAGACCAACAGCAGGTGTTTCTTCTGTAAATGTAACAGGCCTTAGAATATGCTGCAACTCTTGAGACAAAGGATGGGTATACAAGGAGCTCTTTTGTTCTAGGTATGCTCTCCACTTAGCCAAAGCTGAGGTTTGTGCTACCCCCATCTTGGGAGATGATACCCAAGACCATAGCCAGCCCATTATAGGGTACATTGCTTTGATATATACCAGAGCCTTCCTCGTTTTTGCTTCTGTGGACAATAAAGTGGTATAGTTGCTTCCCCACTGAGGAATACCTCATTTCTACCCTCTTCCACAATTGAGACCAAAATCCCAAAGGGGTGCATAACCATTCCTGCCATTGCCACCAGCTCCATCCAAACCCTTCATGGGTGACGTGGTCTTCTCATTCAAAGGGCTTGGTTGGACCCACAGCCTGTAGTGCCTGGGCCTGCTGCACTGCTCACTTAGTGGCCCGGAATTCTTATTCTATGGTATCCAACAATCCCCAGGCCACCCCCTTCTTCATAAGTGAGTATAAGGGGCATGTCACTTGGGTCAGGTAAGGTATAAATGTTCTCCAGTATCCTAGGAGTGCAACATAGGTCTGCAATTGAGTCGTGGTGGTAGATTGCAGGAACATTTGTATTTTGTCAATTACTGCTTCCAGTATCACTTCGGTCTTAGCCAACCAGACAACTCCGAAGAAGTTGACAGATGACCCTGGCCCTTGGATTTTTGCAGTGTTCACAGCCCACCCACATGATTTCAAATGCTTAAAAAGCTCTGGTACACACTGTTCTAAATCTTCAAGGGAATCAGGTTAGTAGCACATCAGCAATATAATGGAACAGTTTCTCTGATGCTGGGAGCTTCTATTTTCCCAGGTCTTCCACAACCAGCCCATGACATACAATTGGGCTGTGTAGGTAACCTTGGGGAAGGCCCCTCCCATGTAAATGTAAATTGATATTGGCTCTGATCAGGTAGAGCTATAGGAAAAAATCATTAACTAAGTCTGCCACATAGTGATAGGTGCCCAATGCTGTGGTCAATTGGTCCATCAAAGTCGCAGACTGATGGTATGGTAGCATGCCAGAGCAGCGCAACTTTGCTGAGTTCTCTGTAGCTTATTATCATCTGCCACGAGCCATCAGCCTTCTGAACAAGCCACACTGGGGAGTTAGACTATGAATGGGCTGTACAAGGCCCACTTTTGCCAGCTTGGCAATGGTGGCAACTATCTCCTCATGCCCCCTGGTAGATGGTACTGTCTCACAGCTGTCACCCTCCAAGGTGTCAGTAGTAACTGTGGGGAATGCTTCAAATATCCCCTCACAACAGCCTTCACCACATGCACTTGGAGACAACATTCCCTCTAAGAGGTCTGCAACTTTAGACCTTGGAGAACATTTATCCCCAAAATATATTCCGGGATCAGAGATACACCCACAGTATACATCAGCACAGAGAGCCATTCGATTTCTTAAAGGCAGGTACACAGACTTTACCTTACCTGTTTCACCACCATAGCCATCAACGCGTGCACTGGGGCCTAGAAGCTGTTCTGGCTTACTGTAAATACGGCTACATTGGGCACCGGTGTCAACCAGAGCCATTATCTTCTGTACATTAGCCTGTGACCAGTAAGTTTTGAGCTCTGCACGGGGCCTCTGGTCCCCACTTAGGTTCTTTGGGTGGACACCTTGGCCTGAGCTCTATTCAAAGTGAAAGAGGGCATCTGAGGATACACCTTTTGAGGCCACATAGTCCTCCAGGTAGATGGTCTATTTCTCTTGCTGTGGGCGTTTCCCACATGTGGTAAACTGCTGCTCTGGCCTCAATTGCCTCCATAGCTCTAGGATATAGTTTGAGTTGTTCATCCATCTTGATTTTATTGACTCCCACTGTCAGCAGTCGGCCCACATCTGCATCTGCGTACCCAGTTGGGTCCTTTACAAGTTCGGCCTCCCTTTGGGGTCTTCACACTTCTAATCCCCTTTGCCTGCCACCCTCCCTCTACTTCTCTGAAGATGCCACCACTGAGGTCACTTCCTAGATGGGACGGTCCACATAGGGCACAAGAATAGCAGTCGACCTGAAGGAGGTAGGTGGGACATTGTTCAAAATGACATCTCGCATGCCACCTGTAAAATGCTTTACACCTGGGCCCCGAGTATTTAAGTTAAGCATAGACTGTTTCATTCCTAACTATCACACAACTTGAGTTAACTCAGCAAAGGTATGCCATTTTCTTGCATTATCCAGGAGTTGTCCCTCATTTCTCCATACAGCGTGGATGGCAACATTAATCCATTCCATCAGGGAGTATGTTTGGCTAGGCACCCCCGGCATGTGTCACCTAACGTTCTGTAATCTTTGTTTCAACCAGGGGTTAGTGGTTATAGATGCCAACTGTTCTATCTCATTTCTGGTGCAAATAATACCATCCACCCCTGTGGCAAGCTGCCAAGGGTTCCCCTTGCTGCTGTTGAAACTGCTTACCCAGGTCAATCAACTCCACCTGGATACACGGCCAATAAGTTGTGAGCTCAGTCACACACACACTGGGAGCCGCGTGGGGATGCCCCACACCTGGGCCATAGGCTGCTGGTGTTTCATCTTCTGACGCATGACTGGTCTCGCTAACAAGCAGGGACCCATGGTATCATAATGTTCATCATCACCGTCCTGTGTCTCCTCGCTATGGGAAACATTGGGTTCCTCAGGCCATGCATTTCTGGCTCTAATGTCCATATACGTTGCTCCAGTTCTTCCTCACGTTCCTGCAGTTTGCAGACCTGTGCAGCATTGCACATAGCACCATCCACATTAGCTTCCAGGGAAGTTAAGAAAATGCTTCTCACTGTAACGGTGGCAGTGTGTGCCGCCTTGCCTGGCAAATGGGAACTTACTACCTGTAATGCCTTATCAAGACTATCCAGTGACCCGTCCACCACCTCCCACTGGTGTGTTCCACTGGGGCCCACACCAAGAGGACTGAGGCCACCGGGTACCACACACTTTGCAGTGGCCCCTGACTTCCTCCATTCATTGGCGCCTCAGGCTCCCCTACCTGCTGGGAATCCTGCCTACTATGACAGTTCTCTTATCACTGAACCCTGGGTAGGTAAGGCACAAGCTGGCAAGCTGGAAGAAAATGCTAGGAGCCTTTTTATCCTAGGAGCTAGGATAGAAACTGCAGGTATGCTTTCTTCTCTAGTGCCTGGTGCAGCAGCCAGAGATGTTCCAGAACACTTACATAGGTATACGTGAACAAAGGTGGCAGTTTCCCAAGCTGTTGCACACTGATGCATGTATGCATTGCCACAGAGGACCTCAGTTGTTATATAACCGTGCAAAGTCATTGTTTACAGGAAGTGGGGCGAGAGAGCCTGACTATCGCCATCTTAGCTAATCACTAGTTCTCTACAGTTGCTATTTCCTTCTCCAGGGGATTTTTCCAACCCAGGGATCAAACCCATGGCTCCTGCTTGCAGGTGGATTCTTCACCACTAAGCCACATGGGAAGCCCTAGACATAGGTACAGATACATATATGTAACTGTGCTGTGGTGGGTCACTCAGTTATGTTCAACTCTTTGCGACCCCATGGACTGTAGCCTGCCAGGTTCCTCTGTCCATGGGGATTCTCCAGGCAAGTATACTGGAGTGGGTTGCCATGCCCTTCTCCAGGGGATCTTCCCAACCCAGGAACTGAACTGGGGTCTCCTGCATTGCAGGCAGATTCTTTACCATCTAAGCTACTACAGAAGCCCATGTATGTAAAATAGTCGAACATGAGCTACAATTCCTGTTCCTAATTCTTCTGTGGTTGTAATCCATACACTCATTCTTTCCTTCATTTTCCAAATATTTATTGAGTACTTCCTATGTTCTAGGAACTGTGCTCAGAGATAAAATTAAAATACTAAACTACAGCTAAAATTTTCACCATCACCCACTTCTTTGGGGATATTTTCATCCCCAAAATGAAGAGGAGGGGTGGGAAAGAGTCATCCAGCCTG
The DNA here is from genome assembly GCF_014754425.2 of Oryx dammah. Classification (NCBI taxonomy): domain Eukaryota; kingdom Metazoa; phylum Chordata; class Mammalia; order Artiodactyla; family Bovidae; genus Oryx; species Oryx dammah. The sequence goes on from NW_024070198.1 coordinate 12,648,836, forward strand.
GGACAGTTACTCCTCAATTTCCCACCAGCTCTGATCAGCTCCTTCCCTGCCTTCTGCCCACAACCTCCATCTGACTGTTTGCCATATTGGGTTGGGAAATGAGAAAGGGATAGAAAAAAGGAGAGAAAAAGGGAAAGATGTTGCCCATATCCTTGGCCTTCCTTGGAAAGGAACAGTTGGAATTACTGCCTTCCCAAAAGTCTAGGGCTCAGAGTCCTCTCAAGCCCCCCACACCCAGCACCACAGATGCCAATTCCCTGCAAGAAATCCCTAAGAACTTTATGAGGACCCTGCTCCCAAATGTACCTAATCCTAGTCTTGCTCAATTGGTCTCAGCCTTCACTGTTTACTTGGGCTGGTCTCTGAGCAGAATCTGTGACCGCCCTCAAATTAGGTAAGTGGCACAGCCTCTGGCTATTGACTGATGCAAAGATTACCGTTCCGCAAACAGGAGCATGTTAATTTTTAATTTCACTGTGTTGACTGCTGATCAGGCTTCCTCCTTGTCCTATAACCAATAGTGACCTCGTCAGAAGAAACACACAGTCCTTGCCTCACAGTAAAAGTCCACTCATCTGGTCTTCCTGGCACTAGCTGGGCTTTTTAAAGCAGATTCCATATTGATATGAACTTAGTCAACAGAGAAGTAAAGAATTTCTTGTGATGTGGGCAACCCTGGATCAACACAAGACCCAGATGAGCAGCATGGTTCTCTCAGGGTTAAAGAGAAATTCCCAGGGCAGGCCTTTGAGGTTCGGGCTCTGGGGTAAGGAAAGGACAGGGCCCTCCTCTCACGAGGAGAGTGTTTCTTCTATGAGCACCAGCTCATGATAAACCATCACCTAGGAGACACACTCACACCCTGGAGCACAGTTGTTCTCAGCAGTGACTTCACCACTGCTCGTGAGACCGGAAACCAGCAGGGCACGTGCCACCACCTCCTTACAGGGGCTCTGCTGTTTGCTCTGTCCCTCAGTTCACATCGACATCATGCTGTCTCTGGGAGGTCATGGCCAGCGTCCCATGGCGTGGAAAAGGAAACTGAGGAGAGTTGCCCTGCGCAGGGTTCCACAGTTCATATCCTCATGGGGTCGCTCATTTAGTGCGGAGACCTGCCAGAGACCTTCCTCTTCCTCTTCTCCTTTTGCTTTTATGGAGCCAAAGTAGTTTCGGTCTGAAAACCATGATGAATTTAACATAGATCAAGAAGAGCCACAGAAGCAATTTTTCTCATCTGAGATGGGTTGGATGCTTCGATTTTATGCCATTTGTCTACCTTGTCGTTCACTGCAGAGAAAATGTTCTAACACTGTCCTCTGTGGCCTCAAGCCATTTCCCTGAGGCTGTTAGACTAAAAACACAGAAAACCAGAGAAATTAAAAATATGCTCAGAGCCTGAGTGAAATTGAACGTTAGTCAGAGGCAGGGATTCATTCAGTTGGTTACTTTAAATAATTCACTCCAGAAAAAGACTGGATGAGTACGTGTGTGTGTGTGTGTGTGTGTGTATATATATATATATATATATATATAAACTTCAACTTCAATGCTCAGAGATGAATGCACCAAATTATACAAGCCTCACAGAGTTTGAGGACTGGAAGGAGATAAGGAAATCAGTCATTAGAGCAAGTCAAGACTGGTAACTTGTTTCTGGGGAGCTACTTCTGAATCTCCTTAAATTTCATGATCACCAGAGACATAATTCTTGGTGTGGTTGGAGAAAGAAAGGGTGGGGTTTACCGTGTTGTCATCTGCCTGCTTTCACCTCTCACAAGTCTCCCCACCACCTGTCCCAGCATTCCCATGAACACCAGCTTCAGGAGATTCTTCCCTGAAAAACTTTATCTGGTCTCGCCTGTTTGGGAAATGCTACACCTGGGTAGTTGCAACGTGCATCCACATACTAAATGCTGCTGCATTGAGGAGTCCTGGAATCCAGAAAACCTCACTGACTTTAAGTCTAATCCCCAGTCTTACTTTGCGATGGTGTCAGGTAGGACACAGCTGCAAGGGACAGAAAAGCTTACGCAAAGCTGGGATAAACAATCAGGACATTGATATTTCACAAAGCAGATGTTTAGAGATGCAGGGCAGGCTCTGGAGAAACCCTCATGTTTTTCTGCCCTAGCATCCTCAGCGCCAGCTTTCTCCTCAGTCATGAGATGGCCTGATTCAGGGCAGAGGAAGAGCAACAACCATTTCCTCATGAGAAGAAATTTTCCCACAAGGCCCTGGCATTCATGCTGGTCTCGTTGGCCACAGTCAGGTCACAGGTCCTGAACTGTCAAAAGGAACAGCCTTTCCCTCCGATCAGTGCCCCTCAGGCTGGTGGAGGGTCAGCTTCCCTGTGAGCCAGAAGACATCTCTGAACAAAACTGGAGCTCTGTTGGAGGCAGAGGAGAAGGAGTGGGCTGCCCACAGCATTTACTCCAAATGCATACTTCCTTTCACAACCAGTATCTGTGATGGTTCATCTTCTGGGTCACTTGGAGTGCACAGACTTTTGACCAAACATTACCCTGGGTGTGGCTGAGAGGGTGTTTCTGGGTGAGCTAGTAGACTGTCAAGCATCCCCAGGGTAGATGAGCTCATCCATTCTCAGTTGAAGACCTGAGCAGAATGAAAAGGTGGAGTAAAAGTGAGTTCCTCCAGCCTGGCTGCCTGAGCTGAGATATGGGTCTCCTTCCTCCGAACTCAGACCGAAATGCCATCTCTTCTTGAGTCTCCAGCCTGCTGGCTCGCAGACTGGAACTTATCCTGTCTCTTGGGCCTCCAGCTTGCTGACTGCAGGTCTGGAGACTTCTCAGCCCCCCATTCCTTATAATAAATCTCTTATACACACATACTCACTAGTGGTTCTTTCTCTCTGGAGAATCCTAATACATACCTCATTATGTCCCTTCTAACTGAGGCTTCTTTGTACACTTTGGAAAATGTGGGAAAGTTTTCCTGGATAGAGTTCAAATTCTCTCATATAGCATTCAAACCCCATGATGGTGTGGGTCCTCTCTAGTCCCTGTACCAGTCTCCTCTCCAGCAAACAAAATGCTCTTTCAGACTCCTGTGCTTTTGCTGTTTTCTCTGCTAGTTGCCCCTTTCCATCTTTCAAATGCCTATGCAGCTTTCCAGCATGATTCAAACACCACTTCTCCATGAATCCTTCAATGAACCTCTGCCTCCAACCCCACAATCAGACAGGGTCCTAGCTCTGCCGCTTACTAACAGTGGAAACCTGGGCAAGTTATTTAACCTCCGTGCTCCAGTTCCCTTTCCAGAAAATGAGGATCCTACAAGTAGCTCCCAAACAGGATTAAGTGAGCCAGTACCTGCATTGCTTTGAACAGTACCTGTCATTCCTCTTTGAGACTTGGCACAAGTGATACGTGACTAGTGCTCAGCAGATGCTTGGTGAGTGAGTGGCTGTTCCTCAGATCTGAGAAACTGAAATTCCAATATGGTGAAAGAGTTTCACCACATCCCACTGAAAGGAAGTGCCAGAATTTGGAATCTGCGTCTCCTGACTTCAGAAATCAGGAGCTCTGCCTAACATCGAGAGGTTGCATCCCACCATGTGACAGCCTTCCTGGATTCAACAAATCTTTATCGAATACCCCTATGCCAGATGCTCTGCTGGGAGTCCGTGATGCAGAAAACAAAATCCCTGCCTTCAAGGCATCAGAGACCTTCCCCTGGACCAAAGCTTCACTGACCTCCCAGCATCCCAGCTCCTGCTCCTCCCATCCATTCCTCTGGGCACCATTCAGAATGACTTCTTGGGCTTAAGTGCCCCAAAAGCCACGACCTGCTGGGAATAATGTATACACTCCTGGTCCATCACTGTGGTCATCCATCAGAATCTAGCTTCATTTATCCACACAGACTTGTATCTGACCACTGGCCAGCTAACTCCCTCCTACTGTGGGTCAAGACTTCTCACCAACCCACAAACCACACAGCAGACTTGTTTCCATGTCCACATCTTTGCTCATTGGATGCCTCCCACCTGACAAGCTTTCTAAGCTTCTCAACCTGTAACTGGTGTAATCTACTTCGTTGCGTGCATGCTAAGTCATGTCCAATTCTTTGTGACTGGATGGACTGCAGCCCACCAGACTCCTCTGTCTGAGATTTCCCAGGCAAGAATACCGGAATGGGTTGTCATTTCTTTCTCCTCCAGGGGATCTTCCCAACCCAGGAAACAAACTGTCTCTTGCATCTCCTGCACTGGTAGGCAGATTCTTTACCACTGTGCCACTTAGGAAGCCCATTAATCTACTTCATTTGCCTGCAGTAAAACAAAGTCACTTTTTTTTTTTCAGTGAAGCCCCTGGAGATCCTGCATGTTCCTATTAGAACTATATTCCCCTCTATGCTCTCCTAAATTTGTCTAAGAACCCCAAGCGCTTTCTAAGGATAAATGAAACAGTCAGTGTTTGTGTCTGCTTTTGCTTCTTATCCCCTGGTGCAGTTGAAGGATCACCCCTAAACCACCTTAGAACACTCTCTGTCCCAACTCAGGACACAGGTTATAGCTGCTATCATTACAGCTCTACTGAGCTATGTCCCCAGATCTGGATGCTAGCGGCTTTCCACAGCCATCTGTGTTGAACCCACATCACGAACCAGACACTGTAGACCTTGGGATGATTTTCTGCCAGTCAGTCCAAGGTCCTGGCCACTCCCATCAAATTCCCCTCACTTCCAAACTCTGCAAAAGGAGGTTGTGCTCTGGTCCTTTCCCACCCAGAAGATTCCTGGGCCTTGGATGTGAATTGACCCAACCTTCTTCAGGGTGCTGCAAACCAAGGAGGGAAATGGCTGCTGGTAAGCCACAAAAGACAAGTTCCCGTTTCACCTTCCTGTCAGGCCAGTAGGTGTCTGCTTATACTTACTAAACTGAGAGGTGCTATTTGAGGGACTCACCCTGAACCAAGGTGACCAGCTGTGTCCATCTTCTTGGAAGCATGCCGGCAGCTTCCCACTCCAAGCTGTTTTAGATTGTTCTTACCCAGTAACTTATTACATAACCATCTCATGGCTCATCCTTTAAGGCCCTGGAAAAGTCTAAAATAATGCCTCTCTTCTAAAATTCCTATATAGTCTTATAGTCTATATATAGTCTGTATCTTATATATAGTCTTATATATAGTCCATATTTTGATTTATTTATTTATTGAACAAATATTTATTGAGCATCAACTATAAACCAGGCCCAGGCATTAGAGATGCAAAATTAAGAGGGGCCACAGCCTCTGCCTCCAGAACCTACCAAGACATTGGATTTTATATTGGGCTGTGCTGGCCAGTGAGATAGTTGCCAAGGCCCTGTGCCCATAGTGATAATACCAGAAGGCCCACTCGCTCTATGACAGTTAATCTAGCTGATGACAGATAAGGCTGCAGCTTCGATCAAATTGCAGCCCAACTTCTGTCTTCCTGTAACATTATGGTTACATCTTTCACCCCCAGCTCCAGCCCATCAGCACCTGCTCCATTTGAAAGGACCATGAAAGAGGATCTCCTACCATCCTACAGAAGTATTTTTCAGTGGTAAGGCTAAAAGTATCTTAGCTGAGCATACCCACAGAGAACTGGGTTGGATTTCTGAAAAGGATATAACCTGGTGTACTCCTTTAAAAACTTAGTTCAGTTCCACAAATGTTTATATAGTAATTTCTATATGGCCCGATGAATACTCAGGTTCAATTAACATTTTGGACCTTCCTTGTTTCTGTTAAGACCAACGATAATTCTAATCTACAAAGAGTTGTCATGTAAACGTAAATTTATCTTTGCATGAAGGATAAGTAAAATAAAAAGGAAGTCCTTGGTGTTAAGCGGGTTCAGTTCAGTTCAGTCTCTCAGTTGTGTCCGACTCTTTGCGACCCCATGAATTGCAGCACGCCAGGCCTCCCTGTCCATCACCAACTCCCGGAGTTCACCCAAACTCATTTGCATCCAGTTTGTGATGCCATCCAGCCATTGCATCTTCTGTCGTCCCCTTCTCCTCCTGCCCCCAATCCCTCCCAGCATCAGAGTCTTTTCCAGTGAGTCAACTCTTCGCATCAGGTGGCCAAAGTATTGGAGTTTCAGGTTTTAGCATCAGTCCTTCCAAAGAACACCCAGGACTGACCTCCTTTAAGATGGACTGGTTGGATCTCCTTGCAGTCCAAGGGACTCTCAAGAGTCTTCTCCAGCACCACAGTTCAAAAGCATCAATTCTTCAGCACTCAGCTTTCTTCACAGTCCAACTCTCACATCCATACATGACTACTGGAAAAATCATAACCTTGACTAGACGGACTTTTGTTGGCAAAGTAATGTCTCTGCTTTTCAATATGCTATCTAGGTTGGTCATAACTTTCCTTCCAAGGACTAAGCCTCTTTTAATTTCATGGCTGCAGTCACCATCTGCACTGATTTTGGAGCCCCCAAAAATAAAGTCTGACACTGTTTCCACTGTTTTCCCATCTATTTCCCATGAAGTGATGGGACCAGATGCCATGATCTTCATCTTCTGAATGTTGAGCTTTAAGCCAACTTTTTCACTCTCTTCTTTCACTTTCATCAAGAGGCTTTTGAGTTCCTCTTCACTTTCTGCCATAAGGGTGGTGTCATCTGCATATCTGAGGTTATTGATATTTCTCCCGGAAATCTTGATTCCAGCTTGTGCTTCTTCCAGGCCAGCGTTTCTCATGATGTACTCTGCATAGAAGTTAAATAAGCAGGGTGACAATATACAACCTTGACGTACTCCTTTTCCTGTTTGGAACCAGTCTGTTGTTCCATGTCCAGTTCTAACTACTGCTTCCTGACCTGCACATAGGTTTCTCAAGAGGCAGGTCAGGTGGTCTGGTATTCCCATCTCTTTCAGAATTTTCCACAGTTGATTGTGATCCACACAGTCAAAGGCTTTGGCATAGTCAATAAAGCAGAAATAGATGTTTTTCTGGAACTCTCTTGCTTTTTCGATGATCCAGCAGATGTTGGCAATTTGATCTCTGGTTCCTCTACCTTTTCTAAAACCAGCTTGAACATCTGGAAGTTCATGGTTCATGTTTTGCTGAAGCCTGGCTTGGAGAATTTTGAGCATTACTTTGCTAGCATGTGAGATGAGTGCAATTGTGTGGTAGTTTGAGCATTCTTTGGCATTGCCTTTCTTTGGGATTGGAATGAAAACTGACCTTTTCCTGTCCTGTGGCCACTGCTGAGTTTTCCAAATTTGCTGGCATATTGAGTGCAGCACTTTCACAGCATCATCTTTCAGAATTTGAAATAGCTCAACTGGAATTCCATCACCTCCACTAGCTTTGTTCATACTGATGCTTTCTAAGGCCCACTTGACTTCACATTCCAGGATGTCTGGCTCTAGGTGAGTGATCGTACCATCATGATTATCTTGGCCATATAGATCTTTTTTGTGTAGTTCTTCTATGTATTCTTGCCACCTTTTCTTAATATCTTCTGCTTCTGTTAGGTCCATACCATTTCTGTCCTTTATCGAGCCCATCTTTGCATGAAATGTTCCCTTGGTATCTCTGATTTTCTTGACGAGATCTCTAGTCTTTCCCATTCTGTTGTTTCCCTCTATTTCTTTGCATTGATCATTGAGGAAGGCTTTCTTATCTTTCCTTGCTATATTCTTTGGAACTCTGCATTCTTTTCACAGCTATTTGTAAGGCCTCCCAGACAGCCATTTTGCTTTTTTGCATTTCTTTTCCTGCCTACAAAAAAGAAAGCCATTTGATTGAAATTCTGCGTGTGTGCTCAGTTGCACAGTCGAGTCTGACTCTTTGTGATGCCATGGACTGTAGCCTGCCAGGCTCCTCCATCCATGGAATTCTCTAGGCAAACATACTGGAGTGGGTTGCCATTTCCTACTCCAGGGGATCTTCCCACCCTAAGGATGGACCCATGTCTCTTGTGTCTCTGCATTGGCAGGTAGATTCTTTACCACTGCCCCATCTGGGAAGCCCTGATTGAGGTTCTGAATGTTAATAAAACTTTTCCCCAGACTTGAGAGCTCAGGTGGAGGAACTATCACAGGTTTCTGAATAAGTATAGAATTCAGAACAGAGAACTATTAGCACTAAGTGGCTTCAGAAGAGTTGGACCAGAGGTCTAGCCAGAAAGGACTGGGCTTACCCAAGTGTTGGGCTGCCAGACAGGGCAATGAGTGGTATGCATGCAGCCAGCAGAGCTGGACTCTTGGCTTTGGAGCATAGCTGTAAATTGCCTTCCTACCTAACATATATGCCCTGAAATTCCTCACAGGGGAGTTGAATTCAGCTCTGGGAGGATCATGTGCTTCAGAGGATTTATCACTAGACAAGTTTAAGGAAGGGAGGAGAAACTTAGGAGTGGAGCCTTAAGTCTCAGATCACAGATCAGACCACAAAAAGGCCGCAACTTTGTGAATGGCTGACCAAGAGTGAAAAGGGGTAACCTCCCACTTGATGGCATCCTGAGTAATGTGACCATCCAGGGACTCACCATGAAGCTACAATAAGGATTGTGTGTTTACTGGAGAGAAAATGAGATCTCATAAAGGGCCTGCTGCAAGGAGAAGGCAATCACCTGTACATTTGGATAGGGTCCTGACTGCAGCCCAATTCTCTTCTGAGTGGGAGGTCCCACAGATGTCCTCACCAGCCCACCTAGCCAGCGCTGGTGAGCTGAGAGTTCGGCCTCTGCCTAGGCAAGCTTTGAGGCAATGCACAGTCCTGAAATCTTAACTAATTATCAAGGTGATGCGCACAAAGGACATGAGAAGTGAGGACTGGCCAGGACTTGTTGTCCAGGGTGATGCCTCAAGCTTCCTTTGAGCCCAGACCACAAAAAGAGGCCATCTGGGGTATAGGATAGGCCAGCTTTCCAAGGCATTCAAGGAATTAAAGAAAACTTTCTTAGGTGGGGAGGGGGAGTGGTTATTGGTGTTCTAAGGGTAAGTGATTAGAGTATTAGAAGGGAAGGGTTATCAAAAATCTACTAAGCACCAGCTGTTTTATATGCAGCATCTGTTTTAATCCAAAAAAAAAAAAATGCTGTAAAAGGAACATGGCCTCTCTGCATTTGACCAGTGAAGGAACAGATTGAGAGAGAGTGAACTCCCCACGGATGCTACTAAGTGACTAGGTTAGAATGTGAACCTGGCTCACATTTTTGGCAAAACCTGTGCTTTTCCCAATTAGACTAACAATCTAATTCAACAACAATGTTCAATGCATAATAAGGCATAGAGCTGGGCTTTGGGCACATATGAGTGTGAACAAGACACACAGTCCCTGCCTCACAGGCTAGTGGGAGATGCAAGACCTGTAATTATAATGGCTAGAAATATTCTAATAGCAGTCAAAATAGTCCATGGTAGCAGCTCCTCAACCTCATGTTGTTCCTCCTCCCCTGGGTCACTAAATCTGACCAGACCAGTCTTGCTGGTCCCACAAACCCAATTCAATTCCTTCCTGGAGTCTGTGTTTGCCCTGCCCTCTCTCCATCCTGACCTTCCCCAGCTCAAGGTCACTTTCTCAGCATCCTTTCCTGATCTCCCTTGGATCATCTGCACACACACACCCTCAGTCCCCTTCCACATTTATTTTATTTTCCTAGCTTAATTTTCTTCCTAATACTTAAGTACAAGTTTGAAGTCTTATTGTCTGGATTCCAGTCCTAGTTCCACCACCTTCTAGGCATTTGATTTGGAACAAATTACTAGCTTCCTGACTTTCAGCTTCCTGTCTGTCAGCAGATAATAATTACGTGTAGTACAGAAGGTTTCTGTGGGGACCAAAGGGAATAATCAATGAAAATATCAGAGCACAAAGAAACTGCTTAACACAAGATAGCTGTTATTGTTTTTTTGTTTGTTTCTTCACCACTAAAATGTGAACTCCATGAAGACCAGGACTTGGTCTGTTCACTGTGGCATCCTCAGGGCCTCGCATATGGCAGGCCTGCAAGAAATATTTAATGAATGAATAGCTAACTTTTCACGTGCTAGTCAGCACTGATCCCAGTTAAGCTTCACAGTCACTCCATGTGGCAAGAATCATCCCCATCCTCATTTTATAGACCAGAGCCAGAAAGGTTAAGTACATTTCCTAAGGCCACACAGACAAGAAAGAGTGAGCCAGGATTCAAACCAGAAGTGCAGTGAGAGAGGGACAAGAAAAGGGTGATGGGCACTCAAAGAAGAGGATTGGTTGAGACCTTCAATCTCGGTACCCACGGGAGGCGGTGTTTCTGAGCTGGCTTCTGAATGATGGGTGAGATGGGTGGTTGGAAACTGAAAAGAGAGCATTTCTGGCAGCGAAAGAATGAAGGAAGTGTAGCGTACAGGCCTGAAAACAGGAAAGTTCTGAGGTGTTTAAGAAAACAGCAAATTGTCCGACTAGGACAGGAATGCCGCAGGGTGTGACCCATGAGTCACGCTGGCCCAGTCACTGCTGGACTGGATGTGGATTTGGACAGGGGGTGGCCGATGTAGCCAGCCTCCTCTGCGTCCAGACGTGGGGATGGCACGTCACCTTGGAGCAGACTTCATGTTTATAGGGAAAATCACTGGAGTGAGCCCTTGTCCACGGGAAGGGAAGAACACGGAGTTTGTCCAGTGCTCTAGTCGAGGCTGCTCCACCTCTCTGCCTCTTTGTCCTTGAAGCCCTGGGGCCCTGGGGCCAGGAAAGGATGAGAGGGAGTTCCCAAAGGAGCCCTTCTGAGGGCGAGGAGAAGGGACCACAACCACAGCTCTGTTCCCAGAGCAGAGGCCAGAAGTAAATAGCCCTGACCGTGGGTCAGAGAGTAGGGAAGAGCATTGGTGGCCACATAAGGGACTTGCCACAAGGTAAAGAGGGCCCTGGGCAGAGGGTTCTCAGTTTAACTCAAAGTTAAAGCAGTTGGTGTGGCACAGATGAGGACACAGGACACAGGGTCCCTTGGGTCCCAGCCATCCTGACCACTATTATGCTGTGGAAGCATCCACAGAGCACTTGAGAGAACCGAGGACCGTGGCCTTGGGTCTAGAGCACTGCCCTGCTGCCATCAGAGCTCTGGGCAGCATCAGACAGTGAGGATGGCACTCTAACGGCACAACAGAGCATCCCAGGCCTGTCTCTGCCCAGATTTAGAAACAGTATTGATAGTCACTTGTGATTTGGGGCTAATTTTGAAGGAAATAAGCTTCAGAGGAAGGTATCAGACTTTCTTCTACTAAGAGAGGGTGGGATGTCTGGAGAGAGTAACATGGAAACATACACTACCTTATGTAAAATAGATGTGTGTGTGTGTTAGTCGCTCAGTCAATGTCTGACTGTGAGATTCTATGGTCGGTAGCCCACCAGACTCCTCTGTCCACGGGATTCTCCAGGCAAGAATACTGGAATGGGTTGCCATGCTCTCCTCCAGGGGACCTTCCCAACCCAGGGATTGAACTCAGGTCTCCTGCATTGCAGGCAGATTCTTTACCATCTGGGCCACCAGGGAAGCCCAGCCAATGGGAATTTGCTGTATGACTCAGGGAACTCAAACCTGGGCTCTGTAACAACCTAAAGGGGTGGGATGGGAAGGGAGATGGGAGGGAAGTTTAAGAGGGAGGGGACTTGGGTATACCTATGGCTGATGGATGCTGATGTTTGGCAGAAACCAACACAATACTGTAAAGCAATTATCCTCCAATTAAAAATAAATAAATATATTTTTTTAAAAAAAGAGCAGAGAAGCTAGAACAACTAGCTAGAAAAAAGAAAAAAAGAGGTTAAGATGTGATGCAGTTACAGTTTTCCAGGAATGAGTAGAGACAGCCCCCAGTGACCTACGCAGCAGTGAGGCAGGTGGCTGGTGAGACACAATGTGGGGAAGACAGAGGGGCCTGAGAGAATGGTCACCCCCCAGGGGCTACATCAGGTGGGACTTGGCAGATGGGAGACTGTGTCAGGATAACAGGAAGGAGTATGAAAGCAGGCTGGGAGCCTCAAACAGACCTAAACTACTGCACAAGGAACTTAATTTTTATACAAAGCAGACTCTCCTGACACAGATTAGCTAAAAAGATCGTAAGACCACATTCCACAAAGATATAATAATAATAATAACTGATTCTCATTGGTCATCAGGAAAGGTATTGGGTAGGACAGCAGTTGTCAAACATTTTCAGTCACAGAAATCCTTATTAGAATAAAAGCTTATGCAGAACCTCAATATTTAGACTAGAGATAGAGGAGTAGTTTGGAGGGAACCAGCACCCAGATCCACTGAACCTTGAATACAAACCCTCCATTGAACACTCTCCCCCAACTATGGGGGTCCTGAGGGGTCCCCTAGGAATACCAAGGACTCTGTTACATACAGTTTAAAAACTGCTAGGGTAGGAGATATGGTCTGGTGAAAAAGATCTCAAGTCCCTCCTTTCTTATGAATCTTCTATGTCTAGTCTAAATATTGAGGTTCTGCATAATCTTATATTCTAATAAGGATTTCTGTGACCGAAAATGCTTGACAACCATTATCCTACCCAACACCTTTCCTGATGACCAGTGAGAATCAGTTGTTGCTATTATTATTATTATCTTTGTTCAGGTTTCTGAACCACACCCATCCCTGGAATAGAAGAGAGGGTCCCCATCTTTGGCTGAGATCACTGGCCCAGCTAGAGCGATGGGTCACAAGGCTCCCGTGTGCCCCTCTCAGGCCACTTGCTCACGTCTGTATGAGCGTGTCCACGAGGGTTAGTTGATGCTAGTGTCACGTTTCTTGGCGTTGGCTCCCAGACTGTGTAACATCCGACAGTGATGGGCAGATTAAAGCACACCACTACCACCATTAACACTTCCCCAGCCAAGCCCATCTTGCACCAACCCCCAAAGCATGTTCAGAGAGGAGAGCCTCTTCAGAGTCCCACGATGCCAGGTGCCATAGATGCCGTGCCCAGAGTGAATGGAGAGCCAGGCTCTGCTCACAGAATGATCAGCCACAAAGGTGACAGGCACCAGGCCAGACCCCAAGGGACAGGAACCAGATGAAGGACCAGGAACCTCATACGCACTGTGGCTGGCTCAGCATCAGCTCTCCCAAGCCTGGCTCAAACTTAGGACGTGTAGATGGTGAACCAGTAAAAATCCCCAAGTCAAAACACCAGGATTTGCTCTGGCTCTGTCACTGGTGAATGTGTGACCTAGGACAAATCATTTCTCCTTGTCGGACCTCACTTGCCCTATTATAAAGTGAGAACGTTGGACCGTAGAAGTTGTTCTATGTACTGAGAGTTTCTTGAAGGAAGAAAATGTTGTTCACTAAAAAATGAACATCTTAACTCCTCAGGCATCCGTTCACTTTTTAAATTTGGATATACATTTAGATTTCCCTGGTGGCTCAGACAGTAGAGTCTGCCTGCAATGCAGAAGACCTGGATTTGATCCCTGGGTCAGGCAGAACTCCTGGAGAAGGAAATGGAAACCCACTCCTGTATTCTTGCCTGGGAAATTCCACCAACAGAGGGGACTGGCGGGCTACAGTCTATGGGGTCGCCAAGATTCGGACACAACTGAACAATTAACACTTTCACGTTTGGATTCTTCATACATTTATTTGAAAAAAGGTGAGGTAGATTTTATTTTTAAATGAGTGCAAACTACCAAATCAGATGATCTAGCAAGTGCTGATATTTTTTGAAACTCAGTTTCCTGGATTATTCACAGCCTACTCCAGAGGGATGATGAAGTCAAACTGAAAAATGTGAATTCAATGTCCTCTTAGTTCCACCTCCAGATAAAATTGGAAGAGAGACTAAGGCAGTTCCCAGATGCCCTCAGTACAGCCTCATTCTAATGTCATTGCCCTTGGACACCCTATTGTGCTAAGCCAGTGAACAGCTGGATCACACAGTCTTGGCACACGTCTCCCAGCAAATCTGTTTTTTCCATCACATCGCCCTCTGAAACTATAGTGTCAACTTATCTGTTGGATTAACACAGCTATGCTAATGCCTTAGGATCAACAGGCTGCAAGGGACCACAGAGACACCTGCTAAGTTCTTTGGTAACCAAGGCCCAGAGCATGAGGATGATTTGCCCAAGACCAGACTCTAAACCCAGCTTTCTCAGTTTCCAGGCCAGGCTCATCCCACTAGCCAATTCTCACCACTGACTGTACATGACGATCGCCTGAAGGGCTCTGTAACATGCTGTCCTCAGGACCCACCCCCAGGGAGTTGGATTTCATTTATCTGGTGTGAAGTCCAGGAACCACTAACTTTTTTTTTAAGATTTTTATCAAAATATAACATACATACAGAAAAGTGAATTAATTATAAGTGTATGTGTTAATGAATTTTCACAAATACCCATGAACCCAGACCACTAATCGAAAGTTCTCTAGCACCTAAAACTACCCCCAAAGATAATTGCTATCCTATTTCTAACACATAGATGACCTTTGCCAGCTTTTGTATTTTATCTAAATGAAATATACAGAATGCTCTTTTGAATGTGTGATTTCTTTTACTCAGAATTATGCTTATAAGATTCATCCATATTGTTTGTTACAGTTGTAGTTTTTTCATTCTCACCCAGTGTATTACTACATTGTGTGAATAGACTTCAATTGGTGATCCAGTTTGCTGTTAATGGAGATTTGGGTAGTTTCCCATTTGGGGCTATTATAAATAAGGTACATTCACACTCTTATATCTAAAATGAATACCCATCAAGGACCTACTGTATGGCACATGGAATCCTGCTGAATGTTAAGTGGCAGCCTGAGTGGGAGGGGAGTTTGGGAAAGAATGGAGACATGTACATGTCTGGCTGAGTCCCTTCACTGTTAACCTGAAACTATCACAACATTGTTAGCCAGCTATACCCCCATCCAAAATAAAAGGTTAAAAATATAAACAGTATACATTCTAGCACATACCTTTTGGTGAACATATATATGCATTTCTTTTGAGTATATGCTTTAGAATAGAACTGCTGAATTATTGGATATGCTTATGTCCAGCTTAGTTTCTGTGAGGTAATTATCTAAAGTGATTACCAATATATGCTGCTGCTAAGTCGCTTCAGTCGTGTCCAACTCTGTGCGACCCCATAGATGGCAGCCCGCCAGGCTCCCCCGTCCCTGGGATTCTCCAGGCAAGACTACTGGAGTGGGGTGCCATTGCCTTCTCCAATGCATGAAAGTGAAAAGTGAAAGTGAAGTCGCTCAGTCAAGTCCGACTCTTAGCCACCCCATGGACTGCAGCCCACCAGGCTCCTCCGCCCATGGGATTTTCACCCCTCCCTAAATTGCATGAGTTGTCCGACATCTTCATCCACACTTGGTATCATCAACTGTATTGTGTGGTCATCCTGCTGTGTATGTGAGGGTATTACATTTTTTAGGTTCCCCTAATTGTTCTAACACACAGAGAAGGACTAGAATCCCTGTTTTATCCCTACCCTCATGACCACATAGGGCTTTTATTATCTAACCCAGTGCTTCTGTGATATTCTACAGGCCAACCTAAAATGGTAGGCCTAATTTGTACAAAACACAAATTGGTGGATAAGGCTTTACATACCAAATTTAAGTTTTTCAGTAAATTTTTCTTTTTTTTCCTCTTTGGTACCCAATGCTGCTTCCCACTAGTGATGCTAACAATCAACAAAATAAACAAGTGAGAAATGAAAACAATAGCCTCTTCCAACCCCTTACATGGAATTCTATACATAATTTGAATCCTTTTTTGGTAACCACAAGCATTTTCTGCCAAGTGTACAAGTTTCTCTGTGTTAAAGAGTCCTTAATGTCCTTCATCCTTCTCTCTGGAATTCCATTTTCTTCAGAGGAAAAGGCAGCCCCAGGTACCACATGGTTGCATCATGTCCAACTCTTTGTGACGCTATGGACTATAGCCTGTCAGGCTCCTCTGTCCATAGGGTTATCCAGCCAAGAATGGGTCACTTACTGAGTGGGTCACCATTTCCTACTCCAGGGGGTCTTCTCGACCCAGGGATCGAACCCACATCTCTGACAGCTCCTGCACTAGCAGGCAGATTATTTATCACTAGCACCACCTTGAAAGCCCGTGTACCACATGATCCCCTCCCAACTCCAAGTAACTGCACCAAGCGTATTCTCCCGACTCCAACTGGGCCAATCAGACTCTCTCTTTCAGGAATTAGGAATTAAGACTTAAAGGATGAGTCAGTTATTTGGAACCATACAGTTATGTGAAATTGAAACCAGAATTGGCACCAGGTTACTGGAAAGCCACATAAAAGCTGCCGTGACGCTGGCATGAGCAGAACTTTGGCGATTATACCAACAAAAGAGCTTGAGAGGGAAATTAAATACTGGTGCACAAAATAATTTCAGCAACAAAAATCTAGTTTATTTTAGCTCCCTGGTACCACGACAGGATTAAGGGAGACGGATGTCAACCAATGTCATTAAATTAGAAAGGCATGGAGCCTAAAATAGAAAACCAGATTCAGGAAAAAATCTTTTAGCGTGTTATGAAGGGTAATCCTGAAAAGGTCCTCTTGAATAAGGGGTGATAAATGGAAATTAGTGTTTCAGATCCCACTGATGTTAAATTAACATGCATTAAATGTCATCAATTTTGTTATTTGATATCAATAAATATATTGTCATTTATTATGCTGTCTTCTTGATCTATTTTAATGAACCTAAAGTGGTTCATAAACTTTTATCAGCTAATCTGCAGTCATTGTCCATTTGTATATAATTTTCCTATACAGTTCTATATCCTTCAAATATGAATTCTCCAGTCACATGGCTATTTGATACTAGAGCTGCAGAGTTGGAGATGACCTATTGAATTAACAGGAAAGTTATGAGGAAATCAACAATATTCCACTTAAAAGATTGATTTATTTTTATAAATGTCTAAGGTCAGGATAAGCTAGGTTTTGCTATAACAAAACTCTGACCTATTAATGGCTTAAACAAATTAAGATCTAGCTCCTGTTCACACCACCTTGGCCACAGGTTGGCAGAGGCATACCCCTCATCAGAGGAGCCCTGAACAGAGGCTCCATCTCAGCCTGGGCTTCCACAAAGACTGCACCACAGGGAAGGGAATGAGGACAGTTACACACTAATTTCAAACACTTCATTCCCATCTATCTGGACAGCACATGGTACATGGCCGTGCCTATGAAAAGAAATGGAGAAATAAAGGCTCACCGTGTGCCTGGAAAGAGAATCAGAATACATGCAACTAGGCCCACTGTTACACTGTGTCTTTTTTCTTCTAGGTTTATTGAGAGATAGCTGACATGCAGCCCCGTATAAGTTTGAGGTGTACGATGCCATGGTATGACTTACATACGTCATAAAATGAATATCACAATAAGTTTAGTGAGTGTCCATCATCTCGTATGGGTACAAAATGAAAACAGAAATGTTTTTTCCTTAAGATGAGAACTCAGGATTTATTCTTTCTTTTTAAAAAAAAACGTTTAAATTTTAAACAGTTTTAAAGGTTACTTTACATTTACAGTTATTACAAAATATTGGCTAGATTCCCCTCATTGCACAATACATCCTTGGGCCTATCTTACCCCCCATGGTTTGCACCTCCCACCCCCAGCCCGTTATGGCTCCTCCTCACTGTAACCACTAGTCTATTCTCTGTATCTTACACTGAGTGTTTATATTGATAATACAGCTAGCTCTTCTGCTGGCGAAGTTGCTTCTCGTTTGTGTGATGGAATAAGTCAATGACTCATAGGGTGCTGCGGGTGCACTGGCAGCCCAGTTCATCGAAAACCTGCTGGCCTAAGCCACGGGGGGACCTGCAGTTAGCTGGGAAGCCACCGGGGGCTGACTGAGGCCCACATGTGTCACATCACACAGGCACCCTTCCAGATCCTGGCGTAAGTGGAGTGTTGTAAATGTGGCTGCTGGTCTGGGTTTTGGTGTGGCCGGGAGTGGGGAAATGGAGCGAGGTAAATGGGCCTGTATTTGGGTCTAATTCAACCTATAGCACCGTGGGTACGACCACACCTGGGAGAGGTGAGCCAGCGGTGTTATGTCATGAACTGGCTCTAAGGCTCACAAAGTCGTCTTTCTTTTCTGAGGCAACTCTGGGAGATGGTGAAGGACCAGGAAGCCTGGTGTGCTGCAGTCCATGGGGTCGCAAAGAGTCGGACACAACTTGGTGACTGAACAGCAACAAAATAAGGAGGCTAGGAAACATTTCTTAGTACAATCTCTTTCTAGAAATGTCATAGAATCCCAATGTATAAAATAGATACTGCTGCTGCTGCTAAGTCATTTCATTCGTGTCCAACTCTGTGTGACCCCATAGATGGCAGCCCACCAGGCTTCCCCTGTCCCTGGGATTCTCCAGGCAAGAACACTGGAGTGGGTTGCCATTGCCTTCTCCAGTGCATGAAAGTGAAAAGTGAAAGTGAAGTCGCTCAGTCGTGTACGACTCTTAGCAACCCCATGGACTGTAGCCCACCAGGCTCCTCCATCCATGGGATTTTCCAGGCAAGAGTACTGGAGTGGCGTGCCATCACCTTCTCCAAAACAGATACAAAATGGTGCTAAAGTAGGGATGAACAGTCCCACATCCCCTTAGACCTACCGGCAAACAGCAGTCTCTGAAATAGTTTCACATAAAAAAGACTTAAGTGCTCCAGAGAACATGACATCAAAATGCCATGACTGGGACTTCCCCGGTGGACCAGTGCCAAACACTCCGTGCTTCCAATGCAGGCGGCCCTGGCCGAGGAACTAGATCCCGCTTGCTACACTAAAGAGCCCGCGTGCTGCAACTAAGGCCTGGCACAGGCAAATAAATAAGTACATAATTCATCGTTTTAAATGCCACAATTCTATAACCTCTAAGATTCTTTCCTGTGAGTCTGCTGTTCTAGCTTTGATGCCAGCACTCTCAAACCTAAAGAAACAGCCAGCACTCACAGCCTCCTTCCCTGACCCCGTGCTTGGGCCAGCCTGGCCCAGCCCCTCATCCTCATGCCCCAAGTGGCCCTCCCTGGCCCCTCCCCAGGCCCTGAACACCATTATTATTGCAAGCCCGCAGCTCCGTGCCCAGAATTGCCAACAACGATGACATCTCCTGCCTCTGCTCAAGAGAGGGCAAGCCGTGCCTGTGATTGAGAAACCTCCCAAGCCCACACCCTCTGCTTCTGTGCCTGGGCTCCATTTCCTCTTCTCTCCTCATCAAGTATGGCACTTTCATCATCCTGGTGTCACAAGGGTTGGCGAACTGTAGTGGAAGGAGCCTGTCATGCCACCAAGAACCCCTTGGTAGTTCTCCAGGTCATTAAAAAGACTCTGGGAGACAGTGGAAACGCCTTTGGAATGTTAAACAAAATGGCTTTGTCCTAGCTGCCATGCTGAACAAAGAAGGGTTGGTTGTGGCGTGGGTGGGTGTGTCTGAACATCCCTTGGCCACCATGGCCACAGACCTTCCCTTGATCAGCTGGTTGGTCTCCCTTTTGGGTGTTTCTGATGAATAAAGGCCAAGATTCACTGTGAGACTCTCGTAACAACCAGAACACCCTTTCCCAGTGATCAGTCTGCAAAATACTGTACTATTTGCCAGTAGGTCCTATCTTTATCTAGGTCACTTCCTTTGTCTTGAGCTGAACAGTTGTCCAGCGACTTGCCTCTCAAAGAGTGGTCTAGACCTGTAGGCATTACCTGGGAACTAACTAGACATTCAGAATCTCAGGCTCTACCCCAGACCTACTGGACCAGAATTCTCATTTTAATGAGAGATCCACGTCACTACCCTCATCTGGGTAACTGTACAAGTGTGAGCAACTTGGCCAAGGGTAGGCTCCCAGCTGTCTCAGAGACACCTCGTGTGTCACAGGGAGCCTGGAGACCTGGCCTCCAGTTCTGACCTGGCCATTACCTCGCCAAGAGACCTTGGCCAAGCTGCTTCTCCACCCCGGGGTTTTGGACGAGCTGGGATCCTGACTGCCCAAGCACTTCTCTGAGAACAGAAAACTGAAAGGCGAGCTCCATCCTAGATGCTGATGACAGGGATTTTTTGCCAACGCTTAACAGAACATTGTCCCCACGATATAATAATCACCAGAAAGAAGAGCTTTAGCGCAGCAACTGCTGTCTTTTTGTTTTGTTATGTGCCCTTGTTTCGTGGTTCATTTCATGCAGTGTTTCTCTATGGCGACTCACTTCATTCAGTTACCTGGAGGTCCCTTTTGTAACCTCTTTGCACTTGAGTTCTTTCAGCTTCCAAAATACGAATAGTCATATCGGCCCCACTGATCCTATTGGGCTGTAGTGAAGCTCTGCTGAGAAACACCTTGAAAAGTATGACAGGCTGCCACACCCACTGCAAGTGGACAGAGCCTTTCTGAGAAAACCTTTTGCAATGTGAATTTTTCTGAAACTTTAAAACACTCACATCATTCTCAGCACAGCATCTGCTAGGCGTTGACCCTGGGGGAAAAACGCTATTAATCACCATATCATTGTGAGTAATAATGAAAAATTGTACATAACCCAGATGCCCCAAAAGAGGCAACTAGTTAAACTAGTAAATGGTGCTATACACACCCATAACAAAATTCTATGAGCCATTAGAAACAATGCTGAAATTAAGTACTGAAAGATATGGAAAGCTGTTGGTGATTTCCCACTCATGAATGAAAATGTACTGGAGGCTATAATATGGAGTCGGAGAAGGCAATGGCCCCCCACTCCAGTACTCTTGCCTGGAAAATCCCATGGACGGAGGAGCCTGGTGGGCTGCAGTCCACGGGGTCGCAAAGAGTCGGACACGACTGAAGCGACTTAGCAGCAGCAGCATAATATGGAGTATTTAAACATTTAAGGTTTAAAATAAAGTATGTAAAGGCATAGGAAAAATCCTGAAAGCACACAGTTGTTTGTGAATGCCAGTACACTCTGATTATGGGTGGGTTTGGGCTCCTCATTTGGCGTATCTGTATTTTACATACTAAAGGTGCATTACAATTTTCAAACACAAAAATTGTTTATTTAGAAAGAAAGGCAGAGCATTCCTCACAAACTATAAGCACTGCTTTTACCATCATTGTACTCATCAGTGGAGAAAGCCTCCTGGGACATGAGGAGAGAGACACAACGGGCAGGGGTCCACGTCAGCCGCATTGCTATCCTCACACCCACCACATGAGCAGCCTTCAACCGACACCCCAAAGCATCCGCGAGGGGTGAGGAGAGCCACCCCTGGCCTTCAGGGACTCAGAGGAGAGAGGGGACTGGCGAGGAAATGAGAAAGTCTTCCTGGAGGACAGAAATAGAAGCTCGCACCCTTGCAAACAGAAGGGCGTTGGAGGAAGATGGTGTGCCTCCTGCAGAGGCAGCAGGGCGAAGACCTGCTCTAAAGCCAGGCCAGGGGCGTGCGGGCAGCAGCTGTCCTGTCTCCTTCAGCCGGAAGCAGGGAGGCCAATTTGCCTGCCGGATATTCCTTCCCAAACCCGAAGGAAGATGATCTGCTTTTAAGAGGGAAGAGGACTTTGATTCCATGCTTCTTCCCTTCTAGTTCACTGAAAGGTACTTTCGTCTTTCTCACTTAAAATCTCTCCTCCTGGAACAGAAGAGGGTGGTGTTGGAAGCCGACTTTGCTTCTCCATTGTAAATAGTGGCACTGCTGCTGGCAGTGAAAGAAGCAGCCGGAGTTGTAGCAGTGGCACCAATACTTAGTGCCAGGGATTTTACTTGCATGATTTTATTGAAATCTTCAAAACAACCCTGTGAGCGCGGTAGTATCACAAAGTAAGAAACCAGGGCTCAGAGCAAGCGGCTGGCCCAGAGGTACCTAGTGAGGAAAGGCTGGAAGCTGGATTCCAACTAGGTTTGTAAGCCCGGGGTACCCTTGTTTCCACCACTGCACACTAGAAAATCAAAGTGCTGCCAGTCCCAGTTATATCTAAGTTGGTTCTAAAGTTGTCTACCTTAGTCCAATTACACTCAACAAACTCAGGATGCTTTTTTTAAAATTCAATCTCTTCTTACGTCAATAGTTAATGAGACTCTTAAAATATTTTTTTGCCACTTCACTAAAGAACCATTTCACTTTCCAGGAGATATCATCCTTCCACCTGAATAATGTGCCAGCCAGCATTCCCTAATTTGGCTATCACCAAGTGGGAGATTTTTCCTGGTCTCTCCTCTGCTAGAATGCTATTTGCTGATGAACAGAATTTGATGTAAGACTGGTCCACTCTGATTCTATCCAAGAGCCTTGAATTAGAAAAGGCTGAAATTTTATTTCTCAGGTTGGAAAAGGTCAATTTTCATTCCAATCCCAAAGAAAGGCAATGCCAACGAATGCTCAAACTACTGCACAATTGCACTCATCTCACATGCTAATAAAGTAATGCTCAAAATTCTCCAAGCCAGGCTTCAGCAATAC
>NW_024070198.1:12671637-12675801 GCF_014754425.2 Oryx dammah
AGGGGCCTAGGTAACGCAAACAAAAGTGCATGTCCAGGGAACCCCTGAACTGAGCCAGAAATGTGAGAGTTGTCTGGGGGTTAGAAGAGAGGTGTCTCCCAAAGGCTAAAATCCTTATCGAGAAACTTCCAGTATCTAAAAAGGTACTTATTAATTCAGCATATCCATCCATTAGGTGCCTTCTGTGTTCCAGGCATAGTCCTTGACACTAGTAATTCAATGGAAAGTATATTAGACAGAGTCTCTATATTTACAGAACTTAGAGAGAAAGGAATGCATCAGGAATGTTCTCAACTACAAGGAACAGAAAACCTAACAAGCAGTACATTTTTAAAAAGTAATTTTCCTCCATAACAGAAAGTCTTCAGCAGCTCAACAATATCATCAAAGTTCCTGTGTGCTGCCTTCCTTCCACCCAAAACCTTTAGCATGGTGGCTTTTCATTTATTGCCAGGTTTCAAGACAGCAATCACAGCTCTAGATATTACATCTAATTTTAAGGCATAGAGTCAACCACACCTGATTATTTCGTTCAGAATGCAAAGGCTTTCCAAGAAGTCCCTTGTCTGATCTTTACTTGGATTCCATTGGCCAAAATGATCACATTGAACCAGCCCTAGCTGTCAGGGAGGCTGGAAATATGAGCATCTGGTGAATGGAATGACAGTGAAGGTCTTTGATTAATCATGATTCAACCTCTCAGACTAGGCCATTGCATCCTAAACAAAACTAGGGTTGTCAGAAGAACTAAACAAAACCACAGCCTGTTGAGAGAGGGGAGGGATGGCAGGGAGCTGGCTAAAACTGCCTGTCACAGTCAGATTCTGTGAGACGATAAATGTTGGTTGTCATAAGCCACTATATTTTGTTATACTTTGTTATTCAGTGATAGATAACTAATATGGTCTCCCTTATTTGCATAAGTATTAATAAAACAAGTCCTTACTCTGTGTTAGTCACCATTTTAAAAGCATCAACATTTAATGCTCACAACAACTCTATAGAGACCAATTTATCCTTTTTTTTTTTTAACAGAGGAAGAAACCAAGGCACAGAAAAATGAAGCAAGTTGCCAATGATATACAGCTCTCTGAACACGGCAAGCTTAGAGTGACTACTTGTAAACCTTTATACTATGCTGTACTGTGTGTGTGGCATGTTGCAGGTATTTTGGTGTATTGTCCAGTGTGCATATAGGAAAACTAGGGAGGACACATATCAAACTGTTGACCACGGTTACTCCTGGGACAAAGGGAGAATTAAAGAGAGAGAAGGGCAAAGGGAAATTCTCATTTATTTTCTCAACCGACTTCTGTATTGTTTGAAGATTTTTACAATAAAAATGTTATAACGAAATATTGGTATAATTAAAGCTGAAGCTGAGCTGGCTAACAGATGTATACTGTTCAGAGAAATGAAGTTCTAGGAAAAGCATCAGCATCTTTGACCAAGTACAAGTCAGTAGCACATGGTTCTGCTTAGGAGTGATTCAGATTGGCACCTTCTATGGATTTACGGGGTGGGGGCCACTCCCAGCCCCACTTCCAGGCCCCTCCAGCTCAAGGCCGTACTGCTTCCCCACAGTCCACGAGGCAGGTAGGTGTGCCCTCCCTGATCCAAACAATTCTCTCAAGAAGAGCCCGGCAGCCCTGACACCTCCTCCCCTGGATGCCCACACGCTCACCAGGGTGAGTGACATGTGATGTCTTATCTGGAGACCACAAGGAGGACAGTTGGCCGGGAGCCGGGGAGTCTATTCTGAGTTGGGGCCCGAGCCAGGTTCAGGAACGGACTCGGAGAGCCAGAGTGTTTGGGGTTTCTCCCCTTGTGACTGGGAAGGATCATGTGGCCAGTGTGCTCCCTGCTGCTGTCCTTGTCCCTGTTGGCAAGGTATATTTAGCATGTGGCCTGTGCCAGCGCTGTCACTAGAACCTCATTGCTTTGGTAACTCCAGAGCACTGGTCACAGCCCAATCCTGTCTATTTTTGTAAGATCAGTTTGTGGAGCGATGATAAGAGTTATCTTTCTGATGCAAGACAGAATCAGATGGGCCTGCCCCATTGGCCAGTTGGAGTCTATGTACCAGGTGATGAATGGCCTTGAGCTGCTGATACATGAGAAGTCACACCACCACCTACCCTCCTCCCGAGGGCTGCAATGGCAGGAGTTTCAGCCAACTTTAGGAACAGGCCTGTCACTCATGTGTGTCAGACACCTGGTGAAAATGCCCATGAAGAAGGTTTCTTCCTTACTCCTAAAGCAAAAGAAACCAAGGCTGAGGTTAAAAAAAAATTCTGATTCCAAAAGTCTCTGTTGCTTGAGCAACAATTGCAGCAGACCTCATAAGTCAAACCTGGTGAACTTTTCCACTTTTGAGCCCTCAAAATGTCCATGGGAGACCGTCCCTGAACACCTCTACAAATCAACACCACTTCTTCCCTGTAATAAAAGCCATGAGCCATCCTTGGGCTGGAAGTGAAAGTGAAA
The DNA here is from genome assembly GCF_014754425.2 of Oryx dammah. Classification (NCBI taxonomy): domain Eukaryota; kingdom Metazoa; phylum Chordata; class Mammalia; order Artiodactyla; family Bovidae; genus Oryx; species Oryx dammah. Next base: position 12,674,125 of record NW_024070198.1, read on the forward strand.
GTGGCTCTGTCGTGTCTGACTCTTTGCTACCCAATGGACTGTAGAGTCCATGGAATTCTCCAGGCCAGAATCCTGGAGTTGGTAGCCTTTCTCTTCTCCAGGGGATCTTCCCAACCCAGGGATACAACCCAGATCTCCCACATTGCAGGCAAATTCTCCTTTTTTTTCCCAGTTTTCTTTTTTGTTGTTGTTTTGATTTTTAAAATTTATTTATTTATTTAATTGGAGGCTAATTACAATATTTGTAGTGGTTTTTGCCAAACATCGACATGAATCAGCCACAGGCGCACATGTATTCCCTATCCAGAACCCCCCTCCCACCTCCCTCCCCATCCCATCCCCCAGGGTCATCCCAGTGCACCAGCCCTGAGCACCCTGTCTCATGCCATGCATCGAACCTGGACCAGCAATCCGCTTCACATAGGATAATACACACGTTTCAACGCTTCCCTCTCAAATCATCCCGCCTTCGCCTTCTCCCACAGAGTCCAAAAGACTGTTCTTTACCTCTGTGTCTCTTTTGCTGTCTCTCATATAGGGTCATCGTGACCATCTTTCTAAATTCCATATATATGTGTTATACTGTATTGGTGATTTTGCAGGCAGATTCTTTACTAGCTGAGCCACAAAGGAAACTCAAGAATACTGGAGTGGGTAGCCTATCAGCTCTTCAGAGGATCTTCCCAACCCAGGAATCGAACCTTGGGATGGAGGGACTGAGAAAGACAGCAGTGGAGATTTGATTAGGAATGAGGGTGAAAGGCTGCTGAGTTTAGACAGTGGGGGGTAGGATGAGAGAGTCTGGGTGCATCACAATGGCAGGGAGGAATCAATGAGGCTGAACGTGGGGATCTGGACATCAATATAAGCTGGTGAAGACACTGAGTACAAGACGGAATTAGAAGGACAGCTTCTTTTATCACATGACCCTGGGTAAATCCATGTGCTACTCCAGTCCTCAAATGTCTTATGTATAAAATGAATGAGTTAGACCAGAAGCCTTTAAGACGACTACTATCTCTGACATCCTATAATTCATGATATTTACTATAGAATAGAATTTGATGACTGCCAGCTCCAGTGCTCCAAAATTCTCTCTCCAGGGGCATGAGGAAGAGACTGCAGGTATCCTTTCCCCCTTCCTCTTTAGTACGAGAACCCAAGTTTTTAGCTGAGCAATTGCCACCCAGCTAAAAGACTTGATTTCCCAGGTTCCTAGTAATGTAACTGTGTTTTATCCAATGAGACAAAAGTGGCAGCATCATGTGGAACTTTGGGGAACTCTCCTTAAAAAGGAAGAGGCAGATGTGATGGATAACACACATAGAGAAATAAAACTCTGGAACAACTAACAGGTAAATGACAAAGACATATATGCCTTAGTCTTCTAATAGTTCCGGATGTTTCACTCAGTCTTCTGGGAGGAAGAAAGCGATTGGGAAAACTTATTCCACAAACGTCGAGTACCCATTATATTCCAGATTCTGCCAAATTAATCAGATACAAAATCTGAGGTCAAGATCCATCAGTGGTAAACAATTTGCCTGCTTGTGCAGGAAATGCAAGAGATAGTTCTATCCCTGGGTTGAGAAGATCCTCTGGAGGAGGAAATGGCAACTTCCTCTAGTATTCTAGTCTGTAGTATCTAGTATTCTTGTCTGGAATCTAGTAATCTAG
>NW_024070198.1:12675811-12760611 GCF_014754425.2 Oryx dammah
GACATAGTGATTCACAATTAGTAAAGGTTATAGTCCATTTAAAGTTCTTATAAAATATTGGTGATATTCCCTGTGTTGTACAATATATCTTTGTAGTTTATTTATTTTATACATAATAGTTTGTACCTCTTAAACCTCTATTTCATGTTACTCCTCCCTTACTATATCACTTTTTTGCACCTTATATCACTTTTGCACTCACACCATATGCCACAGGTAGAATTCTGACTGTGTCCCTGCCCAGATGAGTAACCGCGGGCAAGCCGCTTGACTTCATCAAATTTCTTTTTCATTCGTAAAATAGGAATAAAAATAGCTCCTTCTTCATAGGATCGAGTGGTTGTTTCCTATGTGTTAAGCAGGACAAAAATAGTTCCAGCCTTATACAACTGAATGAGATAATATACCTAAGCCCTTAGCACACTGCCTGGGACACAGTATCACGTAAGTGAAGTGGTGGCTGTTATAATAATCATTATTGTTAACTTCTTACAGCTCTGCATAACCTTTTACCAGAGCTACCACACTGCCTCATTCTGCTGCGTGGTGTGAGTCATTTCCTGTCATCTTCCCTGGAATAAATATGAGAAAGCCAGTGGGAGTCTGTGAAACATGGAAGCAAGTGAGTCCTCAGCTAGAATAATCCATCTTTGAGGATGATAACACAACCAGCCCTGACTAAGCTGGTGTTGGCTGGATGCTTCGCACCCCTCTTCAGAGTTCACCGTCGAATCCCACTCTCTGAGGAAGCTGCCAGCCTACAAGTCCACACCGAGTCTTCCTAGCCCTCTGCTCCTCCTCCAGGTTCTAAAGGGAAAAGCGTCTCCTCCGCCACACCAAAGTGACGCAGGCGTTGTGGGGTTTCCCGGGCTAGCTGACACCCAACAGGATGACGTCATATTACGTGATCCTCCCTTACTCCCGTGTTAGCCCATTTGAATATCTTGTCCGGGTGTTTGCGTGTGCATCTGTGTGGTTTCCATTTTCAGCCCAAGTGAGCAAACTGTCCTCTGGCTTATTGGAGCGCACACCACATATTTTTGGCGCTGTAGCTATTCAGAAACAGGAAATAGTCCTTCTTTCTAGATAGAAAGGCAAACCATTACCATGTACTGTTTCCAGAGACTCTTGAGAATTAAGGAAGACGTTACTGGGGGGGAAAGCTCGTGGCAGGGGTGCCTGGCAAGCAAACTGACATCAGTCATCTTAACTCTTCTGAGCCTCACACTTGTCTGCAAAATGAAGGCGTTGGACCCCATGATCTTGAACTTGTTTCATCTCCCCATTGAACACATAACTACTGAGCTCAACTGTATGCCAGACGCTAGAACCACCACGATAACCAAGACAGACTCGGTTCTGCTCTCAGGGAGCTTACTTTCTAGTCAGGAAGACAATAGACAAATCGCTGCAGGCAGTGAGGATTATGTAAAGGATTCAGAACGATGACGAGATAGTGGTTTGGGTGGGTCAAGGAGAGCCCCTTTCAGTGGGACAGTCAGACAAGGCTCATATGGAAGCCATGTTTAGGCTGAGAACTGAACAGGAAGAGCCAGCCACAGGGGGAGAGGGTGCCAGCCTGAGAGAACAGTTATAAAAGTTGTCGAATTTTCCATGGGGAAACAATCTGGGTCTATAACTCACAGGCACTGAGTTGGCCCAGATGGGGACATGCTGTTTTTCACACATGCTGTAATAATACAGACCTCTAGCCAATGACAGAGGGCACAGCCTGACCACCTCTCTGCAAAAGTCTGAGAATGCCTACTACGTGCAAGGCCCAGCGTCTCTTAAGTCAGAATCACTGCTCAGAGCCAAGTGGCTAGAAGCGAGAGGAATGCAGGCTGACCTTTCTGAGCAGCAATGACAGTGATAAATGAAGGGGGATTTGGATGCTCGCCCTTGACTATAAGAGGAAACAGGCCGATCGTGAACTGGGGCTCATGTTCTGCAGCTTAAGTTTCACGAGCTATGCAGTTTCTCGAGCTATTTGCTCCCACAGAACATGGCCGGCATTTGGATTTAAGGACTGACCTACTGGATTTAAGGACTCCTCAGCTCTCAGCAGAGATCTCTGAGCCAGGAGAGCTTGTTCCGCAGCTCTGGAATGGGCTGGCTTGGGGGGGCACACCAGTGGCAGGCACCATAAAGGGCTGAGAAGGCAGAACCCCTGGGTCACCGTCCCAGCCATGCCTACAGGAGTCAGGAAACCTCTTAGCCATTATTGAGACAACAGAGCATCTGCTGGGGGCTGGGCCCGGGGTGGGCTCCTCGGAGGCAGTATCTCATTGAACCCTCACACAGCCCCTTAGGGGAAGTACTTCCATTGTCCCTACCAGACAGATGAGGCTGCAGGAGCGTTTGCAACTTACCCACCGACACTCACTGGCAGAGGTGGGATTCTAACGCGTGTCAGGCTGATTTCAAGTTACCTGCTCACTCTGTTAGCAGTTCATCAGTTATGTGGAAATCCTAATGATGTGTGTCCCACTCACCTCATGTAGTTGCTGGGAGACTCACACGAGTTGAGATGGTGCTTTGTAAACACTGATGCCCTATTCCTGGGTCTGCTGGTCCCCGGGGGGCTCCTAGCAGCCTTGCTGTCTGCACATTTTCCTGCCACCGCCCCCCCGCCCCCCACCATCACACAGCAGTTTCCACCCTCTCACACCTGTATGAACGAACCCCCACCCCCACCCCTGCGCCAGTGCTGCATCCGCCCCTGAAATTGCTGCCCACGCTGCCCCTGGGCTGCAGGACCTCCCTCCCTTCCTCCAGAACTGCAGCAGCCCTGCCCCCGCCCTGCTGGGAAGTCTTGGCAGGCAGCCAGCAGGATGGGGTGGGTGTGTGGAAAATCTGAGGAGATGTTTTCCTTTCTTGGGAAGAAAGCCAAACTGCAGTTTGCTGGAGTTCTATAAATTATGCACCCAGAGATTTCATTTAGGAAGAAAAGAGAAAAAAAATATTTTGCTATTTGCTTAGTGAGCTGGGTTGGCGGAACCAGGGCCTAACCGCACATATTTGACCTAACTTGCTGTGCTTGCAGATCAGCCCATGTTCCAGGGGGACAGCCGGGAAGACCACAGAGAAGCCAGCAGTGCTCTGCAGCCCTGTTCCAGCCTACTTCCCATCCTCTTGCTCCAGCCTGGGCCTGGGGCTTGGCTTCTCGGGCCTGCAGGGCTCAGGGGAAAGGTGGGCCTTCATGATCTCTCTATGCACACACCTTGCTCACCCCGTATCTGTTCAACCCCACAGAGCCCAACTCAGGGGAGCTGACCGGGGAACACCACTTCCAGGAAGCCTTCCCTGGGCCCTGAGGGCTGGGTCAGGCTCTTTCCTAGTGACTCCAATAGCACCCAGTACCCATCACCCTGTGTTATTGACCTGGCCACCAGCTAGGCTTCTGCAGGCTCTGAAGGCAGAGACCTGGTCAGTTCTGCTCCCTGCAGTGTGGCATTTCAGTGAAGAAATCAATGGAGCGGTCACCAGCTCAACAACAAGCGTCCCACCCCGCTATCCCCCACGGAAGACAGGCATCCTGGGCGCCGTGTTGTTTGTTTCCCATCATGTTTCCTTCCTGTTTTCCTAGCTGTTCTTCTCAGCCTTCCGTTACATGTTCCTTGCAAGTCCTCACCATCCGATTTCTGCCCCATCCTTTGATTACCCCTCTGCACCCCATCCCACTACCCTCACTTCCAGTCCAACCTCCTCTCACGGGGAAGTCTCCCCTTGCTCACTCCACCCCACCCAGTCCCCCTGCCACCATGGATAGGAACCCCTTATCTTGGATCCCGTGAAACACTGCAATGCTTATCAAGGGTTTACCCCAGTCTCCAGGGATTTGTCTATGTAGCTGCCCCGGCCCTCCAGACTGCAGGCTATTGGGGAGCAGAGGTCTGTCCTACCGTCTCCTTGTTTCTAGCACTTAACACCCAGCAGCTGTCCAATACATGCTTGCTGAATGAATTGATTCACTAGGTAATTATAGTATGAGTGTCCCAGGGCAGAGTGCAATGAAGATCCCAGCAAACCCAGTGAGCTCAGAGAAGGGAGCAATTGACGCAGGCCAGAGCAAGAGGGGACCCTGTAGAAAGAAAAACCAAGAGGAGATAAAGCACAAAAGGCAGAATGAAGAACAGATGGTGGCAGGAGTAAAATGAGAAAAAGTCTGGGCTGTAAAAAGCATAAATCAGATCATGGCCTGCTCCCGCTTAAAATACTAATATCTTTTCCCTATCTTTAAGGATAAGAGAGACAGACATCTTGTCAAAGTGCATGAGGCCTCATGGACTAATCCAGCCCTAGGAAAAAGGGAAACTGAGTCCCTGAATAACATTTACAGGGGTGCTGTGATCACAGTGTTTTTACTTAAGACACTGTCTTCGGTTCAAAAACGTCTTTTAGCAGACCATATATAATATTTTGGGCTTCCCTGGTGGTTCAGCAGTAAAGAATCCACCTGCAATGCAGGAGCTGTGGGAGACGTGGGATCAATTGGGAAGATCCCCTGGAGGAGGGCGTGGCAGCCCACTTCAGTATTCTTGCCTGGAGAACCCCCATGGACAAAGGAGCCTGGCGGGCTCCAGTCCATAGGGTCACAAAGAGTCAGACACGACTGAAGTGACTTAGCCTGCGCGCACACACACACACAGACACACACATATATTTTAGGGTTTCCCCAATGAGTTAGCGGTAAAAGACTCTGCCTGCAATGCTGGAGACATAGGAGGCGCAGGTTAGATCCCTGCTTTGGGAAGACCCCCAGAGGAGGAAATGGCAACCCACTCCAGTATTCTTGCCTGAAAAATCCCATGGAGAGAAGCCTGGCAGGCTGCAGTCCCTGGGGTTGCAAAGAGTCAGACATGACTGAGCACACGCACAGTGTAATATTCTTATGATGAATGTATTTGCCTTCAGTTTGAAATCCCTGGCACAACTTTCCAGAGTGTTTTCCTTACGTGAACCATGTCCTGTGAGCCTTCGTTTATATAACATAGTTGAAATTTTTGTTTTTTCTATCATGATCCATTTGAATGTTGCCCTATTTAATGTGTAGGAACCTATTCTGGGGTTGTTTATCTTTTCAATTGCTATGGAACCTTAATGTTACAGACTTCAAACCAAGTCTCCTGAGAACCAGGGAAAGAAGACTTGTTTGTTTTTTCCATTGCTGGCTGCTGAGGCCCTTCTTTGTGCAGGCACTGGGCAGGGAGTCACTCAAATGTGTCCCTGCCCACAAAGAACCTATGATTTAAAAGGAGGGAAGTGTGTATTCAATATCAGGGAAGAAGATTTGACCCAAGCACTGTGTTGGCCATTTAACCTACTTCCCTTCTGACTCTCCAAATAATTATAAGGAGTAGATATCACTGGGCTTGCCAGGTGGCGCTAGGGGTAAGAACCCACCTACCACAGCATGAGACGTAAGAGACAGGAATTCAGGCCCTGGGGAGGGATGATCCCCTGGAGGAGGGCATGGAACTGACTCCAGTATTCCTGCCTGGAGAATCACACGGACACAGGAGCCTGGCATTCCATAGTGTCGCAGAGTCGGACACGGCTGAAGTGACTTAGCACAGCACAGCACAGATATGATTACCCTCACTTTAGAAGTAAGAAAACTGCAGCTGAGAGAGCCAAAAGGCCCACTCAAGTCTCACATCAAGTGAGTGGCCGAGTGGGGACCTAAGCCCAGGTGTGTACTTTACCTCAGTCTAAAGCAAAACAGATTTAGCTATACAAAGAAAGAGAAGAAAGTGCTTCAGCCATCCCACAATGCACTGAGTCCATCTGAGAAAGTGATGAGTGTTAGTAAAAGCTAACAGTTGTTGACTTCCCTAGTGGCCCAGTGGTTAAGACTACACACTGCCAATGCAGGGGGCACTAGTCTGAACTGTGGGTGGAGAAGATACCACATGCCACGTGCCGTGGCTGAAAGAAACCAAAAAAAGCAGAGCTAACAGTTGTTAACCACCTATGTGCACTTTTGTATAACTCTATTCCTCACAATAACCTCCAAGGAAGGTAACACAATTTCATAACTGCAAGGTAGGTTTTACAGCAGGGTCTTAAGAGATGTTCAGAGAAACTAAGGAATTTTTTTCCTGGCCACACATCAAAGGCAGAGCCAAGATGCTGTCTGTCTTGAGGCAAAGCTTTTTTTCCCTCACTGTTCCTAGCTTACAAGAAGCAATGAGTATTTAGGGACTGCCCTAGCAGTTCAGTGTTTAAGGGTCCCTGCTTTTACTGCAGGAGGCATGAGTTTGATCCCTGATCAGGGAACTAAGATTCCACATGTTGCATGACACAGCCAAAAAAAAGCAAACACACACACACACACACACACACACAGAGAAGCAAAGAGCATCTAACCATTCAGTTTACTACCTATGACTCTGGGAAGATCACTGAGAAAGTACCTCAGAAATTGTACTCAGCAAAGAAGGGCTCACGCTGAGGCAGGAACTTGTGGGAAATATATGGAAGAGTTCCTATCTCTGAAAATGTTGGTGAGAATGGGCCCAGGAGACTGGGACAAACATATCTCCTGTTACATCACTGCAGAGCAAGGCCCTCCCCACTACTGTCACCAGCCCTGAAATGCCATGACCCCCAAATGGAGGCTGGACCAAGATCAGGTTACCCAAAGGCACAACGGATCCCCAAATCCATTCTAGACTGAAGGAAAAGTATGTAGTCAAGTTCAGGAATGAAAAACCACCAGCAAGAGACACCAAAGAACAATCCAAGATGGCAGCCTACCCAGACTGCCAACAGGAGGGTCAGAAAGACCAGGAAGCTGACTGACAGGGCAAGGCTTGTCTGACCCGCTCCAGGCCTGGCACAGAGCAAGCAGGAGTTTATGGCATAGTGGAGTCCCTCCTTACCCAAAGGCAGCTAAACCCAGTTGGGAGAGTGGAGGTGGAGACAGAGGGAAAAGGACAAAGAGAGGCGAGAGAGCAATAACAATGGTGCCTTTGACCCCATCAGTCATTGTACTCCTTGAGCACATGCCCCTGAGTGCATAGAGGTGGGAGTTCAGCTGTCCCTCAGAGACTAGGCTCCCTCAGACCTCTCTTTGAGAGGGCATCAAATGACATTCGGGGTGATTGCTGCGCTTAAAGGTAAGTATTTTTCATGCGCCACGACCTCTAAATGCAAACCAACCAATTCATCTGGTACTCTTCCAATGAAAGGATGATACATCCAAATACTAGGAAACATGGTCTCTGTGACGGACTAAGTGGAATTCTGCGAAGGGTTAGTTTCCTCCTGCAGAGTCATAGGGAATTTTGCTCATATCAGCTTTTAACATTTTTTGCTGACTTTGGATTTATCTCCAGGTCGATGAGACTCTGCTGTCAATGGATATGTGGTGTGATGAGGCATCTTCTGAAGGCCCAGGGCCAGGAGCCTGAGGTCTGACAGGGGCTGATATTTAGTTCATGAAAAGTGATTTTGTTTTGAAGATAAAGATAGCTAAATTCTTTACTGGTAGCAATTGTAGGATAGCCCCATTTGGAAATGTATAATATTTTGGAGGTGCTCCAGGAAAAAAAGAAAAGCACTTTTCCCCTATTGCTGTCCTCTGTCTCCCTTTAGGAGATTCTCTGAGGGAGAGTTCAGGGATCTTTGTTTTCTGTTGAGATATAGACCAGGCTGAAACAATATGGTAGCAGACTCATGAAGGAAAAGCAAGTGAAGTTCCTGGAAGGAAGAGCGTGGTGGACAGAGAAGTGGGGAGTATCTGAGATGCAAGGATATACACCCTGCTCCCACACAGTGTACCAGAGAGGCCTGCCCTTGGACAGGAGGTGACTGCCAGATGTCTCTGGGGGCTGGACACAAAGCATGGCAGCCTTAAGCTGTGAAGAGGGTGCCTATGGTCAATGAAAGGCTTAAGATCTGCAAGGGAGAATACAGTCAGGTCAGCTGGAAGTCCCTTCCAAGAAGCAGTCTTGGGCAAATGGCAGAAGACCATAGCACTAGATAGCCACACTGGGAAGCAAAGGAAGTGACCATGCAGCAGTAGCACCAGCATGAGTCTATAACATTTTCCCAGAAGCAGGGGTCTTGTACCATCCGGCAGACAGGAGAGGGGAGCCACTAGTGACTGGTGTTGGGTTTCTCCTCTACCTGAGGAGTGGAAGGGGGGTACTCAAGGTGTTTGACCTTTATTTAGAAAAATGAATGAAACTATTATTGCTTAAGCTTGAATTCTCCATGATTTTCTTCCTGAATATCATTATTGAGTGAGTGTTAGAAGCTCAGTCGTGTCCTACTCTTTGAGACACTGTGGACTGTAGCCTGCCAGGCTCCTCTGTCCATGGGCTTTCCCAGGCAAGAATACTGGAGTGGGTTGACAGAGGATCTTCCTGACACAGGGATCGAACCTTAGTTTCCTGCATTACAGGCAGATTTTTTTTTTACCATCTGAGCCACATCAGCAGAGGTTTTCTGCAGTTACATTCTCACATGCAAACATTCCTGAGTTCTAAATATTATTATCCTTTGGGGGTGTGGATTCTAGAAAGGACTTGTAGCCTTCGATTGCATCTTCAAAAGTTGGGAAACACTTTCAGGGGTTTCATTGATTCTTGCCATAATTCTTGCTGTTACCCATTTCAACCTTTGAGAGAACTGAGTTTCTGTTAACAGTGTCATTGGAACTGTTTGTGAATGAGTGTCACTAGATGATCTCATGTGTCACAGAGTGATGACCAACGTGACTGACACAGACTAGGTGCTTAATAAATATTTCTTGGAAAAAAAAATTTATTGAAAATAAAAGATGAGTAACTGAATAAATTATTTGATTAATTTGATTAAGCTGAGCTTTTTAATGAATAGGCTTTATATCCTGGAGCAGTTTTAGTTTATAGAAAAATTTAACAGGAAGAACAAAGTTCCCATATACTCCCTCCTCTTACCGCACTTCATACACGCTTTTCCCTGTTATTAACATCTTGTGTTGGTGCAATACATGTGCTATACAGTTCATTATACAATATTGATGCATGATCATTAATTTAAGCCCACAGATTATAATTGGATTCACTGTCTATGTTGTATGGTTCTATGGGTTTTGACAAATGCATACTGTTATGTATCTACTATCACAGTATCATACAGAATAGTTTCACTGCCCTAAAAAAGCCCTGTGATTCACCCTAAAATTCCTCCTCCCTTTCTCCTAACTTCAGGCAGCCACTGATTTTTTTTACTGCCTCTACAGTTTTGCCTTTTCCAGAATGACATATAGTTGAAATCATATAGTGTGTAACTTTTTCAGACTAGTTTCTTTCACTTAGTATTATGCATTTAAGTTTCCTCCATGTCTTTTGTAGCTTGATAGTGGGTTTCTTTTTAACCCTAGATAACATTGCATTGTATGGATGTATCAAAGTTTATTTATGTATTCACCTATTGAAGGATTTCTTGATTGCTTCTGATTTGTGGCAGGAATGCATAGAGCTGCTATAAACATTTGTTTGCAGGTTTGTATGTGGACAAAATTTTTAGTTCGTTTGGATAGATACCTAGGAGCACAACTGCTGGATTGTATGGTAAAGATTATGCTTAGCTTTGTTAAGCCTATTTTTAAAAAGCTATTTCTAGCCAGGGTTATCTCATAAAATTGGAGAGACAGTGGTAAGTTATGAGTTGACTTCCCACAGTGCAGAACTATAAAACAAGCCTGCTCTTATTTGTACGAAATAGTATTTAGCTTCAGAGTATATACACAAGTATTAGTAAATTTATATTTAGCGAATAAGGTGCTAGATAATTGCCCCCATAATTTCATCTTGGCCTTTTCAATTTGGCTGCCAAGACAGACTCATCTGAGAAAGACTCTGCCCACAGGAATTATACATTCTAATGGGAGAGACAGTAAGTAAATATGCAACAAAAACCCATTCGGGAGGACGTACTGGAGAGGAAAAGACAACGCTTAAGCAGGCAAAAAAAATAAAATGAGTTTTCGTATCAACTTACATGGTGAATCTGTTCATGCAGCCAAACTAGAATTTGGGGGGTGGGGTGAGGGTGAGGAGGATGGGTAAGTAAAAGTGAAAGTTGCTCAGTTCTGTCTGACTCTTTGCGACCCCATGGACTATACAATCCGTGGAATTCTCCAGGCCAGAATACTGGAGTGGGTAGCCTTTCCCTTCTCCAGGGGATCTCCCAACCCAGGGATCAAACCCAGGTCTCCCACACTGCAGGCGATTCTTTACCAGCTGAGCTACAAGGAGGGTGTGTAACTCAGAGACAATTTGCTTCAAAGAGACACTACTAGGAGCTGTCGTGAAATATTTTCCAAGATGTTCAAGTGGTCTTATAGCAGGGAAGACAGGTAGTAGTTAAGGGAAAAGATTCATGTTTTGGGCAAAGAAAAACTTTAAAACATGGAAACAGCAAACAAGAAGTCTTTATATCTCCTGTCTCCGATGTCAGCTGCCTTTCCCTGTACATTCACATCACAACTTCCTCAACCAGGTACATCCCTCCCCAAGAACCCGGAAAAGTCTTACTTGCCCTTCTTTCTCCCTCATGTTTTTCCTTTGCATGTAGTAAGTGCTCAAGAAGTAATTCACCAAGTTAAATTTCACCACTTCACACATGAAAAAAAGGAACTCCAGTTTTACCCTTCAAGTCCAACTACCACAAAAGCAAAAAAAAAAAAAAAAAAAAACAGAAATAGCCTCCTCTTGGTAATTGTTTTCAAGTAGTGTTGGAAAGAAGCCAGCATATACATTTTCAGAGCTTTGTAATCATTAACTATTCTTCAGTATCCTGAAAAATGTGAACTTGGATCAGCTCCATACACCTTAGCAACAAGCCAGCAGCTCCCAACCAGAGCCCCCAGCCTTCTGATGAGGCCAGAATCCCAGAGACAAAGCATTGTTTATAGATATAAACTGTCTTGCTTCTGAAGCTGAAATCCCAAGACTCGAGCTAATGAGAAGACTCTGTGCCAGGATGTCATATTGAGTTAGGAAGGCTAGCCCACTCACAGTCCATTCCTCTGTGCTCAGCCCAGACTGGAGGAGCCACAAGACAAACATACACGGTGCTTCTGAAAGGCCCCAACACTTGAGCTCCAACACCAAGACAATCATTGTCTTCAGCTGGGAGTGTGGGAAAGGGAGCAGAACACGGAATGTTTTCTGAATGGATGGGCAGGGCCCCGAGTAGAGGAACCGAGGCTGCCAGCTGCAGGCCTGGGCAGGGCAATGCTCCCAAACTCCTGAGCATGGCAGTCAGTGCTCGCTGCTTCATGAGCCAGAGGGTGGGACCCAAACCCTCCTTCCTCCTTCTAACCCTACCTCTACCAAAGGCCTCAACCCACTCCAGTATCCTTGCCTGGAGAACCCCATGGACAGAGGAGTCTGGTGGGCTACAGTCCAGGGGGTTGCACATAGCTGGCCATGACTGAGCAACTTGGCATGCAAGCACCAAAGGCCTCATCTAGGTCCCGATGCCAGCACAGGTAGAAGACGCAACTGCAGACTGGCAACAGGCATCCCTCAGCTTCCAGAGGAAAAGGTACCTCCCTGATAACCCCAAGAAGAGGTGACACTTCCCTGCACCCCATCTAAAATTACCTTTGCGTGCTTCCTGGCTGAAACATCCTCATATTTTTCCTTCTAATATATGTTTTCTTCTTAATCTTGAGGTGACTTCACAAGCAAGCTTAGAAGAGGGCTTCAGTTCGTTATGATAACAGCAAATGATCACTAAAATTTACCTAGCTCTATACATAGCCATGTGCTGAGTGCTTTACATCCATCACCCCAATCCTCACAAAAATTCTGTCATTTAAGAATATCATGGACTCTATTTTACTTGATGAGAAAACAGAGACTTAGAGAAACTAGGTCAGCACTTCTCAGAGTGTTGTCTCTGGACCAGCTGCATTCACCTCACCTGGGAATTTGTTAGAAATGACCATTCTCAGGCCCCATCCCAGACCTACTTAATCAGAAACTCTGGGGGTGGGGCCAGCAATGAACTCCAACAAGCCCAGCAGGTGATTCCCAGGCATAAAATGCTGAGGACCCTAGACCTACCCAAAACCACACAGCCAGTAGGATCCAAATTCCAGCAGTCTGGCTCCAAAGCCCTGCTGTTAATCTCGGTGCTATGAATTTAACTGGACACAGACATAAAGTGCCTTCTCCTTCCTACAATCACCCACGGCAAGTGTCGAGACTCAGCATTTGTTGACAGATGCTTGGCTGCTGAAAATGTCTGGTCAGATTCATAAGAAGGAGTAAATGTTCTACACTACAGTTTTCACTTCTCTCTTCTTCACGGGGTTCTGTCACATTCCTCATAGGAATGAAGACTTCTTGCTCTCTGAACACTCCACCCTCATCACAAAGGCACTCCCAGAGGCTTCACCCTGGCCTTATGGAATCTTTGTTTCACACCCAAAGAGCAGACTGAGCAACGCAGAGGAATGAAGTGGACAGTAGCTGGTATTAAACATGAAAAAATTAAAAGCACCTGTATTAAATTTCCTAGGGCTGCCATAACGGAGTGCCATAAACTAAGGGGCTAAGAACAGTGGAATCGTTCCACAATTTTGGAGGCTAGAAATCTAAAATCAAGGTGTTGGCAAGACCACGCTCCCTCAGAAATCTGTAGGAGGAGAATCTTTCCCTGCCTCTTCCAGCCTCTTGTAGCCCCGATGCTCCTTGACAGCATAATTCAATGGTATTCTCCTTCTGTGTGTTCACACCATCTCCCCTCTGGACGTGTCTATTTCTGTCCAGATTTCCCCCTTTTAATCAGGGTACTAGCTTTACTGGATGAAGGGCCACCCTACTACAAGATGACCTAATCTAAACCAATTACATCCGCAACAGTCCTATTTCCAAATAAGGTCACATTGTGAGGTTCTAGGGGGTAAGACTTCAATACGTGAATATTGCGGGCACACAATTCACCCAGAGCAGTGTCTGTTATGGAGAAGGCAATGGCAACCCACTCCAGTACTCTTGCCTGGAAAATCCCATGGATGGAGGAACCTGGTAGGCTGCAGTCCATGGGGTCGCTAACAGTCGGACACGACTGAGCGACTTCACTTTCCCTTTTCATTTTCATGCATTGGAGAAGGAAATGGCAACCCACTCCAGTGTTCTTGCCTGGAGAATCCCAGGGACGGTGGAGCCTGGTGGGCTGCCGTCCATGGGGTCGCAGAGAGTCGGACACGACCGAAGCGACTTAGCAGCAGCAGCAGCAGTGTCTGTTAATGAGGGTAGGGGATTAGACTACAGACGTTTTCGTGCATACTGTTTGGTTGTGGCAGGACATTTCAGGAACTCACAGACTGACAACAACATGGCCATCTACCCATCTCCCTGGCTGGTTAAAACTAGAGCTTCCCAAGCAGCATCCTGGACATTGTGAATCAGAAAAAGACTCAGGGATGTGGATGTTAACAAGCAGCCCTTTGATGCCCTTAAATTTGGGAGGTACAGTTCCAGCCAACCCACGTGGGAATGCTCAACATTCTGGCCCATGTGACAGGCAGGTGCCACTGAAGTGGTACTCAGACGCCCTCAACACTCCAGCCCCCAAGACGCCCATGGTGAGTTCTAACTTCAGCCTCAGGAACACTGGCCCAGGTTTTCTTTACATTCAGGTCCCAGAATACCTACTTTAGGCCACAGGCAGCATCAAAAGGTCAGACTTCTGAGCTAGATGATTTCATTGAGTGGGAGTCAAGTCCAACCAAACCTCCTGGAATCCAGAAAAATACAGACAGTGAGGCCACTGAGAGCCATGGACCAGCTCGAGAAAGAAAATACTTTCCTGACTCTGAGCTGAGCCTGGAGAGCAGTGGCAAGGAACATGGAGGGAAAGCAGAAGTCAGCAAGGGGAAAGGCTAGATTAGCACCATGTCTGCCCTGACGGGGCCATCCTCCTTCCCCAGCCCACCTCAACAGACTCCCAGGTAGCCGCTGAGATAAGAAAATCACCACTATAACAACCATACTTGCCAGATAAGGAATTGTGCAAGGCAGCAAAAAGCAGTAGAATGAGCTCATCAACTCACTGTAGCTCTCAGAGGCTCCATTTGTTCATCTGTTTGGTTCTCATCATTTATCTTCTCATGACAAGGATCAGATACCCACTCAAGCCCACCCAAAAGTGAGACTGACTCATTCAGGTCCCTTAAAATCCACAGGCAGCGTGCAATCCACCTGCCTTCGTGGAGATAGACAGGATATTAACTTGCCTGGAAAATCCCATGGACAGAGGAGCCTGGTGGGCTGCAGTCCATGGGGTCGCTAAGAGTCGGACACGACTGAGCGACTTGACTTTCACTTTTCACTTTCATGCACTGGACAAGGCAAGGGCAACCCATTCCAGTGTTTTTGCCTGGAGAATCCCAGGGATGCGGGAGCCTGGTGGGCTGCCATCTATGGGGTTGCACAGAGTCGGACACGACTGAAGCGACTTAGCAGCAGTAGTAGCAGTATTTTAAAGGCTGCTATATGACCCATCTCTTCTCCATGTACTTCTGCTCACTCACCCTTTCTCTCCACTAAAGGGCTTCCTCTGCCACTACCTCAGCCTGTACAGTAGTCATTCTGGTTGCCTTTGTACCCAAGACTACATGGTCCTTCAACTCTATGCCCCGCAGCTCTATGGCACAGGTCCTCATTGCTCCAATTCCAAATTTCCAGAAGATTTCTAGTCCATCCTGGGTTAGGCAATCTTCCTTCACCAAATTAACTCACCCAGTACAAACCTAGCACCTCTGTCAGACACCTCATCAAAGGTTGTGGGTGAAAGCAACCACCTGAGGAGGATTCTATGGTTAGGCAGCACCCCAAGGCATGTCCACTACAGCAATGCCCCAAAATCACCGCCATTTTGTTAAGCACCTACTAGATGACAGACACTGAGCTACACGTAATCCTCACTTCAAACATTCAAGGTTATTATCACAGATATGGAAACTGAGGCTCACAGAACTGAGGTAACTTAACAAGGGTCACTCAGCTAGTAAGGGGTGGAGCAAGAATTACAGCCCAGTCAACCCACTTTCCAGAGAAGGAAATGACAACCCACTCCAGTATTCTTGCCTGGAGAATCCCAGGGACGGGGGAGCCTGGTGGGCTGCCGTTCATGAGGTCGCACAGAGTCGGACATGACCGAAGAGACTTAGCAGCAGCAGCAGCAGCAGCAACCCACTTTCACAGCAGTGCACCTCCCTTCTTGCCATTCAACCTAAGGTAACCAGACCAAGAGATGGTACCATTTCATCACATCACGGAAAAACGGGTCAGCAATCACTACCTGGTCTGTCTGCCAGGTCTTATTGGAAATAAAACCGCAGTCTGGAAAGCGCATTGATAAAGCTGTGCAAAGATAAACGTGAACCTTTGAACATGCCTGTTACCACCGTCCCCCAGCGTGGTGTTTGCTCACTGGGCATTTGCCTGAGGGCTGCAGAGCATTTGTTCACCCCTGCCCTATGGCCAGAATTGGTCATGGACACAGCAAGGATCTTAGCAGCTGTCCAGGACCCCCTGGAAGGAACTACCCACTGTTTACAATCTGGTGGTATGGCCCCTCGTAAACAGGATCTGAATTCTCAACCCAGATCTTGGCAACCCAAGGCAAGTTCTATTTGGATTGGAGGAACTTTCTTGTTTTTCACTAAGAAACTTAGCCTCCTATGCCAAAAGTTGGTCAACTGTGTTCAAGCTGGGTATAGTAGAGAATAAACAGACAGACAACTCTCAACTGCAATGATGCCCCTTAAATCACTCAAATCACAAAAGGGGTCAGGCCCATGAAGGTTTTGCCCCAGAAAGGGAGTGGGTTTCACAAGTTCTTTCATGAAGGTAGTGATTTCATTCCATTGGTTTATATACCCAGAAGGGGGATTATTGAATTGTCGAGGAGTTCTAATTTTTTGAGATGCTTCCGTGTTATTTTCAATATGTCTGTGCGTGATTAGTCACTCAGTCATGTCTGACTCTTTGCCACACTTTGGACAGTAGTCCACCAGCCTCTTCTATCCACAGGATTTTTCAGGAGTGTGCAGCCATTTCCTTCTCCAGGTTTTCAATATAAGTACACCAATTTACATTCTCACCAACAGTGAACAAAGGTTCCCTGTTCTCCAAACCCTCTCTAACACTCGTCTCTTGCCTTCCTAATAATAGCCACCCTGAGAGATGTGAAGTGGTATCCCACTGTGATTTTGATCTGTATTTGCCTGATCATGAGCAACACTGAACACCTTTCATGTATCTACTGGCCATTTGTACGTCTTCTTTGGAAAATTGTCAATTCAGATCCTTCGCCCATTCTTTAATTGGGTTTGTTGTGGCTTTCTTTTTTTTTTGCTATTGACGTGTATGAATTCCTTATATATTTTGGATATTAAGCTCTTATCAGATATGCCTTACAAATATTTTCTCACATTCCATAGGTTGTCTTTTCATTTTGCTGTTTCCTTTGAGCTTCAGAAGCTTTTTAGCTTGAGGTAGCCCTGTTTGTTTATTTTTGCTTTTGTTGCCTGTGCTTTGGGTGCCTGTGCTTTCATATCTTAAAAAAAAAAAAAAAATTACGAGATCAATGGCAAGGAACTTTTTTCCCATGTTTTCTTCTAGGAGTTTTATGGTCTCGAGTCTTTAAGTCTTTAATCATTTCAAGTTAATTTTTGTGGGTGGTATAAGGATTCAGTTTCTTTCTTTAGCATGTGCACATCCAGTTTTCCTAACACCATTTATTGAAGAAACTATCCTTTCCCCATTGCATATTCCTGACTCCCATGTCAAAGATTAGTTGACCATACAGATGGTAACTAAACTTTACAATATACACAAATGTTAAATTATTATATTACACATTGGAGACTAATCTATCAATTTTATCTCAATTAACAAAAAGGACTAGTTGATTATAAATCAATTAGTTGATTATTTATTTCTAGGCTCTCTATTAGACTGTACCTGTTTCTACTTGTGAATCCCTAGGGTCCACACACTCAGCACTCAGTGGCTCTTAGGTGCACAGGAAGATACTGTCTGTGGCTGTCAATCACCACCACCCTCCCCTCACCCTACACAGAAGTTAGAGAATGGGCTGCAACGCAGAGCAGGAAAACACCCTCCCCTTGATTAATAATCGACAAACAAGAAGGCTGCCAGGCCTGCATACCTTGAGTTTATCCATTTCAACTCATTCCTTCTTTGGAGGCACAAATAGCTGTTTATAATATGAATGGCTGTTACTTGCAAGATTGTACTGTTACCTCCAGAGAAGAGAAGATAAATAATGTATTTAAATTGAAAATGTGAAACCCATTCCAGCAGCACAGGGGCTTCTCCAAAATTCCAGATCAAAAAGGAATAAAAAGAAGTTGAATCCTTCAAGGCACTGTGAGATTAACTCAAATACCAGAAACATTGACTTTAAGGGGCAAATTCTTCAGAATTACATAATAGATTTGACAAGTTCTTGCAAGTAAATTCTCTTTTCAATATGAAAACCTTCTTTCAGAAGCTGGCCCCATTTTGATAAGGGATTAATTTAGTGGTAAATGAAAGGATCCTTTGCCATTCAGAACCCTGGTTTGTGTGGTCTGCTTGGGAACCTATTGCAAATCCTCCAGCCCAAAGTAGTTGGCTTCGATGGTGTTGAAATAAAGGCCTCTCTCTTCCAAATCAGGTTGCCATTTATCAAAGCTGCAATTCTCCTCCTTAGGTCCTGTTCCATGTTCATTTGCTTATTTACCAAGTCTCAGTTGGTCCTTTTAAGCCCCAAATATAAATATGCCTCCAACTTTGATTTAGAGCCAAGGATTTCTAAAAGGAACTCAGACTTCAGAATGTTGTTCTGTAGGGAGGCCTTATCAGATCCCATCACACATACTGATTTTGTGAAAATAAACTTACTTAAAAATCAATAAGAAGCCCAGGCTTCAGGACCAGTGACAGTGAAAATAAATCATACATGTAGCTGTGAGGTCTACTGGCAGAAGTGTCTCTTGTTCTTCAAATAGAGCAAAGAATCCGCTAAGAAACATTCAATTCTCATATAATTCTGGCTGGCCCAAAGGACACGTAATTGCAAGCAGACATATCCAGTGGCCCAGCACAGGCATGTGGGTTGAAACAATTTCAAAGGGAAAGATTTCTCTGGACCAAGGAATGATCACGTTTACAGTCGCTCTTTGAGACATTTGAGTTTTGCTCGTTAGTTTGTTCATAAGAAGACCGAAATCTTAGGAAATGAGAAGAATTTCTCCAAAGCTGATTGTTAATCTCCCCGCTGAATCCTCTAAAAAGAAGTGATTCCTTTATGCCTCAGTTCAGTCTTCTGCTTTCTATACAGCCTCATGCATTCAGGAAAATAGAAAGGTCGACTTTTCTCTGCCAGACAAGGTCTGGCCAAATATTGATTGTTGAAGGCCAAGTTCTGAGATCAGCAATTTACCATTAGTTTTCACAACAGACTAATAGGGTAAGTACAGATTTCAGCTTCATTTTATAGATGAGGGAAATGAGGCTCAAAAGGGTAAACAGCTTACCCAGCTTCACCCAGCTTGTAAAGACAGGCCTGGACTTCAATACTAGCCTGTCTGACTTCGATGTTCAGCTGCTTTGCCTCCCCAGTTCGGGGTTGTATACTTCTGGCCTGGGGCCAGTGCCTAGGGTCTGCCCCCATGGAATTCTTCCTTCCCCACAGTTGCTCTCCTCCTCCTCCTCCTTCTCCTCCTCCGCCTCCTCCTCCTCTGCCTCCTCCATTCAGGCTGGGGGAGCCTCTCCAGGCTTCTCCTCCTGTCCCCGTTTTCTCAGGGCTCCTGAAATGACTCCCTGAGCAGATTACAAGTCCTGTGTCCATTGGTTCCCATTGATCTCCAGGGCTTAAACAGCACATCAAAGCTCTGAAAACTGTTGGTGCCTGACTGATGAGTATTGGGGTTCAGAAAATGTCAGCTGCTCAGTCGCATCTAACTCTTTGCAACCCCATGGACTGTAGCCCGCCAGGCTCCTCAGTCCATGGAATTCTCCAGGCAAGAATACTGGAGTGGATTGCCATTTCCTTCTCCAAGGGATCTTTCCAACCCAGGGTGGAACCCCAGTCTCCTGCACTGGAGGCAGATTCTTGACCATCTGAGCCACCGAGGAAGCTCACTGGAGTACAGATCCCTCTTCTTTTTTTTTTTTTAATTTAGTTTTTACTGGAAGATATTGCTTTACAATGTTGTGTTGGTTTCTGCCACACAGCAATGTGAACCAGCCATAAGATACATATATCCCCTCTCCCAGGCTTCCCTTGTAGCTCAGCTGGTAAAGAATCTGCCTGCAATGTGGGAGACCTGGGTTTAATCCCTGGGTTGGGAAGATTCCCCTGGAGAAGGGAAAGGCTACCCACTCCAGTATACTGGCCTGGAGAATTCCATGGACTATATAGTCCATGGGGTCGCAAAGAGTCGGACACAACTGAGCGAATTTCACTCACACATCACTCACTCATCCCCTCTCCCTTGAGCCTCCCTTCTACCCTGCCCCCAGCCCACCCCTCTAGGTTGTCACAGAGCTCTGCAGAGCCCCTTTTCTAAGGAGTTGTTCATCTCATCTACAAAATACCCTGGACTCAATGCTCCTTTTATTCCTTCACCAGATCACAGATAAAAATATTCAGCCAGACCCACAGTCTCTTTTCCTCACCCACAAAGAAAGACCATTTCCACCTGTGCAGGAAGGAAGCCCGAGGAAAGAGAAAGGAAAGGAAAAAAGAGAAGAGAGAAGGGAGGAGACAGCAGGAGCAGGAGAAGGAGGGTGTAGTTCTATTCCCCTCCAGCAGCAAATCCTTTCCCCACCACCGCCTTGAATAAGGGCCCAGAAAAAGTAAAGAGATTCCAACTGGGGGTGGGGGAGAAACAGTGAGGAATCTATCTAAACTTCTTACTCTGTTTATTTTCATTGCATTTTGTTTCTCTTTATCCTTAAGAACAAGACAAAATAAAACCAAACCAACCAGCTGAGGTCTGTCTGAGAGGCCAAAGAAAATCTGACTTGTGACTTTTGTATATTAACAAGGCCCACTCTCTGCTAAAGAAAGAAGTGAACAAAGGGCTCTAGATTAAAGCACTAAAAACCCAAATGAGCACTTAGAAACATGACAAACACAACTTCCCAGCCTGGAAACCCCTTTGGACTGATCCTGCCCAGAGACTCATTGAAAAGAGTGCTAGACTTGATGAACTATCCCAACCCTGCATACAGGACAAGCTGTGTGACTTTGGGAAAATGACTTACCCTCTCTGAACTTTAGTTTCCTTAGTTATAAGATGGGAATCATTTGAATTTTACTTACAGGGCTGTTTTAAGGAATAAATAAGCTGTTAGGTCACAAAAGGTCATCAATAAATGTTAATTAAATTCCAATGCTAATGGCCTCTTAGGCACAGTGGAGGTAACCACCACCCTCCTGTGGTTCCAAAGTTCCTCTGACGATTCATTACGATTTGCCTACTATTAATACTTCTTTTTGTTCATCTCACTACTTCCCCTACCCCATACAAGATTCCATTCTCACATTTAACTAAACACAGCTGTCGTTGCTGTCATCGCTTACTCACTAAGTTGCATCTGACTCTTTTGCGACCCCATGGACTGTAATTAATCTTTGGATATATCCTAGTCTATAGCCTATAAGCTGCTTGCTTTCATGTCTGCCTAGGGAATTGTAATACACTCCCTCCCCTTTGGACGCTGACCATTAGGTCACATGGCATCAACCCTAGCATGTAATGGGAATCACCGCTTTGTTGCTACCAAAGTCTTGGCTGGCAGCTGAAAAAATGGACACACATTCCAAAAGTAACCAAGTTGGTAGTGGTGCTGCTTTAGTCGCTAAGTCGTGTTTGACTCTTGCAACCCTATGGGCTGTAGCCAGCCAGGCTCCTCTGTCCATGGGATTTCCCAGGCAAGAATACTGGATTGGGTTGCCATTCCCTTCTCCAGGGGATCCTCCCAACCCAAGAATCAAACCCAGGTCTCCCACATTGCAGATTAATTCTTTACTGCTGAGCCACCAGAGAAGCCGTAACATACCTGAGAAATAAGCAACGGAGTCTTTGGTTGAAAAGAATTCTCACTAAAGCATGAAAGGCTGCAGGTAGCTTTGCCTCTTTGCCATAGGTCGACTCAGGGTAGCAAAGCTAGCTGTGTTTGCCTTGCGCTGCCTCTTAACCTCCTTTGTACTCTCCTCCCCTCTGCTCTGAGACGGTTGAGTCAGCTGGTGGGCAGGCTCCTGTTCTGTCTATCCGACAGTGGGCTCCAGCTAATGGCCAGTAAATGCCACCTCAGGGACCTAAGAAATCCAAATTTTCTCTTCCCACGTCTTCAGCCTTTCCCTCTCACTTTAGCATCTCTCTCGATTTGGCACCCCAAGACTCAGCATCTTTTCAGCTCAGTCCCCAATTTGGATGCCCTATCTACTCCAATGTGAGGAAATCCTCAAAGACAAACCATATGCAGGTTTTTAAAATTAAGTCAGGAAGTCTTTGAGGAAGATGTCTCTTTATAAAACATACATTTCAGTGCAAATTCTTCATTTTGATTGCTCAGAAATCATCATCATTCAGTTATAGGCTCTCCAAAGAAGGCTGATAAGTGCGTCTCCTGTCTAAAGGAAGAGTCTGCAATGGAAATTCTGAGAAACTGGATTTCCCATGAAGAATCAAAAACCCAGTCACTAAGCCAAATAGAGAGCATGCCCACTGACCTTCAAGTCTTCACCTTACTGCCAACCACAAAACAAACAACTAGAAACAGCTGTTATGCCCTTCCTCAAGCTGACTCGTGGCGCCAGGAGCATCTGTGTACCCAGCACTGTACCACGAGTCCCTTGTGTAAGCAGATAGCCACTTGTCATTAACTAGACAACGACGGCCAAGCCAGCCCAGCCAAGAGCCTCTTCTCATTCTGCAGTCAGAGGCCACAGAAGCATCTCTCTCAGAAGGGCTGAGATTGCCTTGCTCCCTTCACATCCAATCCGGCTCGCTGCCCACCCCAGCCGAGGTTTTTGGCCCTCCTCACCTGGGCTATAACAATGGGCTTTCCCAACTGAACTTTCCACCTCCTCTCTCTCTCCCTGAGCCACCCTCATCAAATTTTCTAACCCTCTGCTCTCATTGCATTGCTTCAGGTAAAGATAAACTTCACTCTATCTCCCTCTTACGTGGAGATAGAAAAAGATGACTTTCTTCAGCCTCCATCATTCACTGCACCTTATCTGATGGCAGCCCCCAGCCGTATGGCCAAGCACGTTTATCTCTCTGCTTTCCCACCACCTCATGGTTATTGCCACTTCCTGCCTTTGTTCCTGGTGCCCTTCTGGAACACCATCTCTATTCCTCTCTGTCCAAATTCCAGGCAAACTTCATCTCTCTCTACCCAAGAAGCCATTCCCAACCCGGGTTTCATTCAACTTTCATTGAACTCCATGAAATTCCCAATATGTTAAGCCTTCCTCTTTTTTCCCACTGTTCCAGACATAAGCCCTGCAGTAGAGCAGAGGTCCTTCCTAACCTTCTTTGAAACTTCTTTGGTGCTCCTGATCAATTTCCATCTCTCTAAATACTCACATGTTCAATGAACACAACTGACCTTATAAATGAAGACCCTTAAGAAGGGATAGGTTTCTGTTTGGAGAAACTGCAGTATCTCTTCCACAATGATACACTGCCCTTCAAGTTTTATGGAGAAATACGGATGGGCTAGGTTCCCAGAGAACTGGCAGAGAAAGGGCAAGTCAGCCTCCTCCCCTCCCCCAATCACCCCACACTTGCCAGAGAGCATTTAAAATGCACTTCAGGGTGTCCATCTTTTCATTTGGAAAGGAAACAAGCCTTGCTGTTCTCTTTCTCCCATTTCATTAAGGACAGAGGTCATTCCAGGGAGGGGAAGGGTAAGTTCCAAGAGAGTGCTTGTGAGGGAGTGGGGGCTGGGGGGGAACTCCCTCATCCCTTCTGTCTAGCTTGCTTCACCCTTTGAAGAGAACAAGCCTGGCTTTCAGAGTGAATTATTTTCAACACAGCCTCTGCCAGGACCAGGCTCTCCCTGGCTGGCTGAGGCAATACCCGGAAGGATTGAGAGATAGTTCAAGGTCAGACAGGGCGTCCAGACAAGACTGGCCAGAGCAGGTGGCACTGTGACAGCTGGGAGGAAAGGGACTGTGGAGGGGACAAGAGAGAAGGCAGAATGCACATGTTAAATGAAAGCCCAGAAGTTTCTCTCCTCTCTTTCTCCTCTCCCTCTCTCTGTCTACACACACACACACACACACACACACACACACCTGCACAGACACACATTCTTTTCTTTCCCTCCTCTCCTCTGCCTCCCCAAGGCCTTTCTATAAATAAACAATAAGCCCCTGAGCCTGCCTGCAGCCCACTATTAACTCTTGCAGTGTTCACACTGTTCCCCACTTGAGGCTTTGCAAAGCCCTTTCCCACACGTAATCTGCACCTGATTCCTGCATCACATGCTTTCAAAGGTCCTGGAAGTCCCACACATGGAATCATGGGCACCCCATACCGCCCCCCCACCAAGTTCTGAGCCTTAATACAACCAGTTTCAGGTCGTGCTACTCTAAAGAATCCCCTGTGGCTCAGGCCCCTTGGGTGCACGTGCACTCAGTCGTGTCTGACTCCTTTGCCAGGCCATGGACTGTAGCCCGCCAGGCTCCCCTGTCCATGGGATTTTTCAGGCAAGAACACTGGAGTAGATTGCCATTTCCTTCTCCAGGGGATCTTCCCAACCCAGGGATCAAACCCAAGTCTCCTGCATTGGCGGGAAGACTCTTTACCACTAAGTCTCCTGGTTCAGGCCACATCTATCTTAAACCGTTATTTGCATGCCCCTAATAGTCAGAGCCGCAACCTAGTAAACATTTGCTCTGCTGCAGGCACTGTACACAAGTGCCTGACATGTATGATCTCATTTAAATTCCGTAACAATCCTGAGTTGTCAATATGACACAGGCATTTTGTCAGTGAGGAAGCTCTGATGTTATGTTACTTGGCTGAGACCCTAAGTGGAGAAGTGTGGGTGCTGAGTTCTGAACCTAGATTTATGTGACTATAATACCCGTGTTCTCAGCTCCTGTGCTGAGGTCTTCTTACTAAGAATCCTTTAGTATCCAAGATTGCAGAGCATCTACTGGAGGGAGGGGAGGATAGGTCTAGTCAGTCTTCTGGAATGCCAGGATCAACAACCGATTAAACTTCCCCAGGCCTCCAGTGACATCTTTTACTCTTCACTTCAGTGCACATTTATCCTGCCAGACTCTGTGCTAGGTATTGTGAATAGAACGGTAATTAAGACAGACAAGTCCTGCCCTCACAGAGGCCACAGTCTAGTTAGGGGAGACAGCCTATAGACCAACACACAGTTTAATACGTATACCAGTTCACCAAGAAGTTCCAAATCAACAGAGAAGAAACATGACCTAGTTTTAATTTTTTCCCAACAGTAGTTCTAATTTGTTCTCAGCTGGGTCAAATTATCTGCCTCCATCACTGCACCCCTTAAAATATCTCAGGCAGATTCCACTGCTTCCTGTCACTTTTGGTTACTGAAATTTAGTCTGGGCCAATGTAAACTCCCACCTCATATCTGATTGAAAGCCCTCTGCCTTCCCTGAGTGGCCAGGACTTGCTGCTGGAGGGGCTTGGCCAAAAGGGGCAGAAAGCCTTGAGTTCTTCCTCCCCACTCCCTGGCCCTTGCCACCTAGGGCCCACCTCACAGACCATTGCTGGAGGCACCCTCATCCAAAGGGTGGCCATCCTGGCTTGGGGGCCAGTACCTTCCTGATGTCCTTCAGACCTGTGAGAGAGTCAGGCATCCTGCCAAGCCCTGGGAGAGACCTTGCCTCAAGGCCATCCTTTAAGCCCTGCCTTTTCTCGCCAATATATCTTCCCCTGGGACACAAACAAACACAGACAGATAGCAGTACTGCTGCTCAAGCAGATGTCCAGCCAGGGAATATGATACTAGCAATTCCCAGAGCACACCCCCATCTCTCCCTTGACTCAGAGGAGGGAGGAGGCATGCTGTCCCTTCCCCAGGGAGGCATATTCTCACCAGGAGCTCTGCTCTCCCTCAAGTTGACTTTGAGGGTCCCCACCCCCTCCTCAAGCTCAGCCTTTTCCTCATAGACCCAAGACAGGGGAAGAGTAGATGGTTCTGCAACCTCAATTGCTGGAAATTGGTTGGGAGCCCTCTTTAGAAACAGAGTGAGCTTAAGACATTTTGTGTCACCTGTGAGCCTTGGCAGCCATTCTAAGACAACAGAAAGGTCTCATTCAACATCCAATTTCAGATAAAATTACAAATGTGAGATGCGTGATGAAGGAAAAGAAGAGAGTACCACGAGAGGAGGGCTTCCCAGGTGGTGCTAGTGGTAAAGAATCCACCTGCCAATGTAGGAGACGTAAGAGGTGCAGGTTTGATCCCTGGATTGGGAAGATCCCCTGGAGGAGGGCATGGCAACCCTTCCCAGTATTCTTGCCTGGGAAACCCCATGGACAAAGGAGCCGAGCAGGCGATGGTTCACGGAGCTGCAGAGTCAGAGGCGATTGAACACACAGCACACACCACGAGAGGAACTGTTCATGTGCTGGAATCAGACTGCTCGGGCAAAATCCCAGCTCTGCCTCTTTTTAACTGTGGGCCCTCACCAGGTTACTTACCTTCCCTGTGCCTCAGCCTCTTCACATGTGAAGCGGGGATGATAACAGTACCCACCTCATAGGGTTAGACAAGAAAACATAAATAACCCTGCTAACAGTACCTGGCACATTGATACATGCTCAGTTACTGTAAATTTCATGAGGACATGGATTGAGGGATCCAGATACTTCACAGACACTCAACAACAGCTGATGAAATAACAAATGTTGGAGAATATTCAGGAATACCTATCTGAGAGGGGGTAGTCAGAGCGACCACTCTGAGGAGGGGACGCTTAAGCATTGTCACGAAGGATAAGGGGACTGTCAGCCAAAAAGTCAAAAGAAGGCAAGAGGAACAATGGGTTAGTCACTCTATCCTCCCTACAGTAAAATTTCTCCAAAGTCTGATGTAGGCAGATTGTACTTGTATCACATTACATGGCAGACCTAGAAAAATTGCCTTAGACATTTAATACAATGCGTACATACAGAGTCCTAAGTTGCTAATTCCCTCAAAATCAAAAGAGTTGTTGTTAACTTCCAGGAGCTAAAGCCCTGCAGGCACTCTGTCCTCTTCACAGCAGCCCCAACAGTGCAGTCAGCAATGCAACCCTTTCCTCTCCTGGTGTCTGGTCAGGAGTCTTCAAGGAGCCCCCTGATTCCTCAGAACATGATGGTTGTCTGCAAAAGAGTCTAAGACCAAAGTTGTCCACTTTGTCTGCAACATCACCCGAGGACAGGGCCCCTGCTCCCCACTCAAGGCAAACTTGTAAAACTACAGAGATTGGCACCAATCCACGGCCCTCTGAGCTCCTCTTTTTGCCCCCCTGTATCTGACAGCATCCTGCCCCATTCCACCTTCTAAGAAATGAGTTCGAGGGCAGATGAAACGAAGAACCAGAGCAGGGAAGGGCATGGGAGCAAAGACGGGTAGAAAAGACGTGGCTGGGTTTGCCCTGTCATGGAGCACACACCCGAGTGCTCTCTCTGCAGCAGGCACACAGGAAAAGAGCAGTGAGTAAACATCAAAAGGAAGGTTCTGATTCTTCTTAAGGAACTGAAGAACTGGAATGTGAGAGAGTTAAGTGGAGTTAAAGGCTTCCAAGATTCACAGGGCCCAGGGCAAGGTTGCAATTGGAGGCCCCAGCCCAGCCAGTTCCGTTCTCTTGCCACCTGACTTCATCCTGCCACACTGGGGACCTCATCTTTATGCAGTGGACACTCCAGCCCACAAGCCTTGTCCACGTGAACTCCCCCACCCCATCCAGACAGCCATCTCTCAGGACCAAGGGTGTAACCACCACCCTCAGGAAGACTCATTCAGAGCAGAGGCCAGCAGAGCAGGGCCCTGGAGGTGGGTTCGGTTGGGGATGCCATTCCAGGGTCCATGGGCACCCTGAGCATAGTCTAGAAGGGAGATGAGCAGAGGCTCCACGTGGGCACACCCCCTTGGCCTCAGGGATTGCTCACTGTATGGGAAGAGCTATAGTTAGAAGAGGGTCAGAGAAGGACCTTCCAAAGTACAGGGGCTGAGGGCAGAGGGGCCAAGGGCAATATAATGCACTTGTTAGTAGAGAACCAGAAAGTATAACCGGGGCAAATGGACAGGAGTTGGAAGGAAGAATATGCCCTAGAGAACTTTCTTCCCTTCTCTACAAATTTGTACGTCCAGCTCTAAACTCATCAGCATCACCAATTATCCATAAAATAATGGTGGATCCACTCTCACCTCTAACTCAGTATGTGCAGAAACATAATCTTCCTCCCATAATCCACAAAACCTCCACTGAGCCAGGGGGACCATCATTTTCACTGTCCTAATAGGCTAAAAGAGCAGAATCACCTTCTCTGTCCTCTTCACCTTCCCCAGTACTTGGTTTATCTCTGTCTCAGGCCCCTTAGCTAAAATTTAATAATTATTATATATAGGTAAAAATGAAACCTTTTTTTGATGAGAGGTAAGACTTTGGAAATTGGAAAAACAAAAAAGAGCTTTTGAGAAATAAGAGAATTTAGCTTCCCATCAGATCTTAAATCACAGACATCCAGTACTCACATCTACCTGCAGAGGCCTCAGAAGCATAATGACAACTCGAATGGCATTAAATAACTTACTTCCAATATAAGGCCCTAAGAAGAAAATCAATTTTATGATAATGACAGTGGTCATGAAAAGAGTTTAAATGTATACGTAGACAGACTTCCTCAGTGGTCCAGTGGTTAAGACTCCGTACTTCTAACAAAGGGGGTATAGGGTCTAACCCTGGTTGCAGAACTAAGATTCCCCCATGCCACGTGCTGGCCAAAAAATAAAAACAAAAAGCACACAGAACGTTTGTTGTCCACTACCAACGTGGTTCAGACGGTAAAGAATCTGCCTGCAATGTGGGAGACGCGTGTTCAATCCCTGAGTTGGGAAGATTCCCTGGAGAAGGGAATGGCTACCCATTCCAGTGTTCTTGCCTGGAGAATTCCATGGACAGAAGAGCCTGGCAGGCTGCAGTCCATGGGGTCACAGAGAGTTAGACATGACTGAGTGACTAACACATTTACTTTTTTTATCAACACAGTTAGGGATTCCCTGGTGGCTCCGTCAATTCAGAGACTGCCTGCAATGCAGGAGACCCAGGTTTGATACCCAGGTTGGGAAGATTCCCTGGAGAAGGGAATGGCAACCCAATCCAGTATTCTTGCCTGGAGAATCCCATGGACAGAGGAGCCTGGCGGGCTACGGTCCATGGGGTTGCAAGAGTCCAACACAATTTAGCAACTAAAGCAATCCCACCACCACCAACATGGTTACTTTGGGAGTTCATTTCTGTTTTTTTCACTTGCCAGCCAAGACTTTGGTAGCAACAAAGTGGTGATTCCCATTATATGCTAAGCTTGATGCCATGTGACCTAATGGTCAGCATCCAAAGGAGAGGGTGTGTATCACAAATCCCCAGGCAGATGTAAGAACAAGCAGTTTATAGACTATTAACTAGGGTATATCCAAAGATTAATTTTGAAAGTTGCATCACCCAACAGTGTACATACTGAACATTTAAGTCTGTGAGTGTCTCAGGTTACAGCCATTTTTAGTTACTGTGAATCTGGTCAGCATTATAAATGGCCAGGATAAAATATCTGCTGGAGGAGCAGGTATAATAAGCATGTGACTCACCAGCTCCTCTGATTCAGTGGACCCATATGAGTAAGAAGCTGTTAACACCTAGATCCAGTAACAGCGCCTCCAGTAAAGGAGCTCTGAGAAGTTGGAACCAAATAGCCCAGAGTCCCCGCGGGTATCTTAATGACTGTATCCTTCCTTGATATGCAGCACCTATATTTTTTTATTGCTGTAATGGCAAATTTGGCCTGATCATTGTTTCCAAGCACCCTGAAACTAGATGATGATATTTTATAGTCGGAACTGATCCCAAGATGGGAGGTGCCTCTCTCTGCCAGGGTTTGACAAACTCTTAATGCAGGTAAATAAGGACTGGGAGATGTGCTAGGAATCAGAAAGGCACAGCAATGTAGGTGCCTGTAGTTGTAGGTGGTGGTACCAGCAAGAGTGCCATGTAGAATGTTAAGGGAGGGTGTTTGCCAGGTTAAATAGGATCAGCCTTTCTGTCACCTAGAACCCCAGGTGTAAGCACAAATAACCTAGAAAATAGCTGGTCCTTAACAAAAACATCCAAGGATTCAGTTTTTATTTTCATTTCTGCAGCAGCAATGAGGATACAAAGAAAACTTCTACTCAATTTGACACCATCTGGCATCTCAAAAGTGTAGGGGAAAAAAAAACATATAAAGAGGGTCCTTTATCATGAATCCAAACCACATCCTAAAGGAACTGGGAGAACATCACTTTCAAAACCCAGATATTTCCAACTTATTACTCTTAAGGGTTACATAGGGACGAGATCATCAGTAACCTCCACCAAAAACTTGGAAAAGAAAATGAAAAAGAGAGAGACAGAGGGGAAGAGGGAGGGGAAGAAAAAGGGAGAGAGGAGGAAGGAATGGGGGAGAGGAGGAGAGGGGGAATCACTAAGACGAAAGCCACAGTATCTTTTGTAACCTAATCCTGGAAGTGCCATATCACGATTTCTGCTATGTTCTGTTGGTTACAGAGCAACTCGAGGATGAAAGCCACAGTGTCTTTTGTAACCTAATCCTGGACGTGCCATATCATGATTTCTGCTATGTTCTGTTGGTTACAGAGCAACTTGAGTATAATATGGGAGGAGACTACAGTTTAGGGCCTCCCTGGTGGCTCAGACGGTAGACCCTGCCTGCAATGTGGAGACCTGGGTTGGATCCCTGGGAGGAGACTACCCTAGAGTGAAACTCAGAAGGTGGAGCTTTCTGGGGCTGTCTTGTAGGCTATGACAATCTTATATATAATAACTGCTAAATTCTCCACTTATTCTAATTTACTAGTAGACTCTTTTGGCTCTTCTATTCAGACAAACATATTATCTGCAAATAATATACTTTCTTTCCTTCCAATTCTATTTTTACTTCTTTCTTACTTTACTTCACTGGCTCAGATTTCTGGCGCGGTATTTGAAAGAGGTGGTGATAGAGGATCGAATCTTAAAAGTCGTGTCAACTTTTACCTGAGTGTGAAGTTTGTGGTAGATTTTAATTGTTCTTGTTTTTAGTCAATATCACTTTTTCAAATTAAAGGAAGTGAAAGTGTTAGTCGCTCAGTTGTGTCTGACGGCCCCATGAACTGTAGCCTGCCAGGCTTCTCTGTCCATGGAATTCTCCAGGCAAGAACACTGGAGTAGGCAGCCATTTCTTCCTCCAGGGGATCTTTGCGACCCAGGGAAGTTTCCCTTTATTCCTAGTTTGAGTAGTAGTGTTGTTGTTGTTGTCTTTATTAATGGTATAAAAATTTTAAACACTTTTTGGTATCTATTGGTTTGATCATGTTTTTATTCCTTTAATCTGTTTATGTTCTAGTTAGTTGATGTTCTAGAGTTGAACCCATCTTGCCTTCTTAGAATATCCCCAACCTGATTACCTTTTTATATATTTTGGATTCATTTTTAATAATTTATTGTTTATAAATTTTTCCATCTATTTATAAGTGAAGTTGTTATTCTTTCCTATACTGTCTTTATAAAGTTTCAGTGTCAAAGTTATGGTAACTTAACATATGTCAGGGAATGTTCCTTCTTTTTTTATATATACTTCAGAATATTTTAAAAAAGATTAGAAATATTTGATTCCTGAATGTTTGATGCAACCCACCTGAAAAAGATATCTATGCCTTGTATTTTATTTAAAAATGGATTTTAAACTACTAAGCTTAAATATGTATAAGACTAGCCAGATTTTGTATTTCTACATGAGATTATTTTGAAATAACACATTTTTCTAGAAATGCGTCTGTTTTATCTGTTTCAAGATTTATTAGTATAAAATTGTTCCTAATGCCTTTATATTAATTTTTAGTTATATATTTGTTACCTATGCTTATGACATTTTTTAAATCCCAAATTTTTTAGTGTTCTCATTTTTATCTTCATGCATCTTGTCAAAAATTTGACTTATTTCACTGGATGTGAATTCATGTTTAATGAAAATTCTGTGGGCTTATGTTTGAAGATACACTCTTACACAGAGCACTTACATTTGCTTCTAATAAGAATCTGTGGGTACTGCAACCGAAGCCATTTTTAAATAGATTTTCTGCTTGAGGTTTTTCAGAACACAGGAATGTGAATTCAGATTGCAAATCCATGTGAGGACCAGATTGTGGTTATGAATTTTAAGAGGAGGTTTTTCCCCCTCTACCCAGAGATAGAGGCATCTTTCTTAGTTGAATTTCTTTGCAAGAGGGTTTTATCCTTTTCTTACCAAGGGTCTATCCTTTCTTGGTTCTGGCTATGCTATTCACTGTGACCCCATCACCACCTTAATCTGCATCTTCCATCCTCAAAGCAGCCATAGATGTCAAAAAAAAAGCAATGTTGGTCACCTAAGGATTAACAAGTGACTTCAGGACAGGTGCCAGCCATTTACCTTCCTAGAGCTCTGCTTCTGGTTTTTGTTTAGAGGACTAAGGAAGTTATTCCCTGGTGGCTCAAATAGTAAAGAATCTGCCTGTGATGCAGGAGACCATGGTTCTGATCCTTGGGTCGGGAAGATCCTCTAGAGAAGGGAATGGCTACCCACTCCAGGATTCTTGCCTGAAGAATTCTATGGACAGAGGAGTCTGGTGGGCTACAGTCCATGGGGTCACAAAGAGTGGGACATGATGGAACGACTAACTCACTTTACTTTCTTCCCAGCTTAGCAGTGCTTTGATAACATAGTTAGAAAAGATTTTATCTAGCACTTTTGAGTGTTTTGTACTGGGAGAGTTTTGGTGGGGAATAATCTAGACTTTATATTTATTTTTCACATTTTCAAAGACATTGTCAGCCCTGTTGCACAGGGTATAACTTTGGGTCTCCTATGAAGCACTTTTTTTAGGTATTAGAACAATCTCTAAAATGCTTCTGGAGGACAACGGTGAAATAGCTTTCTATCCAGGCTAGGATCTTGGTTATATTCTTCAATTTTTACAATAACAAAGTATAATTAATCCCTATCCTTAGATTTCTAGAAGAAATTCACATAGGATGAGACACTGAACTGTATAAGATTAAGAGAGAAGAACTTGCAATAGACTAATGGTCCAGATGAGAACAACTAGAAAAGTTGTATAAAATACAACAACTAAAAGTTTGAAAGCGTTGAGCTATTGCTGAGACAACCAGGGACTTGAAATAAGGAGAAACTATACAGAGAGAATCAAAGATAGGATATATTATCACTTTTGAATATGATGGAGTAGCTTGAGGCAGACAAGTACTAACATGAAGATGAATAAGAAAATCTAGGGAGAAATACCAACAAATTGTTTAAAAGTACTGGAAAGTTACTAAAACAACCAGACTTTATGGCTAAGTTGAACTGACACACTGCAGCTGTGTGTACCTGGATGTATTTGCTGATTCTGGACAAGAAAATGAAAATCTGAACTTTGCCTTGGAAGAATACCAATGACATTGACAGATGACTTCAAGAAGCTGGAAAAAAAAAAAAGGAAACTTAAGAGTTCAGACTACGTCAATATTCTGGCGAGAGGGTATGTAGAAGACTGAACCTGACACTCAGCTCATTTTCCACTCAAGATATTTGTCAAATTTCAAAGCTGCCAAAGGCAGGAGGCTAAAAGGCTTTCCAGAAAAACACAGTGGAGATTTTGACAATATAGGGGTGCTGAGGAATCTAAAATAATTGTTCAATGAACTTATTTACAGAACAGAAATAAAGTCACAGATGTAATAAACAAACTTATGGTTACCAGGGGGGTAAGGGGTGGGGAGGGATAAATTGGGAGACTGGGATTGACATATGCACACAATAGTATATAAAATATAATAGATAACTAATAAGGACCTAGGGGCTTCCCCAGTGGCTTAGTGGCAAAGAATCCACCTGCCAATGCAGGAGATTCAGGTTTGATCCTTGGGTCGGGAAGGTCCCCTGGAAAAAGAAATTGCAACTGACTCCAGTATTCTTGCCTGAAAAAAATCCCATGAACATTGGAGCCTAGTAGGCTACAGTCCAAAGGATCACAAATAATCAGATGTGACTGAGTATACACGTAATAAGGACTACTGTAATAGCACAGGAAACTCTACTGGATACTCTATAATGAACTGTATTGAAAAAGAACCCAAAAAACAGTGGATATATGTATATGTATAACTGAGTCACTTTGCTGTACAGCAGAAACTAACACAGCAGTGTAAATACACTACCCTCCAATAAAAAGAATTTAATTAAAAAAAGAAAGGAGGTCGCTAGGAAAGGAGGGTCTTCAAGGAAGACTTCAAGAAAGACACGTGAAGGAAAACACTAGGCAAAAAGTCACTGCCCTCAATAACAAAAACTTTGATTTAAAAAAGAAAAGTAATAAAAATACTAAAAAACAAAACAAAAAATCACTGTCCAACCTAGAAGTCACTGTTCCAGGTCGACTCAACCCGCCACAGGACCTCAAACAAGTCACTTCCCCTCTCTGAATCTGAATTTCTCTTATAAAAGGGGACATTTGCATCCTACAGTTTTCAAGGTCCCTGCCAGACTGATATTTAACTCTTCTCCATCCTATGGTAAGAGAGCAGCCTTCACCTAAGCCAGTAGAGAGCCAGAGGAAACAAACTCTGGGTGATGAACTCCACGCTTACAGAGGTAGGGGAACAGCAGGAGAGAATGAAGCAGGGATGACAGGAAAAGCAGGTGAAGCCCATCAGAGGAGGCAGCTGCACCAACTCCAGCGGACGGTCACCATGAGGAGAGACCTTGTGATGTTTTCAGCTAAAAGGAAATTCAGATTTTTTTTTAATGTAGCCTGCTGATGGCCTGCTCTTGGCAATAAATTCTCTTAAAAAAAGAGAGAGAAAGAGAAACAAAAAATCAATGTGTCCAAAAAAAAAATCTGCAGCCATTTTCAGAGATACTATATCCTTCTGCTGCTGTTGCTGCTGCTAAGTTGCTTCAGTGCGACCCCAGAGACAGCCTTGTACCAGGCTCCCCCGTCCCTGGGATTCTCCAGGCAAGAACACTGGAGTGGGTTGCCATTTCCTTCTCCAGTGCATGAAAGTGAAAAGTGAAAGTGAAGTTGCTCAGTCATGTCCGACTCTTAGCGACCTCGTGGACTGCAGCCCACCAGGCTGCTCCGTCCATGGGATTCTCCAGGCAAGAGTACTGGAGTGGGGTGCCACATATCCTTCTACTTTTCTGTATATTCATTCTATTGATTTATGAGAGTTTGATATTGAAACTCCAACTAAAAATCTTTGTTAATCAACTTCAAAAATAATTATAATATATAGTGGAACTATATGTAAATTTGTTCTATAGTTTCCAAGTCTCCTATAAATGTGGTATTATACTTTCATAATTTAAAACATTCTTTAGAAGAGGAAAAAATGTCTGCAGCCAGATACAACCTGTAAGCCTATAGTTCACAACTTCTGATGAAGAAGATGTTATGATAAAATTTGTTTTTCATAATTGGGCCTTTCTAGAAGGTTGGTTATTCCCCCTTAAGAGACACTGTGCAAAAGCCCTTTCTGGAGTTTTAGGCAAGAACTGGAACTAAGACTTTGTTTCCTGGACCTGCTGCTTCCCACCCCGAGGGGCTGAGCCTCCCCTCAGTCTGGGACTGATGCCCTCTGCCTGTGACACACACCCTCCCTGCAGCTCCAAGCTTTGCCCTTTCACAAAGGAGCTGGAACTCAGGAGACAGTAGCTGCTCCAGCCCTTTTCACACCATCCCCTCCCCCATTTCAAGCTGAGAAGTGGCCCTCAAGGTAAAACTGAGAATGTGTGATGAGCAGTCAGCACAGATGGGGACAGTCCCAGCAGCCCAAGTCACTGCTCCTAGACCTCAGCCCCAATGGTCAGGAGGTCAAAATTCTCACTAATGAGACTGGGACCATGTGAATACTTTCAGGCGGATCCAATTCCTGGTCCAAACTAGCCTTGCTCAGTTAAACAAAACAGGAGAATCTCAGTTGATGGTTTCTTATTTAACTAACTGGAACTTTGAGAAGGAAAACATTCTCAGATCTTATATCAAACACTTTTATTTTTAAAGTGAGAAGTTCACAGAGGATAGCTACAGGAGAGTGAAATATTTAGAGTAGAAAAATTGTGGGTGCTAGCCAAACCTCAAATACTGTCACAGCAGAGTTATTCCAATAACTTTTCCAGCATGGCATATCACACGTGTTAAAATTAACTGCATTCTCAGAACACCTTTCAATGGATGTGCGTGATGATAGAAGTGAACATTCAGAGGCTCCTGTTTTGAAGATCTTACAGAATGGATGTATGCACAGTCCAAAACAAAGTATATTACAACACACCCAAAACAATTCACATCCATTAAAAAAAAAAATGTTGACTTTCAAGAAATTGGTAGGAAGACTTAAAATAACAAGAAGAATATAGGCAAGAAATGGCTACTTTTATGTGCAAGGTACTGGATTCTTGAATTGAGAATCAGTTTCAGTCTTCACTTCCAATATCACATGGATAAAGTGTGGCAGAAAAACGAATCACCTTCAATATGAAGGATGCGAGTTGTGTACACTGACAACACTCTTGAAGGTACAACAGTGTCACAGGAGGAATGCCAGCAAACAGAGGGGACCTTCTGATGAGGTCAAACACTCATGAGTTATCAGATGACCCTTCAGATACTTGGGTTAAGCAACTACAACATTCTGGTTTAATCAAGGCACTCGCAGGAAGTGATCCTTGACATGACATAGCGTCCCTACCAGTTTCTGGCCAATGATGATGGCATGGTTTTTTTTGGTTAGGCAGCATCTACACTGAGAACCCAGGCATAATAGCTGGGCCACAGGTAAGGTCACTTATCCCACTAGGACTGCAAAGCCAGATTTGCTTAAGCTTTCCCCAAATCATGATTTTTGATGAGTCACGTTTGAACAGAAAGCCTTCATGTAAAAAATCTGATTCTCCAGAGTTATAATTCACCTTTCCCCAATAACTACCCAATACCCCTAAAGTTTGTTTGGGTTCTTCTCCACGAGAATACCTAGAATGGATCTTTTTCTCCCCCGTACAAATTACTTCCCCAGGAGAAACCTGTAAAACCAACTTTAAAAAACAAAATAACCTTCATTTTCTCGCCAACGGTTAAGTATCAGACCTCCTGCTCCTACTCTGACCTGAGCTGCAGAGCCCTCTGTGTATACTTTTCAGACATTCCTCATACCATTAACACAGCTTTCCATCACCGTCCACTGTCCTTCCTCAGCCTTTCCTTGCCCAAGATGAAAGCCAGTGAATTGAGAGGGAAGGAGAAAAGGGTATAGACAGACTATTACTTTTATAAAAATAGGGTTCCAGGCTTTAACTTGATCCTCCACAGCAACACTGGGCAGTGTTATCCATACAAACCCCCACACTAAATTCTCAAGGGGCTATCTTTTTTTGTAGCCAGGTCTCAAAAGCTCCAACCTAAATCTACTGAAGGAAAGTAGCAACTTCCTAAGATAGAGCAACACAGACCTAGAGTTACATGGGGGAGTAAGGTCAAGACCGGTAGACCGGTCACCAGGTTGCTTCATTCATCGGTAAGAGGCCAAGTTCTCCATCCTCCCCCAGCTCTGCCATTCTGGGAAGAGCCCACTGGCCAGCCTCGGGCTGCCAAAGACGGTCGACTCCAGCTCGGCCTTGGGGGGTGGCGCCTGGTGGAAGGCACAGTCCTGGGCTGCCATCTGCGTCTGCACCCCATCGGGTTTCCACTGTGCATGGACGATTCTGTAATTCTGACCCTCGTTGTTGTCCCAGAAGACCTGCCCATTAGCATGGTAGGCGACACAGAACTCAATTTTCTCCTTCGTGGGGATGACGGAGGGTAGGTCAACGGCAAACGAGAAGGTGTCACTCTCTGAGCCACCGTACACATTTTTCATGTAGGCACAGTCCACATCGTTGTAGCTCTGCCAGGAGTCAAAAGTGATCCGGATCTGAACCTTCTTCTCAAAGCTCATGTTCTTCACCTTCACAGTCCCCGTCACTGTTCGCTCCTGCAAAGAGCAGTTCTCCAGGCAGACAGAGTTCTTCTGGAAGTGGTTCCGAAAACTTAAGTAGTCAGCTGAAGGCTGAGGGAAATCCAGAATCAGGTTCTTCTCCTCATGGAGCTTTAAGCCTGAGGAGATATCATTCAGGTCCAAGAGGTCAAACTGGAGATCCCACACGGGCTCCTCTGGAAGGTCTGAGAAGACGTGGATGGCGGTGAGGGAGAGGCCCTTAGAATCTGCAAACACCACCCGCTTCTTGGCTTGGTTGTGTGAAGCCTTCCAGTCGTCCTGTGCTCTGGCTTCCTGTTTTATGTTGAGACACGGCTTCAGGGGCTTTAATTTGTTCACATAATTTCTTCGTTGGAAGTCATCATAAGGGCTCAGGAAGCTCTTCAGAGGTGGGGAATGAGCCAAGCAGAGCCTCACAGCGACATCCACGGGCATGACTGAACTTGTCAGAGGCCGTGGGTCTAAGACCTGGATCATTCTGGAATATAGAAAGAAGAGGGGTTATCATCTGCACCTAGAATGCACTTCCCCTGGTCCCCAAGTACGTCTGTACTATTTTTGTTGGCTATTACAGCCAGCACAGTGCTCCCACATGAAGTAAAGGAATGCAGGATTAGGTGATAAGAGCTGCATCTTACGTTTGGCTCTATCCCTGACAGGCTATAGGCCATGGGTTAAAACACTTGGTGTCCCAGTTTCTCCATCTGAGAAATAAAAGATTTGGATGGGATCAACTCTAATACAGCTCTAAAACCATTTGCTCTGTTCTGGAGCACCAGTTCTCAAACCTGTCTGTTTTCAGGCAAGTTCCTTACTGTCTGGGCTACCACAGAAGCCCCCACCATCCTAGTGGTTTGGATTTCTTTTTTTTTCAATGCAGAATCCTTGGACTTAGAGCCTCTAATGCAGAACCCCTGGGGATGGAGACAAGAATGTATATATGTTCTTAAAG
Organism: Oryx dammah; assembly: GCF_014754425.2. NCBI lineage: Eukaryota > Metazoa > Chordata > Mammalia > Artiodactyla > Bovidae > Oryx > Oryx dammah. Next base: position 12,714,114 of record NW_024070198.1, read on the forward strand.
CTTCCCAGGTAAGCTAATGACCAGACAGGTTCCAGAATCAAAGTTCCAGACTGCACTCCCTCAACTGCTTTGATGATTTTGCTATTGAATTAATTATACTTCTCTGGAACCATAATCCATTTAAAAAGAAAGAATAAAAACAGCAAAGGGTTTTGAGAGCAAAAGACTAGAAAGAGTAAATTAGAGGATTCTCTCTGCACTTTCATTACCATGCTCTTCCTCATTTTACACAAATAACCCACTGAAGTGCAAGGCAGCCATTTATGAATTTTAAAAAATCTTTACATAATCTGTATTTCACACAAAAAGACATCCATGTCAAGTCCACATTTAAGTGGGAAAAGCTGGTGATCTGAAAATTATTGTCATTATTTAGTCACTCAGTCATGTCAGACTCTTTTGTGACCCCATGGACTATAGCCCACCAGGCTCCTCTGTCCATGGGATTTTCCAGGCAAGAATACTGGAGTGGCTTGTCATTTCCTTCTCCAGGGGATCTTCACAACCCTGGGATCGAACCCGTGTCTCCTGCATTGCAGGCAGATTCTTTACCGCTGAGTCACTGGGAAAGCCAAACCTGAAAATAGGGTAGTTTCAATATATGTGTTCTCTCTATATATATAGAACACATATATGAACTTATAAATGTTGAAAAGTCTAATAGGAAGCACAACAAAAAGTTAACAATTATCTCCGGGTGATAGGTGATCTATTTTTGCCTTTGTACTTTTTTGGTATTTTCAAATGTTCTGGCAATGGATATTTATAACCAGAAAGATAATAAAGCTATTTAAAATTTAGACATAACTATGCCCAGAAATATTAAACCATGAAGAGTCCATCAAGAAAGATATTTTTTCTGGCCTTTAGCCCTGAGTATACATTGCCAAACTTATAGACATTTTTCCCCTATCCTAGCCTGCAGATAAGAAGTGTGTGTATACTGTATGTGACATTTCTCATTCCGGCTTTAGTAACTGTCTTCCCAGCAGCTCTAAGCACATAGCCAAATGTTCATTATCATAAGATGGATAACAAAAGAATATTCTGAGAATTCACTTTATTAGCCCTAGGATTTTTCTGGGAGACCTACAAATTTAGAACAAACAAATGAGAGAGAAAGCTATATTTATTGGTCTAATAATAGTTAACAGGCGGAAATTTTAGAGAAGTCTTCTGCTAAGTTATGTCTAAAGAAGCTATTTAAGTAGTTTTGTGGGTGGTTTTTTTGTTTGGGGGTTTGCTCCGTATTTTCACATTTTGCACTTATCGAAAGACAGTTTCAGGATATGGCGATTTCCCTGGAATGTTAAGTCTGGCCCAAGAGTTTAAAAATAATCATTTGCTCAAACTCTGAGACTGGCTTTGCTATGGCAAACCGTCAGAAGAAGGAAAGAGGACCAAGGAAAGTGAACATCGTCCATCGTTAGTTTTTCCCAAAGCTAAACTACACAGCCAGCAATCTAAGTGCTCTTCCCACGAGTCCTTGAGACATCTGTGCAGGACCAAGCGATACGGTTAGACTCCACGAGGGAATCAGAACTAAAGCTGACTCACGTTAAGACAGTTTCTGGTTTAAGATGCCGTTTACCGATATCAGCTCTGCCTAAGACGCTCAGAGCAAATCTTCACACCTCCAAGGCCTCCCCGGGGCCAGATTCGTCAGCAGCCTGTCAACCCGCCCTCCCCTGGGGTCTCCGGGGCGGGAATGACAGCAGGAAAACGCATCCCAGCCTCCCGACAGCTGCGCGCTCCCTGAGCTCCGGGTCGGAGAATCTGCAGGGAACCTACCTGGTGCAGCTCATCAGGCAGAGGAGCGGCGGCACTCCGCGGTTTGCGAGAGTTCGCACCCGTCTCCCGGGAGTCCCCGTGTGGCCGCAGCTCCGGCAGATCGCGGGTGCGGCCCCCGGGAGGCCGCTTAACTGCTCGGGACCACGTGAGCCGACTGCCAGGGCCAATCGCCGGGCCGCGGGCTCGACGGCGCGACCAACCAGCGCTCAGCTGGGGCGCGAGCCCTTGCCCGGGACGTGACTGCCGTGGTGCAGGGTTCGCTGGGCGCTGGGGGCGCTCTGGGACCCCGGGCCAGCTGGCCAGGGTAGAGTAACGCGAACCCCGGGCGAGGAGGCGTGGAGGCAACCGCGTAGCACAAGTAGCCGGCGCAGGCCAGGAGGGAAAGCAGCAAACCTCCTCCCGCGCGGAGCGCCAACACAGCGGGGCTGCAGGGAGGGAGGTGTCTCACTCGCGAGGCTTCTGTATACAGTTATCTGAGCGCAGGACACTGGCTCGTTCCGGGGAAGCGAGGAGGGGTGGCGGTGGGGGAATGGGGTGTGTGTGTGTGCTTATATTTATATTTTTGAAATGTTTATCTTGTTCATTGCTTGGTGCATTGGCTCATCTTCTCCCTTTCCTTGCCCTGAGCAATCAGAAGTTGACTGCATATTTGGGGGTTAGGGTGAACCCGCAAATGCACCACACAGTACATTCCTTCTCTAACTAATATTGTTAATAAACCGTGTTAGTATTAATCGCTTCAGCCCTGTCCGACTCTTTAAGATCCCATGGACTGTGGCCCGCCAGGCTCCTCTGTCCTTGGGATTTCCCAGGCAAGAGTACTGGAGTGGGTTGCCATGCCCTTCTCCAGGGGATCTTCCTGATCCAGAGATTGAACCTGGGTCTCCTGCTTTGCAGGCAGATTCTTTACCATCTGAGCCACCAGCGGTCCATGTTAGCCCTATTATAAGACAATGAGGCAGCATTTCATTAAAAGGCACTTTGTATTTCAATCTATTCTTCAGCTTTTCTCCCTGGAAGAGAAAACTAAAGCCAGAAATGAAAAGGCCTCTTTTGCTCATGTGGTGGGTCAGCCCGCAGAGCCAGTGGTCAACCCAAATCCCTCGACTCGGTTCTGACGTCCTCTGGCAGCGATGTGAAAACCAAAATGTTAAACTATCACACTGTAAGTTTCATGACTCTCCCAGGCCGGTTATTCTCAGCGAGGTTTCATAATTTTGTTTAGTTTGGGGAGTTTTTAGACCATCATCAGTTACAACCATAAAATTAAATTTCTAAGTCGAGTAGGAATTGTTTGTATAAAATCCATGTCCTTGCTCTGCTCTCAATTTAGTTATCCAGTAGTCCATTAAAATGTACAGAATATACAATGTAAAATGTACAAAAATCCCTATGTCTTTAAAATCACTGTCCAGCAGCAGCAGAAGTGTTAAAATGGTGTGCTTAAAGAAAAAGAAACTGAGTTATCACTGGGGCAGTTATTTATCACTTGGGCTTGATTTTTTAAAGAAAACATCTAACTAAAAGCAGATCTTCTAGTTTCTCAGCACAACCAAAACAAGCTGAAGGGGCACGGTTTGGGTTTGACACTTTCAAATCTAGACAAGTTTGAGCTTCAACTCCCTCATCAGTAAAATGAAGATAGTGAAATTGTTCTGAGGATTAAATGAAACTGTACAGATGAGAAAACTCGGCAAAGTGCTTGGTATGTGTTCAACTCTATGTTGAGATAAAGAGTGGACATTACCAATTACAGTTACAGAGAAACATGAAATAAAAAAAATAAATTGTGATCTCATTTTAGGGGTAAGACATGTATATATGGAAAAGAGAATATACTCGACCGAAAGGTTAACAGTACTTAATTTGGGGCAAAAGACATATTATGAATAATTAAAATTTTATTTCTCATTCTGTGGGCTTCCCTGGTGGCTCGGATGATAAAGAAGCCACCTGCAGTGTGGGAGACCTGGGTTCGATCCCTGGATTGGGAAAATACCCTGGAGAAGGGAGTGGCTACCCACTTCAGTATTCTGGCCTGGAGAATTCCACGCACTATACAGTCCGTGGGGTCGCAAAGAGTTGGACATGACTGAAGCCACTAACACTAACGAACTGAGCAACTTTCACTTTTCACTTTTTTGTCATTTTACTTCTCTGTATTTTTTATTTTTTCTACAGTGAACCTGGACTTTTTCTGTAATTGAGAAATCATCATTAAATGACTTAAGACTTTCAGATTCAGCTAACATATATGGCTTACCTACTAGGTGCTAAGAACTATGTTGGAAGCTTTGATATGCTTACACCATTTACTCACAGTCCTTTTGAGTTTGGGCTTCTTTCCATTCAAACTGCTTTCTCTTCTGCCCCCTGGTGCTGACTGTTGCCATAAAAGCCACTATTCTGAACTTAAAATCAAAATCAGGGATACAGGGCTGTCTCCACTGACATGAATCTGCCACGGGTGTACATGTGTTCCCCATCCTGAACCCCCCTTCTACCTCCCTCCCTCCCCATCCCATCCCTCTGGGTCATCCCAGTGCACCAGCCCCGAGCCACGTCAATGTATGGCAAAACCAGTACAATATTGTAAAGTCATGAGCCTCCAATTAAAATAAATAAATTTAAATTTTTTAAAATAAGGGCTGTCTCCAAAGAAGAGTCAACACTCAACTTCTAAACTGGATGATCCAGGACTCCCATTTCTCTTCCCTCCCCCCACCTCAGATTTACTGAGATGTAATTGATGTACAACATTATGTAGGGTTAGAGTATACAAAGTATTAATTTGATGTATTGCAAAATGATTACCACCAGAGCACTAGCTAAAACCTCCATCAAGTCACATAATTACCATTTCTTCTTTATGGTAAGAACATTTGAGATATATTCTCTTAGCAGCTTTCAAGTGTATAATAATACAGTATTATTAACCATGTGGTAAATTATATCCCTAGAAGTTTAGACTCTTTGACCATCTCCCCATTTTCCCTATACCCTCAAACCCTGGTAACCACCATTTGACTCTGTTTCTATGAGGTTTGCTTTTTTATAGTCCCATATGAGATCATATGTGAATGTTTGTCTTTCTGTGTCTGGCTTAATCTCAACTAGCAGAATCAGGTCTCTCATTTCTGTCTCCTTCCAGGGTTTTACTGCTCTTCATTGTGATGAGAGGGACTGGAATGGAATCAGCATTCTTAGTCGTGAGTTGCACCGATAAAGACACAGTAGGTTAGGAATTGTGGGAAGTTTTTAGTTACTTGTAATTTTTCTCCAACTGCAGTTTAACAGCATCCAAACATTGCTTTGTCCTACCAGTCTAAACAATGAATCTGTTGATGAGGGCTTCTTGATCTGTGCAGTGCTTCTAGCCATGCCAGGGGTTACAAGGACTCATAAGTCACAGCCCCTTGACCTTGAGAATGCTACCATCTTTATTATAGAAAACCAAATTTAAACTCATTAAATACCCAGGGAACAATTTAAGGTCCTACAAAGCAAGGGGCTGATGATGTGTGACATACGCAGCCAGGTCTCTTCCACCATCTGTCCAACACATTACCAGATACGGCAAACAGGGACAGGGAGTCCCAGCCAGTCAACTCATTTTCTCCAAACTTGCCCCTTTTTTCAGTGCCCAGTGAAGAAAGTTCTTGAATATACTTTACAGTTATTAATATTAAGATGCTAGTACTCAGTAGTAACAGGATGAACCTCATAACTGATCTTCAAGCCCTGCCCTGTAGAGACAGTGAGGTTGAGAACTGCTCATTTTCATGAAAAGAACTGAGATTTCCATTTTGAAGAGAAGAGAGAAGCCAGTTGACGTTTCTCTGTGAATAGTAGGCTATCTCTTACACTGACTCCTGTCTTCTTTAGCTGCATTGGCTGGGCGCACCAATAGTAAGTGAAGGAGTATAATTTTAAAAAAAGAAAAACAGACACTATGGAAAGTTTACTTTGGGTCAGGGACTGTTTTAAGCACTTTACAAATAAATATTAACTCATGTAATATTTATAAGAATCCTAGGAAGTTGAAACCATGTTGATTATCCATATTTCAAGATGAGGAAACTGAGGAGACCAGGGGAGTTTAAGTAACTTGTCCAAGATCGTGTAGCTAGTAGACATGGGGCAAGACCAGGTTTCAAAACCCTCTAGAGTCCACACTCCAAGTGTGAGTTGCTCTGAAAAAACACAAGCACCACGCTGGTAACCACCAAAACCAAAAAGATGGTCTGTAGAAGGCCAGAGAGATTCAGAAAAAGGAGGGCTCCCCAAGGAATATCTGTGGAATTTTTAAGGAGGAAATGAGGCTTGGGAAATGGGAAGATTAACTAGACTGGAGTATCATCTTTGGGGCATTTAGACGAGAATCCAGCTGAATGGCTCCATCGGTGAGAGAGTAAATGCCATCACAGTTGAAATGGTACCAGCAGCTCACCATTCTACTCAAAGCACATATTCCCAGAGGATAAGACAAGGAACTAAAGTACTGCTGAGTAGACTCTAGTAGTAGTAGTAATGTTAGTCATATCCAACTCATTAGGGCCCCATGGACTGTAAGCCACCAGGCTCCTCCATGGAATTCTCCAGGCAAGAATACTGGAATGCGTTGCCATTCTTTTCTCCAAATGGTGAGTAGACTATACTATTGGCCATTCTGTTTGCACTGAAAGGATATTCAAGCATTATTTTCACTTCCTGGATTTTTCTTTTAAGTTTAAAAAAATCTCTACTTTTAGAACATCCCAGTAGGAGAACAATCTGGGTGCTGCAGTGAATGCACAGTTGCTGCTACCAAAAGTAAGTGGTTAAAGAAAGTGCAAGACAGTACCTGAGACCTGTGGGTGAGATGAAGAAGGAGCGGGGAGGGGGAAACGAAAAAGGATGACACGCTTGACCTTTCCAACAATCTTTTGGGAAGAAAGACAGAGAGGTAAAAAGACCGGTAACCATACCAAGTTGTCTGAGTGGTACATGGGTAATGTGCCTGTAACGAACCTTTGCAACATGTGCTTCGGGACTTTAGAGAAAGGAGAGGCCTTCGGGGGCCAGGATGGGCAATGAAGACCAAGACACGCCAGGTAAGAGCAAGGAGAGCAGTTTGCAAGAGGTGAGGATTCCAGCTGGGGGAGTTACAGGGAAGAATCAAAGGAGGGAGACTCTTTAAAGTTAGCTTTTTAAATGTTGCATTATCTATTTACTTACTTTGGGGTCTTCGCTGCTCCCTGTGGGTTTTCTCTAGTTGCAGCGCACAGGGGCTATCTTCATTGAGGAGCCTGGGCTCTAAGCCTCACAGGCTTCAGTAATTGTGGCTCAGGGGCTCCAGAGAGCAGACTCAGTAGTTGTGATACACAGGCTTAGTTGTCCAACGGCACAGGGACTCTTCCCAGAGCAGGGACTGAGCACTGTCCCCTGCACTGGCAGGTAGACTGGACCACCAGGAAAATCCTAAGGTTACCTTTCTCTTTTTTTAATCCCCTGGACTATTGTGAACTAAATTAGAGATGTGAGTGATACAAAATGAAATTAGCAAAGAAATAATAATCTTATTGTAGAGGTGAAATCATCCTCTCACCTTGCCAGTTTTATCTTCAAGTTTCTGCAGTTTCTCCCTGTTGATCGAAGGATTAGGAAGTTAGAAAGGACCTATGAGGAAAACTTTAAACCACCACAGAAGGGCTCTTTAAAGCCCTTATGAATATTAAGGAAAATAGACAAGACGGGTTCTTTCTACCAACGGAAGCCCCCATAGGCTTTGAGTTTGCAACAAAGAATCAGAATACAAATTCACAATGATTCAGAATGCTAAGGTTTAGTAAAAATGTTGGACTGAAACTGAAGGAGGGTATCTTGGCCCAGACAGAGCAATGAGAACAAACTGGAAACACCCCAAATGTACTAAAGTTCATAGGAAATATCAGCATGGGAAACATTAAATTGGGAAGAAGGAATATTCTGAAAAAGAATAATGAGGATGTAGCAGGCCTATCAGCTTAAAATTTGTTACAAATTTAGAGTTTAAAAAAAATAGTATTGATGTGTGAATAAAGAAATCAGATCAGTGAGATCAGAGTCCAAACAGAGACCTAATTACATATGAGAATTTAATATATGATCCAGGTGAGCATGTCTAATAAGGGAAGAGGAAAAATGGATTATTTAATAAGTAGGCAACTGGCTGTCCACTGGGGGGTGGGAGGTGGAATGGAAGGATGTGTACAGGAATTCAATTCATGCCTCTGTGGAGAGGGATAAAAGTGCTTAATGATATGGTGCCTCCATAGGGAAGTCACTATGCTCTGGATACTGTAATTTTTGTTACTTGGAGAGTTAACCTGTGACTTACGGGAAAGAAAAAAAGTATTGGGACAATCAGTGAATCCAGTCAGTAGGAGAGAAATGACACAATGAACACTCTACAATTCTGTCCTTCTCCACCTCCAGTCCCTCTTCTCTGGAGAAGGCCCTGGGCCTGGCCAACTGGGTTTGTCATCCTGGGTGGGTCTGATGCCCTGCGCTTGTTCTCATGGCTCTGTCTAGGCCAAGGTACCCTCCTTCAGTTTCAGCCCAAGATTTTTACTATATCTTAGCATTCTGAATCATTGCGAATTTACATTCTGATTATTTGTTGCAAACTCAAAGCCTATGGGGGCTTCCCAGGTGGCGCTGGTAAAAAGAACCCATCTGCCAGTGCAGGAGACATCAGAGAAGCAAATTGGATCCCTGGGTCGGCAAGATCCCCTGGAGGAGGGCTTGGCAACCCACTCCAGTGTTCTTGCCTGGAGAATCCCATGGACAGAGGAGGCTGGCGGGCTACAGTCCACAGGGTCACAAAGAGTCAGCCACAGCTGAAGTGACTTAGCACACAAACCTATGAGATGCAGCTCCTCTCTAACCACTCTACTCACCAGGCCAGTCTGTTTAAAGACAGGCATTTTTCTACTCTGTAAACTGGTTTTTGGACTCCGCTGTCATCTCTGGCTGTTAGAGGAGTTTTGGCAGAAGGAATCCAAACTGAAAACAGATCCGTCTTTTATAAGGTACCACAATACTTCCTTTCTTGCATGACAAAATTAAATTTCTCTCCCGTCCACTCGCCAGGCATAGACACAAGCACATCACATCACCCCCACCCCCAACTCTGGGCATAACTATTCATAGATACTTTTTCCAATAGATGTTCAAAACTCTTTAGACCCTATGCTGTATTATCTCCCTGAACCACAGAGAGAAAAAGCAGATACAGTCTAAGGCAGGGCTTAGTGTCTATCAGAGAACTCTGGTTAGTGCCCCCTCAGACTTGTGGAAAGTTCCAACTGGGGGAAGTTGGAGAAGGTGAATAGTTGCCCACATCCTACTGAGACAACCAACTTCACTGGGGCTTTAATATTTTGTCTGAAGTATGGTAAACCCTCTCAAGTGCCAACCACACTTTAAAAACACATTTCAAAGCCAACTTTCTCCAGTCCTTGTTTACTCCCTATTAATAGGTATTAACATTTCTTTAAAGGAACAACTGTGAAACTTATGTCACTTAATAAAACTGGCCATTATTTAAGATCACCAGTAGGCGGACAAAACACTTCAAAACTCCCTCATTTCTCCTATCAAAAAACCACCTCCTGTATTGAAAGTGATAATGTTGGGCAAAAAAGGTCTTGCCTTCCTATGTACAAAATTGAACTCTTCTTGTCACACAGCTTTGGAGCCCAAATAATTAGTGATTAAAAGGGAAGTATTTTTTTTCTTTCAGAAGTGACAGAAAAAAAGAAAATTAAGATTATTAATAACAAGCTGCATATTCAGCTTTCTTTTAAGTCCTTCCATGTATTTTATGATATAATCACTGGCTACAATATTGTTACAATACAAGGCATCTTTAAAAAAAAAAAGAATAAGTACCCTATTTTGGCCATGCCATGCAGCTTGTAGGATCTTATTTTCCCTAACAGGGATTGAACCTCTGCCCCCTGCAATGGAAGCAGTGGGTCCTAACCATTGGACAGCCAGGGAAGTCTCTATACTGCCTCTTTTAAATTAAGTATTATTAAAAAGAAAAACAGAGGATTACTGCTTAAAAGAGGACAAAAGATGATTGCTTCCCTCCTGCCCCACCCCCAAATCCAAAGTTTTGACACTACTTATGGAATTAGTCTTCAAACTTTGCCAACTAAGGTCAGTCTAGTCAAGGCTATGGTTTTTCCAGTAGTCATGTATGGATGTGAGAGTTGGACTGTGAAGAAGGCTGAGCGCCGAAGAATTGATGCTTTTGAACTGTGGTGTTGGAGAAGACTCTTGAGAGTCCCTTGGACTGCAAGGAGATCCAGCTAGTCCATTCTGAAGGAGATCAGCCCTGGGATTTCTTTGGAAGGAATGCTGCTAAAGCTGAAGAAACTCCAGTACTTTGGCCGCCTCATACGAAGAGTTGACTCATTGGAAAAGACTCTGATTCTGGGAGGGATTGGGGTCAGGAGGAGAAGGGGACGACAGAGAATGAGATGGCTGGATGGTATCACTGACTCGATGGACGTGAGTCTGAGTGAACTCTGGGAGTTGGTGATGGACAGGGAGGCCTGGCGTGCTGCGATTCATGGGGTCGCAAAGAGTTGGACAGGACCGACCGACTGAACTGAACTGAACTGAACTGATGGTTGATTTTGGAAGAGGTTCTTATTTTGCAAGCTACAAACAGAAATGCAAGGTTTGATGGTAAAGAATACAGGGGCAGCATTTGAGCAATAACATTTTGCCTGTGATAGTCCTTTCAACTTTTTAAAATGCTTTCACACCCTTTATTTCATTGAATCCTCATTAAAACCCTTTGAAGCCAATCCTATTATTATTCCATCTAACAGTGGGGGAACAGACTCAGGGAGACAGAACAACTACAGCAGTGTCCACAGCCATCAAGTGATGGAATCAGGCTGCGCTGCCAAGACCTAACTTCACGGGCAAACACTTTATCATAGTCATTGGCTGGTTCATTCGCAGGTGTTAACTAGGATCTGGACTTGAGCACTCTGTTCTCTCTTCCTCACTTTCATATTTCATCAGTCACCAAGTCCTGCCTGCTTTCACCTTCTTCATGCATCTCAAAAGCCACAGTCTCAGGAACTTCTCTGGTGGTCCAGTGGCTAAGACTCTGTGCTCCTAATGCAGGGGGCCTGGGTTGGATCCCTGATTGGAGAACAAGATCCCACACGCTGCAACAAAGACCCGGTGCAGCCAAATAAATTAAAAAAAACAAAAAAGCCCCATTCTCTTTCTCACTCCTTTCCCATCCATCATTCTCACTTGGATTGTTGTAATAGCCTTCTAACTGGCCTTTCCTGCCTTTCCTACCCTATACTGTGTCACTCAAATGAAGCTTCCTCACAACCATCAAGATGCCTAGAATGGAGCCCTGATCACAAAATCCTACAATGGCCACCCATAATCTAAATCTACCCAAAACGAACAAACTGCTGGCATTCACAATCCTCCCTATCCTTCCCCATCTCACTCGCTCTTGTCATCCATGAAGCAGCCCAGGCCTCATGCACAAAAACTGGTTTTTTAACCAAACAGGCTAGTTGTGTTTTATCAACAGGATGCCACAAACGTGGTCAATGAAACCAGACTGAACCAGCTAGATCCATGATGGCAGGCAGAGTAGGCTAAAGGTCATGGATTTCCTAGCCTTGACTTGTCTGTTTTTCCATACCAACCCCTGAGCACTGAAGGATATTTGCTCTGATTTACCTCTGTGTTTGTTTCAAAAGTACTACCTGGTGTTTGGCAGAGATGCTTTGCAACTACATATGCTTTGAGAGATGTACAGTGCTCGATCACCGGAACCAGCTCTGATCTGACCATTAGAACGTGCCTGTGGGCAGATGAGAACTCCAAGCGTCCAAGAGTTACCTTTGTTTCATTGTCATGCTAAGATCTCCACCCAAAGTGGGTCTTTGTACTCTGCCAGGCACAATTTGTGCCATGTGCAAACAAGGCTGAAGGACTGCACGTGCCCCAGCGTCCCTGAACATCTCTGCCCCTTTCCTAGAGCCCTGGGCTTCCCTGGTGGCTCAGATGGTAAAGAATCTGCCTGTAATGCAAGAGACCTGGGTTTAATCTCTGGGTCAGGAAGATCCCCTGGAGAAGAGAGTGGCAACCCACCCAGGTATTCTTGCCTGGGAAATCCCATGGACAAAGGAAGTCTGGGGGGCTACAGCCCAGGGGGTCGCAAAGAGTTGGACATGACTGAGCAACTTCCACCACTTTCCTAAAGCCCTGGTGACCTGCGGCCTTCTGGCCCTTAAAATTCCCTTACTACTGTCCCCTGGGGAGAAGGTGCTTTTAAAAGATAGAGCTCCCCTTCTCCATTCTCTGGCTGTTGAATAAAAGCCTGTTTTGCTTGCAAAACTCAGTTTCCTTCTTGGGAGCACAAAACTGGGCAGAAAAGAAATCCCTGACTGAGCCAGGAGGCTTCAGTTGAGGGAAGGCCACAAGAGGCGGGCCTTGAGTCTAATGCAGTAACAACCCCATCCCCATTTGTCATTCCCTGGCTCTATCTGTGTTCATCTGCCTAGACTGCCCTTCCTCCAGTCACCGTGGCTCGACTGATGTCTCTTCCCCTTTTGAGGTCCAACTCAAATGCCGTCTCCCAAAGATACTATCCATTGCTCTTCCTCCAGCCGGCCTTAGGGACCCTCCTCTATGTATTCATAAAACTCTGTGATTATCACTTCACTTGCCATATACTTTTATTTAAAAAGTGTTCAGGCTGCTTTGGTTGGCAATAACCTGTAGAAAGAGATCTCTAGGTTATCTTTATTGTTTTGACAATCTTTTATTTTTAAGTAATGATCATTATCCTTAGAATATTAATAATTGCCTGCTGTGTAAGCATCCAAAAAAGAAAAGAGATTCCATTCTTTTTCAAAATATTCAGTGGAATAATAAGACTTCACAATTTCTATTTTATTATCTAAGATGAAAATTGTTGCCTATCACCGATAAGTCTATAGAAGACTAAGGCAGATTGATCTCATGGGAAATTTGATGTATACTTTGAGAATGAAACATCACCAGATCTCACAGTTTTTTTAAAGGAGAAATATGTGTTTAGTGGAAGAACATTATGGGAGATTTTTAAAAGTTAATAAAATTTGAACCTTATTGCAAAATGCTCAAAAAAGTTGACACAGTTTTTCTTTTTTTTTTTTCAATTTGTAATTAATTTTCTTCATTTACTTATTCTATATAATTGACATATAATATTTATAAGTTTACAGTGTACAATGTGTTGATCCGTTACATTTATATTTGTAATGCAATTGCCACTGTAGCTAACACCTATATGTCATTACAAAATTATTGTTCCTTTTCTGTGGTGAAAACAATCAAGACCTAGGCTCTCAGTGCCATAAAAATTGATATTGCGTTTGTCTCCTCTGCTAGATGGTAAGCTCCTTGAGGGCCAGGAGAATAATTTATACATCTTTGTATCTGCCGCATTTGGCATAATACGTGGCACAAACACTGCATGCCTGTTGGGTCAGTTGGATACATTAATTAATAAAAATGGCTACTGGCTTTGGAAGTCTGCACAAATAGAGAAAATGAGAAGACGACATTGAAGCAATGTGAATTTGGTGAATCAGCAGGTGGCAAGAATATGAGTTGTCAAAAGATGATTTCAGAAACAGCCTAGAGTGAAGTTGCTGACAAAAGTCTTAAATGAAGATAGTGTACTATTAAGTTGGCAGTCAGGGGGAAATGTTATTTCAAAAGTGCCAAGACCAGTGCCAACCAAGCCATCCAATGCCCCAGCCTTAGGAAACTCAGGAAAAGCATATGTTGTTCTGGAACATGGCAGATCTGTTTTCACATCACGAGTCAGGCATCAGGGCAAGGATGGGCGTAGACTTGAGTTTTTCAAAGCAATAACTCCTTGACATTATTCTACTATCTGTAAAACCATTTGTCATCCTTCCATTCTCCCTTGCTAGGTGTGGCCATTGTCCAACTTGCCCTGTTCTTCATGGACCTCCAAACCTCCCATTCCTCCTCTGCCTCCCAATGCCTCCTTGCTTTTGTCCCTCACTATGTCACTTGTATAAGATGGCCATTAAATTTAAAGCCTCCTGGAAAATTCTGCTGACTAGGGTACACCTCTAATTGTGGAAATGACATAGGTCAGGCAAGTTCCTGCCTCCAAGTGCCACATTCCGTATTTGCTCCTTATGTTCCCTCTTCCAGGAACACCTTCACTTGGCCAAACCTTATTCATCCTTCAGGGCCCAACTCAGATGTCCAATGTTAAATTTCCCCCAACCCTAGGGATAGAAACAGAATGCTCTATACTCTGGAGGAAAAATTTGCGTGGACAGTCAGAAGAGCTTTTGTAACACTGTTTGATATTATTTGTTTATATCACTGTTTCCCCTATTAAACTATGAACTCCTGAGATCAGGTACCAAATGTTACCCATCTCTGTTTCCCTTACACTTATTAATGTCTAGAACATTGTAGATACTCAAAGATACCTGTTGAAATATCCTGTTGTCTCATTGGTTCATTAATATGACAGATTCACAGGTAACATGAGCAAGACTTATTCTAACCAAAATTGGGTTACATACAAGGAGAAATTTGAAGACTGGAGAAGGTGGGTACTAAGTATTCAACTTTTCAACAAACTTTTATCAGGCTTCTACTATGGAGCCCACTGTACTGGGTTCTATTTTCCCAACCTAACAGACTTCTTAACCATATAATTGAACAATTAATTATTATGCAATTTTAATGTACATGCAAAAGATGGCTAAGGGGCGCAGTGAGAGCTTGTGATAAGGGGCATGCCCTAACCTGGGGTAAGTCAGGAAAGACTTCTCTGAGTTAGTGATGCTCAGGACGAGAGTAGAGGGAAGAACAGATATTGCTAGGTGCAGGGCTGGGCATGAGGAGACAGAAGGAAATGGCATATGTGAGATACAAGATTCCCTAGAAAACTACACCAAGACTTCTGGTTGCCCCTCCAGATGTACTTGCCACACTCTTGCAACCTCCTTGGTGCCTAGAGAAGCTCACCCATAGGGACCACATCAATGGGCTTTCATGCAGTCTACCAGGCTCCTCCATCCATGGGATTTTCCAGGCAAGAGTACTGGAGTGGGGTGCCATTGCCTTGAGGCACTGAAATACATCTCGAATAGCATCACGGCCCTCTGTTTCATATGGTTGTTGGTTAGCACGTGTCATCTTTTTGTAATAGACTATAAGGGCAACCTGGGTCTGATTCTCTGTCGATCATCCCAAAAAGCACCTGCCCATGGTTCCTCCACAGGAATTTCCTAACAAGTCCTGGCTCCAAGTAAGCACTTACAAAATATTTAACAAATGGACACCAGAATGCCTACAGCACGCCACCAAGGAACCCAGCCCCTGCTGCGGAGTGACTGACAGAGTCCCTCAATGTTTGCTTAGACCATGTGGCTGGGCACTCCACCCAGGGTAGAGCCAGTTTTCTCTCAGCAGACTTTCTGGATCGTATTCTACTTAAAACATAGGGACCATGTACACTGCAGAACAGGGGGGATAAAAGGAATTAGATTTCTCTTTACTAGAAGAAGCTTTAGGGGTAATAAAAAGTATCATAGTGGTGGAGGGAGGGTTGTGAGTGTGAAGCTGTCACACTCAGCTCTGCTCGATACTGCCCCGTGTTCTTGAGTCTATTAATAAAAGCAGTCCTTATCTATAAAATAAAAGTTGTAAGAACTGTCTGCGTGGGACGTTATGGGGATTAAATAAGATGACACATGTAAAGCATCCATAGTAAGGTGTCTAAGCAGTAAATGGTAGTTACGATTAAATGTGCAAATTTTAAGTAAGCTTACTATATGTCGTGCACTACATTTTAAGAGGGTCATTGCCAACAAGGAAATCTGAAAGAGGACAAGACGATTATTCTACATGTTGTTCAAGGAGCTAGAAGAGTTTGTGCTGGAAGACTCAGAATTCTCAAGACACATTTTTTTTTTAATCTGTGAAGTTCACATGTAGAAGAGAGTGAAGACTTTTCTGTTGCTCCAAAGCTGAAATAGGACTGATGGTGACTATTTCATAAAAAGTGACTTTATCATAAAAAGTCGCAAATTTTGGTTCAACGTAAGAGAAAACTTTCTAACAACTCGGCCTTCCAACAATGGACTGGAAAACTAGTGAGAGTTTGCTCACTGGACGTGCTCAAGCAAAGCCTAGAGGATGTGTCAGGGATGCTGAAGGCAGCGTGCTTTGTGTGGGAGGCTGGATTTAACACAAGAAAGTTCCATTCCAATGAAAAATTTCTGTTATTCTATTGTCCAGAAACTCAAATACACATTGGGAAGTTGGATTAGGAAAGAGCCAAGGATTCTGTGCACTACATTATTAATTCTGGAATGGCACAAATTAATCTATCGGCTGCAATGATTTGGTTCCACTCACATTCATGTAGACATCTATCTCTGAATACCTACAAAGATGACTCAGGGCTGTCATGCTGACATCTCTGCAAACAATAGACACATAGTTTCCTAAAGTCAGATGGGACCTAGGAGATATTTTAATCCAACTTCTGATTAAATGTCCTTGGTCAGGAGAGTAATACCCCATTCCTTAGTGAATTAGCAATGGACACACACGTCCTAAACAGTGGAGAGAAACACGTAAACTGACAGTCATGAACACCCAAATTTCAGGCACCTCACACCAAGTATAAACTTTCTTTACTCCTTTCACTCATAAAACATGTGTTTAGTCCCTGATCTAAGCAAACTAAGGGCCAGGGATGACTCTATATTCAAAATGAACCATTCTCATATCCTACCCTTTAGACTCTC
Organism: Oryx dammah; assembly: GCF_014754425.2. Lineage (NCBI taxonomy): Eukaryota > Metazoa > Chordata > Mammalia > Artiodactyla > Bovidae > Oryx > Oryx dammah. The sequence continues at coordinate 12,730,778 of NW_024070198.1, forward strand.
CCAGAGTTGAAACATGTGTGTAAATTACTAAGTTAAAAATTAGAAAGTAGGGGTGTTGTGAGGGAGATCCCGGGTAGAGTGATCTGAGAATAAGAGGAAAACCAGTTCCCTGTGGTGAGGCAATGGGAAAAGGCTTCCCGAAGTGTGTGACCCTGGTCACAGAGGAAAGCTAGGACTTGGCAGGGATGGGGAAAGCGGATGTTTCAGACAAAGGAGCCAGAGGAATTTAAGGGACAGAGTTGGAGGGTGTATGTGTTTGCATTAAGTATATCATTTAAAGTAGGGGAGGAGAGTGTGCATGGAATTAGATCACTGAGGATCCTTAAAAGCTGCCTTAAGAAATCTGAACTTTCCGGGAATTCCCTGGCGGTCCAGTGATTAGGAGACGGTGCTTTCACTGCCGGGGCCAGGGTTCTATCCTTGGTAGAGGAACTAAGATCTTGCAAGCTGCATGGTGCAGCCAGAAAAAGAAAAGTTTAAGTTTGAACTTTCTGCTGTGGATAATAATGTGCCTTTGAAGGCCTTGAGCAGGGAGCATGTACCTAGTAACTCACATGTATGTGAATGCATTTAATTCTTAGAACAACCCAATGAGCAGGTGTTACCCAGAATCCCATTTTACAGATAAAGTTCACGCTCATTCTCTACACCAAGTACACTCCCTGATGACTTTGCTAAACATAGTGACAAAATGCACCAGATCCACTAGGCCAAACTCCAAATTATAAACAGCAGGATTATTTTATATAATAACAATTTTTTGGCCATACCTTTGAAATCCAGATTGTGTGAAAAATCAACTAGGAGTGAGGTTGGTGTTTGCAAGAAGAAGGCCATAGAACTTGAGAGCTTCTCCTTAGGACAAACATCCCCATGTCCCCATTGCAAGGCTGGCCGAATCAAATGATCACGGGGTCAGTTTGATCAAGTGGCCTTTCCTTCCTCACCTAAGGGATCATATGGGCAGAATGGCCAGAGCCTTGTTTGGAATAAGTCCCAAGAACAGAATTGGTCATTAATGGCTTTCACAACCACATTTTGTGAGAGATTCAAGCTGATACCCTGCATTTTGCCTTCTGATTGTCCACCTGGGGAGCCTTGCTGTATATGATCACTAAGAAGCTTATTAACCAGTTTTTTACATTACACGTTTTGTGTCTTGTCTCAGGAAATTTTAAATAGGGACCCATCTCCCGGGCCATTCAGCATTCACTTCTAGATGTTCCCATGCCACAGCCCAAGTGAATGTGCTCGGTGAGTTCATATATTTACAACTGAACGTTCTGGTGAAATGTAAATGGAACTTGAGTCTGTGAGCTATTTGCATCAATCAGATTAAGTGGGACTCGTAGGAAATGAAGTCCAATGGCGTCAAGCACACAAAGGCATTGTTGTGAGTGGGGTGATGAGTGTCGGGGACCCATAGGGGCCAAATCACAGCAAGGGAGGGAATTGTGGGGTCCCCAGGAGAAAATCCACCATAAGAAAAGAAAGAGTCAAATCTCATGTGTGGGTCTTGGCAACAGGACCTGAGGTGAGAGGGGAGAAATGATTTCAGGCATGGCATGGCAGCTGGTACTTGTACTCATCCCTCTCCAGCACCCGACACTAGAGGGAACGTATAACACTAAAAGAGTTGTGACACCAAGCTACCTTGCTATGCAGCCCCTCTACCAGAACCTAATTCCAAAAAGAAGTCACTTCCTAGTCCATCCGTCCTTGAGTGACATTGTGAGAACCTGCGCTGAATGAGACAGCAATGGTGGCAATGTTCTGTTGGTGATCGGCTAGGGTTTCCAGAGCAAAGGGCAGGAAGCAGGCTGCAGAGGCAGCAGCCCCAGGAGAGTGTGCAACCGGCCAGGGGCAGATCAAATCAAGAGCATGAGTCACAACCCGAGGGGGAGTGACGTCAGCACCACAGACAGTATGTATGAATCAGACAAGCCTGTGATCCAATGAGACATCCCTATGGATGCCATGAGACACCCATGTAGCTTCTAGAAAGGAGAAGGAATCACACAAGAATTAGGGAAGCAAAAACAGGTATCTACATACCATTCAGGATACAGTTTGCTGTATCTTTGTAGATACCATGCCCTTGTTTTGAAGTTTACTGTGTCTGATAGTGATATTGATATAACCACTCAAGCTTCCTTATGATTAGTTTTTTCATGGTATATCCTTTTTAATCATTTTACTTTTAATCTATGCCTTTTTAAATTATTATCTATATAACACTATAGATCTGTTAGATCCAACATAATGATTTATAATTTGTATTTGTATATTTCCATACATTACAAAATGATCACCACGATAAGGAATAGTTACCATCTGTCACCATTCAAAGTCATTATAATATTCTTGATTATGTTTCCTATGCTGGTTATTTCATCCCTGTGATTCCATTCATTTTGACTGGAAGTTGTACCTCATCTCCCTCACCTATTTTACTCATCTTCCTCGTGCCCCTTTCCTCTGGCTTCCACCTGCTTGTTCTCTGTATCTACGGGTCTCTTTCTGTTTTATTGTGTTCGTTCACTTGTTTTATTTTTTAGATTCCTCATATGAATGAAATCATATGGTATTTGTCTTTGATTTATTTTATTCAGCATAATACACTCAAGGTCCATCCGTGTTATCACAAATGACAAGACATCATTCTTTTTATGGCTAAATAAACATATATGTATGGCTGAACACATATATATGCTGAATAGTGTAGTTATACATATATATGTATATATATTCACACACTACCTTGGCTATTCTGAATAATGTTGAAAATTTGTGTTTTTGTTTTCTTTGCAAAAACATCCAGAAGTGAAATTCCCCAATTATATGGCAGTCTATTTTTAATTTTTTGAGGATCCTCCACACTGCTTTCCTCAGTGTCTAGACTAATTTATTTTCCCACCAAAGGTGCACAAAGGTTCTCTTTCCTCCATATGCTCACCAGCACTTAATCACTTAACTGATTATCTTCTGTTCTGCAATGTTTAACATCTTGTCAATCCCTCTAGTGAATCTTTCATTTCAGGTATCATATTTTTCATCTCTAGAAGTTCTATTTGTTGTTCTTTTTGTATCCTCAGTTTCTCTTCTCACTATCCTCACGTTCTCCTTCAAATACTGGAACATATTTATCTAAGTGGTTTCGATATCTTTGTCTGCTCTTTTTATCATCCTTATCATTTCTGGATCTATTTCTATTGAGTGCTTTCTTCCCCCTGGTCACAGGTCACATTTTTCTTCTCCTTGGAATGCCTAGTAGTTTTTTATTGGATGTTATTTACTATAATTTTAAGTTTCAAGGGACTAGAAACTTAGTCACAAAGCATGAGGCTTTGTTCTGCCAAGCAGAATATCACGTTCTAAAGTCATACAGTTTGTAGGCTTTTGTAGATGGCCATATCACTCTACGTATTGCTTTTAAATGCATCCAGGCTGTTGCAGTTTCAGTCGTTTGTTCCTTTCTATTGCAGAATAGTCTTCCATTATACGGGTGTACCACAACCTGTTTATCCATTCATGCATGTATGGACTTTTAGAACTTTTAGTCTAGTTTTGGACTTGGAGATAGAAGGAAGAATTAGATGAACAACATACTGCCCTCAATTTTCTGTCATTTACTTCTTTCAGCTCCTCTCCCATGTACAAGAATCACTTTTTTTTATTATTATTTGGCTAAACCTATAGAATGCACAACACAAAGAGTGAACCCTAATGGAAGCTGTGGATTTTAGCTATTAATACATCAGTATTGGTTCATCAATTGTAACAAATGCACCGCATCAGGGTGAGATGTTAACAATAAAGGAAACGGAGAATGGGGGGTTATAGGGATGCCATGTTTTCTGCTCAATTTTTCTATAAACTTAAAACTGCTCTGAAAATGAAAGTCCATTAATTAAAAAAAAAAAAACTTCAAAAAAGAAAAGAAAAAAAAACTAAAAAAACCTCTGATTTCCTAGGTGAAAACTTTCCAAATACTAAATTGCGATTGCATTACTACTCCTGGCAGCAAACAACTAGTGGCTTTTTTTCCTTTTGCAGCAAAAAAGCTTTAGCTGCATCTCTCTTTTTGCCCCAGGTCTACTAAACAGTAACAATAAAATGCCTCGTCTGGTATAGAAAAGGTGTCTTGTTACCTATATTTTAAATTATGTTTGCTTTTATATTTGTTGGTTGCAACAAGCATAAATGAGTGGTTGGAATGAAGTTTGGGGCTATCTTCCAGGTAGAGGTGAATTGTCTAAACAAAGCACTCCAATTTCTTCAGTGCTGGGTTTCCAAAGCCACCCCAGTATACCCAGGGTTACAAAATTCTTCTTGGATTGAGAGACACTCACATAAGGCTCAGTTCTTTTCATATTCATTCATTCAACAAATATTTAATGAGTATCCACTATGCCAGTCATCCCACTAGATTCTGGAGATAGAGTGGAGAACACAGTGGACAGTGTCCCTGTCCTCAGGGAACTTACATTTTAGTGGGGAGGGGAGAGGATAAACAGTTTAGTATAATTTTTCATTTATAACAATTAGGCAAAGCTGAAGATGAGTGCAATGAAGAAAAGCTAAGTAGGGTAAGGAGATATAAACAGTTTGGAAGAAAGTTTCTCTTTGTTCATTTCATGAGTGGTTTACTGAGGATCCCTTTGGAAGGTGATGAAGATAGCTGAATGAAATGGGAAGAGGGAGGAGCATGCCATAGACAGCATTCTTGTAGGAAGAATACCATAGAACTTGGCCTGACAGTAAAAGAAACTACCATATGGTTAATTTTCAGGATTGGGCTGCAGGTGGTTTAATACTCTTCAGGTACATTTGTCTGATGCTTAATTTGATTTATTTATTTTGAAGTAGGAATAAAGTTTCATATCTTATTAATAAAGGAGCCCCATCCTTCCAGGCATGATTGCTTATTGATAATAATGAACCAGTAATTAAAATTTTAACTGGAAGTGAACTTTCCCTAAGAGAAAAATCAGTCAGCAGTCAGTCAATTTTCCCTTCTTCTACTAAGTTATTTTACAGAGAAATTAAAGTTTAAGTTACAAGAGCGACTGATCTTTGCCCCTCTTTGAAGACAGAAAACTTCCATCTTAAAAACAGTGAGGGCTATTTTCTATTCAAAATTAAACCTTGTTAACATTTTGGTGTTTATTATCCTGAGTTTTTTTCTATACAGAGTATAGAAAATTTTTTCACCTTAAAATAATAGGATTATTAATACATTTTCTGTATGTCTTTCTTACTAATATATGGTGCCCATTATTCCTTTTCATTAAATATTCTTCTAAACATCATTTTTAATAATAGAAATGGTTGAGAATCTATTGTCTCCCATTCTCACTTACACTGGATTTTATGTTTTACTCCTTTGCTAATTTGGGGGATGAAAAAATATTTCCATTTTTATACTTTTGATTACTAGAGAAGTTGAACTTTTTCTTGTTTATTGGTCCTTTTTCTATTATTTTTTTCTCTAGCTTTTCTACCAAAGTACTTTCATTGAGTTTAAAAATTTTTTATGTTAGAGTTATTAACATTTTTGACATATATGTTACAAATATATTTCCAAAACTATGTATTTGTGCCAGATTTTTCATTTTGTTGGGCTTCACTGATATCTCAGTTGGTAAAGAATCTGCCTGCAACGCAGGAGACCCTGGTTCAATTCCTGAGTCAAGAAGATCTGCTGGCGAAGGGATAGGCCACCCACTCTAGCATTGTTGGGTTTCCCTTGCGTCTCAGCTGGCAATTATCCACCTGCAATGCAGGAGACCTGGGTTCAATCATGGGCTGGGAAGATCCGCTGGAGAAGGGAAAGGCTACCCACTCCAGTATTCTGGCCTGGAGAATTCCCTGAACTGTATAGTCTGTGGGGTCACAAAGAGTTGGACGCAACTGAGTGACTTTCACTTTTAATTTTGTTAATAGAATTTTTACCCACAAAAGTTTGACATACAATTTTTTTTTTGGTTTTTATCTATTGCTTGTTTCTTCACCATGATGCCTTAAAAAAGACCTGGAGAGATTGTGAGGGGGGAAAAAACCTGACTTTATTGACAGGCCTGGAGAAAGGAGAGAAAAAAATATTAAGCCGAGTGTTCTAAGAAGGAGTAGACAGACATGGTCTTAATTCCATCTCAGTCATTAGCTAACAACTAATTAGGTAAGCGTAAATCTTAGGTAAGAGCCAGTTTCCTCTTTTGTAGACTAAGGAAAATAATCCTTTCCCAGCAGAGTTGTTGTGAGGACTAGATTTTTAAAATTTAAAGTTACCTCCCTTGAGAGACAGTGGATACTCAGTAGGTTGTAACTATGACTAACAGAAAAGGCATCCCAAACCAGTGCTTCTCAGATGTTAATGTCCATATGCATCACAGGATGTCTTGTTGAATGCAGATTCTTTTTCAGTGCACCTGAGACAGAGTCTGAGGGTCTGCATTTCCAAGTCCCAGATGATACTGATGCTGGCTGAAGATTCTAGAGTCTTCTGACAACAGGAATCCCTAATGAGGAATATTTAAGAACCAACTTAACAATTGATGTCTATTTTCAAAAGAACTGTGACTCTTAGAACTACACAGAATTTGGAAGATGGAAAAGAAAGCTATCCCACTGAGGATGGAACTTGAATCTAGAATTATCTTAACCAGGTTAGTGTTTCACCAGATGAAATTTAATTACAGACCCTGTTACTATCCAGGGAAGCCAAACCTCATTTGGTTAGAAAATTGTGCTTTAAGAATAAACTAGAAGATTTGGTGGTCAAAGGAATTCCCTGGTGGTCCAGTGGTTAGGACTCCAAGCTCTCACTGCCAAGGGCCTGGATTCAATCCCTGGTCAGGGAACAAAGAGACTACAAGCCATGTGGTCAAAGAGAGAGATCTAGTGGTCAAGTTTTCTTAATGACCTCCTTCCCCCAAAACCCACCTAAAACATCCAGAAAAGGAAACAGCAACCAAACAATCGAGGCATTACAGGCGATAAATTGCAGCACTCTGCATGCATCTCACCACAGCGCAATGTTTCCCAGCCTTAGCCAGTCAGGAGCATTCGCTCCCACTTGTAGTTCCTCAGAGAGTTCATGGAAGGGGTGGAGGAAGCCCACACAACTGTAGTTCTATGCAGAAATGACTTGGGAATGCCTGCCTTACTGCATTCACCTTCTTTCTTTGCAGTTTAGAATTTACAGCAAACAGGAGTTAAGCGAACATAGTGAACAAAGGTTCTGCTGTGAAAAGGACTGGATGACACTCAGGCCATGTAACCGTGAGCAGTTTACCCATCCTTGAGTTTGAGGATGACCTCTACATATGGTCATTATAGACACCAGCAAAGTAATCGATGTGACTGCCACTTGTAAACTGAACTCAAGTGTGGTGTCCATAAATGCATGCGTTGTGTCAAATCTTCACTGAATAAAGGCATTAAGGTTGTTCCATGGGGCTTTTTAGTGTCGGATTTTATCCTTTTAGCAAGGAGGAGTCAGTAAACTAAATGTCAAGTTGCAGTAAAACCTGGCTGTAAATCCAACTTTGCTTTTTCTTGTTTGAGTCACTCGGGGAAAGATGGCAACCTTCCAGATCTGTGATCTCAGCTGTAGAACTCTTTGCTCCCCTCTCAGAAAGGTGGAATGCATTGTAAAGGATGAACTTTGAGGTGTCTTGTAAGCTCTAAAGCTCCATACACATTGTATCATGCCTGCCTAGGCAGGAGCTGGAAAGGGCAAAGCATCTGTTTTCAGATCCGATAATAACCTTGTCCTGTCCCACCTAATCTTTTCCCCCCAGGGTTCAGAGGCTTTACTGAGGGGAGGGCCTGCATCTGAGCCATGACTTTTTATCAGCAGTTAAAGGAATACCAAGAGCACTCAGAGTTCCCGGGGGCAATGGTCAGTCCCCTGGGGTGGAATCGATGGGTGGCAGCTGCTCAGTAAACAAAGAGGTTGGCCCACTGCCCTCGTGCCTGGCATCTTTGCAGGTTCCCAAGAGTTCAGTGATGGAAGGGGCCACCCGTTCTCCTCAGTGCTGCTGGCTGAAACTGTCATTACGCATCCGATTTCAAGAGTGGAATTGTAGAATCTGTGCCTTGGAAGAATAACTGGATTTGGATATCTGCAGTCTGATCACTGACTTCCCAGATGGCGCTAACGGTAAAGAACCCGCCTACCAGAGCAGGAGACATAAGAGATGTGGGTTTGATCCCTGGGTCGGGAAGATGCCCTGGAGGAAGTCATTGGAAACCCATTCCAGTATCCTTGCCTGGAGAATCCCATGGACAGAGGAGCCTGGCAAACTACAGTCCATAGCGTCGCAAAGAGTCAAACAGGACTGAAGCAACTTCAACGCACGCACGCACGCAGAGTTGAGCACAGGCTTATTAAGAGCCTAGGAGCGGAAGAAAGCCTTACAAGATGAAACTGCTCACAACAATTAAAAGTGGGGAAGTGAGAACAGCTGTCTGGGAAGATAATGAACACCACTCAGAGACAGGAGTCGGAATGAGAGATGACAAGCAGAGATGGTCAGCAGTCAGGAAGGACCAGGCAAGCTCTGGTGAATGGGGCTCAGCAGTGAGGTCTGGAAGAGGTAAGCTAAGGAAACTCTTACCCCAAAAGAACTGCCTCCAGACACTTACATTTATGATTTTTTCAAAGTTTTACTCATTCCAAAACCTGTGAGAAATACGATATCACATTTACTTATAAACCTAAAAATGATCCCTGCATTCCCTTTCAAGACATATTAAACAGGATGAGCCTTTAAAAAAAAAAAAAAACTACTGGGTACATCTTGAGGATGAAGATCTATTTGTTAAGAAAACTATCACTTTAAATTAATGTTTCTCAAACTTTAGCTAGCATCAGGATTATCTGGAGGGCTCATCAAAACACTGAGTGCTGGACCACACCCCCAGTTTCTGATTCATTAATTAGATCTGGGGTGAGGCCTAAGAATTTACATCTCTTACAAGTTCCTAGGTGATGCTGAAGCTGTGGGTCCCACAGAACATATTTGAAAACCACTGGCACCCCACCCCAGTACTTCTGCCTGGAGAATCCCATGGATGGAGGAACCTGGAGGGCCGCAGTCCATGGGGTTGCTAGGAGTCGGACACGACTGAGCGACTTCACTTTCACTTTTCACTTTCATGCATTGGAGAAGGAAATGGCAACCCACTCCAGTGTTCTTGCCTGGAGAATCCCAGGGATGGGGGAGCCTGGTGGGCTGCCATCTATGGGGTCACACAGAGTCAGACACAACTGAAGTGACTTAGCAGCAGCAGCAGCCGCAGCAGACCTAGTTAGACGGGGATTTTTGACCGGGAGAGAAATCAAAATGCAAAGCGTCTCCAGTGGGAAATGCACCCCCTCATCATTAACCTTCCAATCTTTAAGCTGAAGTTCAGAAATATCACCCCACCCAAGCACATCACTTGGCTTAACTAGCCAGTTTCCCACTCTGTGGAAGTATTTCACAGAAACCCCGAAGGTCATCTGAAAATGGAATTACAGAATGGGTCACAGAACCAGAACCACAGCGTGAGGCGGAGGTCACTTGAATGCTCTCAGAGGGTGGTGACATTTAGATCCGTCCCCTGTGGGGACAGGCCTGTGAAGGGCTTGTCCACTTCCCTTGGACGACGCTTCCAGCTGTGGTACCAAAATCTTGCTCTCTGAACCCCAGGTTAGAGAATTCATCATGCATTTAAACATTCAGGAAACCATCCCTCTCGGTACTATGTAGAATCTCCTTTCTGAGGAGACAGACTCAGATGTGGGATATTCCAGATCATTGCTTCCCATCAAAAACAATGTGAGCCACAGATAGAACTTTAAATTTTAAAAGTAAAACTAAGCAGATGAAGGTACTTTTAATATATTTATTTAATCCAGTATGTAAATATCCAGTATATAAAAATCCAGTGGCAATATGTAGCCACTGTAAAAAAAAATGGATATTTTACATTCTTTTCTTACACTATCTTGGAAGTCCAGTGAGTATATTATAGCATATCTCAAATGCTCAATAGTCACATATAGCTTGGGCTTCCCTTGTGGCTCAGCTGGTAAAGAATCCGCCTGCAAGGCAGGAGACCTGAGTTCAATCCCTGGGTTGGGAAGATCCCCTGGAGAAGGGAAAGGCTACCCACTCCAGTATTCTGGCCTGGAGAATTCCATGGACTAGACAAAGAGTCGGACACGACTGAGCCACTTTCACTTTCCCTCACTGGGCAGAGTAATTCCAGATGACATTTTCTTGAAAACTGGATTTGCCTTTGATCTTATCAGCACCAACTACTTCTAATAATTATTTTCCCTTGAGCCACCAAACTCCATCAGACTCCCAAGACTCTCCCCAGTCTGCTGCCCCTGAGGGTGGCTCCCTCTCCAGACAGCAATCTCTCCCAAGTGTCCATCTTCCTCCTCTTCCATAGGAATGGCAATTTTAGCCAGACCTGTGGCCACCCAGAATAAGCACCGAATTCTCCCTCGCAGCTAGGTGAAGTTGTGAAACTACGTTTTGGTCACTGAAATGTAAACATGAATTTATGCAGCACATTCCAGGAACATTCTTGAAACAAGAACTGGCATCACTCTTATGCCATCTTCACCTCCTTCTTCCTGGCAACTGAAATGAAAACCTTATGTCTGGAATTATTGCCACCCACTTTATTACCATAAGATGACCTTGGCAATGGAGGTTTCACAACAGCCTAGGAATCCAGATTCTGGGGACTTCATAGAGCAGAGCCTATGTTCCAACTTTAAAGTGAGAGAGAAAAGAACCTGAACCGCACTTAAGGCCATGTTATTTATACAGTTCATAGGCTGACCTTAACTCCTCATACCTAACTCACATGCCCACCTGGCTTGTAAACATGTCACAGGTGGAGGTCCCTGGAAAAGAGGAACTAACAGATGGAGGGTGCATTTTTAGCACAAAATAAAACTAATAATAAATCTAGTGCTTACTTTAACCAGCCTTATGTTAAGTATTAATATTTATTCTTTTCAATGCTTACAACAATCCCTTTGTGTAAATAAGGAAATTTAAAAGATGTTAAAGTGACTTGTCCAAGATCACACAGCAAGGAAATGGTGAAACCAGCATCTGAATCCAGGTCTGGATGGCTTCATCAGCCATCTTTGCTAGATGTGGCCTTACTGGTCGAGTCTGGTCCACACAATAGGAGGGAAAATGGGACACAAGTCCAGCGTCACAAAGCCAACAGAAGTACTGAATTTAAACTCAAATTCATACCCTTATCCCGGCAAGAGTCAATCAGTAAAAATGTGAGTCAGCTGTTCTGAGCACTCTGCAAAACACTTTAGGAGATGAGGAACATCACTTTAAGCCAATTCCCCTAAAAATCAGCTCCCCGTGAGGGCTCTCACACCTGTCCAGCTATTTTTGTCTTCACTTTAGCACTCTCAGGATTTAAAAATGGATCTACCTAGGGTAAAACATCTGACTTATTACATTTCTATTAAATCTAAATTAAATATACATCCTTTTTAAGAATGGCGGGTTCGAGAATACCTTTGAATGAAATGAAGTGCAAGGAGACTTTTAGAACAATCTTGAGCCAGAAGTCAGACGAATTTTCTTTTTTGCATATCTCAACTCTTTTTCAGATGATGGAGAAGGCAAAAGGCCAAGAGTGAAACTCCTTAGATGAAGCTGGGGGAAGAACACGGGATTCTCGAATTCAAATCTGTTGTCAGTAAAAGCTGGAGAGAAACACCTGGCTTCAAGCAAGCCAGTGCCTCAGCTTCATGGAGAACCTCCTGGAAGGGGACCAAATGAGAACTGTCTGTGAGGGGTGACGAGGCTCCAGCCCCCAAGAGAATGCAACATGCAGTGAGCGCCTAAAACCTCTGAAGAAAGTACCTCGTCCTCCATTACTCTCCAAACTCCGTGCGCGAGATGCAGTGGGGCCTAATGTCAGTGACAGACAGCTGAGCAGAGGTTGGACGCATTATCGGCAACTCTCTGAATGTGCTTCCTCCCAAAGAATATTCCCATCCTGGCCAAGGAAGCCAAGATCCAGACACTCATACAGAAATCAACAATGGACTAAGGGGAACCGGCTCCAGAAAGGTCTCAGAGAAGGATGTGGTCGGAAGACACTGACTGACTGGCAGACACTCCTGCCCCTGAGGAGGGGAGCCCACACTAGAAGGATCTCCGGCTCTCACTGAGGGAGCGAGTACTACTGCGGTAGTCACTTCAGCCAGGAAGCTGTGCTGGCTGTCTGGACCAGAACTGCAGCCAATGCCAGGATGATGGAGGCAACAGAATCCCCCCGGGAGACTCAGGGTGTCCAGTGAGGCGTGGTCCGTGCAGGACAGAAGCCTCCCCACAGACACAGATGATGGGGTCACTTGTAATTCCATGCTGGACGAGCCTGGGTTCCTGGGCAACGAGGGAGAGTGACTGCCTGCAGTTTTCCAGGGTGTTGTGCCCCATGCATTCAGAGGAATGATGTGTTAAATGAAAATTAACAGTGAGATTAGTATACCAGGAAAGATCACACATCTGTGACTGTAGCCCTCCACTCTTTCTGCTCCCCCCACTCTGGGCTGGTGGGCTGTAGATGATACAGAAAGGTGTCTGTTCTGGGTTGGGATACAGAGGCTCATGTTTTAAAAGGGGAAAACAGGGGGCTTCCTTGACAGTCCAGTTGTTTAGGACTTTGCCTCCCGATGCAGGAAGTGTGGGGTTGATTCCTGGTCAGGGAGCTAAGATTCCCCATACCTCGCTGCCAAAAAAAAAAAAAAACCAAAACAAAACAGAAGCAATATTATAACAAATTCAATAAAGACTTTAAATGGTCCACATTTTTAAAAATATCTTTTAAATATTTTAAAAATAAAAAGGGAAAGACATTTCCTAAGTTATCATTCATCCCAGATAAGAAGATGAAAACGTCATTCATATTACCAAATGATTTCCTTTATGAAATGGTAGAAATGGCCTCAACAGCTTCTAATGGGACCATCTTCAGCTGAACGATGTGAAGATGTGAGTGAGGAATCAGTTTGCTTCCTGGCTGGATTTCCCTTTTTACATACAGATCGCCTTAGGAGCTGCTGTCTGCTAACTGTGACTCCGAACTGTTGAGTATTTTAAGCCAAAGCAGTTATTCCCACCTCCCCACCCAAAACATATAATTCTTAACTTGAAAACTATCGTTTTGTATTTTTCTAAGTATCTTGAGACTTCTGTGGTTTGGTTATGGGCTAAAAATACAGAGCAGTTGCAGTAGTCTGTTTTATATCTTTCAGTTGCTAAAAACACAAAAAACAAAAATAGTTTAAGGCTGTTTCCCAATCATAACTAAATATGTTGCATTTAAAGTGTGTATATAAAATAATTCATCAACTTTTGTATTGGGGCTTCCCTGGCAGCTTGGACTATAAACAGTAAAGAATCTCCCTGCAATGCAGGAGACCTGGGTCTGATCCCTGAGTCGGGAAGATTCCCTGGAGAAGGGAATGGCCACTGACTCCAGTATTCTTGCCTGGAGAATTCCATGCACAGAAAAGCCTAGTGGGCTACAGTCCATGGGGTCGCAAATATGTTGCATTTAAAATGTACATATAAAGTAATTCATCAACTATTGTATTTAGGGGATTATATTCATTGCATGCAAGTTATTAACATTCTGAGCTCAAAATAGGCTTAAGTCAAAAACTGTGATTTCTTCTGCATGATTCATTTTCATTTTTTTCTGTGCTATCTAAATGTATAAGCAGCATAGCAACTGAGCCACATTCTGACTCTTGCAATATCTTCTCCACAAGAAACATTGCCTCTACAAGAGTCTCTGAGGACAGGAGAATATTGCTGTGTCAGGGTTCACCTCAATGGTTAAAACAAATGTTAACAAAAATGGTAGCACAGGGATGCATGGAGCTAACATTTGAAAGTATACATCCTCTGGAAGTTTATCAATGCTACTAAAAAGCAGCATATCTAAAGAGGCACTGATAGAGCAAACAGCTAGCAGAAATAAAGTAGTCTTTTTTTTCTAACATTTATTGAATACTTATTCAGAGCAAGGCCAGGGCCTATCACATGAGAGTTTCACAGAAGCACTATGTCAACATTATTTTTAATTTACAGTTATCTGAAGGGTTTAGAAGTTATTAACTTAACCAAGGTTTCATTGCTAGGAAATGGAAGATGCCAGCCAAATTCCAGGCTTCTTTTATATGAGACAGGAATAAGTAACTCTAATGTAGTTTAAGGAATAAATAATGGTATAAGGTGCTTTCTGTTACATGTAGCTGAAATTAGCTATAACTGTTATATTTGCCCAATTACAAGGGATTTCTGATACTAATGTGGTTCAAGCCCCAATCCAAACACTAGGGTAATATGCCCTAATGTGAGAGTGAAGTGAAAGTCACTCAGTTGTGTCCAACTCTTTGTGACCCCAAGGAATTCTCCAGGCCAGAATAGTAGCCTTTCCCTTCTCCAGGGGACCTTCCCAACCCAGGGATCAAACCCAGGTGTCCTGCATTGCAGGTGGATTCTTTACCAGCTGAGCCACAAGGGAAGCCCAAAATATGGCCTAGCAGACATTCTAAACAGCTGTAATCATAATGTCCTCCTCCCAGTGTGCATCCCTGGAGGCTTTCCCCGTGGCTCAGTCAGTAAAAAGTCTGCCTGCAATGCAGGAGACCCAGGTTCAATCCTTGGATCGGGAAGATCCCCTGGAGAAGGAAATAATAACTCCAGTTTTCTTGCCTGGAGAATCCCATGGACAGAGGAGCCTAGCGGGCTACAGTCCATGGGGCCGCAAGAGTCAGACACAACTGAGTGACTGCACCACCACCACCACCTAGTGTGCAGTAAAGAGAAAAATCAATAACCATCTGATAATACGAAAGGTATATCACAGGGGGAAAAAATCCCACAAGACCTTTCCCAGTGTTCCAAGGACTTTTATAGGTACAGTGCTTAGGTACTACATTTTTTCTCCAATCCTGAAACTGACACACAGAAAGTAATAAATGTGAGTGTGCTTAAAAACTTTTCAATAGGTCTGTAGGGAAAGTTATTTCACTCATTTATTCAGTCCAGGACTCGCTGAAACTGAAACTCCGATACTTTGGCCACCTGATGCGAAGAACTGACTCCTTGGAAAAGACCCTGATGCTGGGAAAGACTGAAGGCAGGGGGAGAAGGGGACAACAGAGGATGAGATGGTTGGATGGCATCACCAACTGGATGGACATGAGTTTGAGCAAGCTCCAAGAGTTGGTGATGGACAGGGAGGCCTGGCATGCTGCAATCCACGGGGTTGCAAAGAGTCGGATACAACTGAGCGACTGAACTAAACTGAACTGATTCAGCCCAGGGAAGCTACACAGATGAAAAGGTGAGCCCTCCCCTCTAGATGGCCCCAGGGCTACTGAACGAAGTATATGAGGCCAGGGCCTATGCGGGCCAGTGTGGGAGCACTGGGGTGCAGGGGAGCACAGGAGAGGACACTTGATCAGGGCCGAGGGAGGAAGGGAAGCTTCCTGGAGGAGGTGATGCCCGAGAGAGTCCTAAAACTTAAAAAGTGTCTGAGGGAAAATCTGAGCAGGGGGTGACAGGGTGCAGAGAAAGAGCCCAAGGTATTCTGGGAGAACGTGAAGCAGCACGATGTGGTAGAAATATGGGGAGAAAGCGAGGTCACTGCAGTGGGTGGGGACCACATCACGAAGGCCAGGCACTTCGATGCCTGGATCACCTGGAGAGCTCCGGGGAGCGTGAAGCCTTTTTAAAAATGAGGAGTGCCCTGCATTAAATGGTGAGAGCCCTGCAAATGGTTGTAGCTTAGAAAGATCTCGAAGATGCTGTTCCCTGGGTGAGCTCTCTGACCCTTCCTGCTCTAACACTGTGCAATTTTTTAAAATAACAACTTGTCTGAATCTAGACTCATAGGAACCTGCAAGCAACCTTTGACCCCATTTGGGAAGCTAACCTGGCTCACTGAACATGCATGCCTTCTTCTGTCCCTCTTGGGATGTACCTGTGGACAATCCTCAGTTGGGAAATGAATCCTCTGGAACACAGATTCAAGCAGGACCCAGGACTGGAGCTGAGAAGAAGTGAGGTCTCAAGTTTGGGGACTAGGGCTCAGTGATAGTGTGTTCTCAGCTAGATGACCACAGGGACTAAGGACCCAGCAAGTGCTGTTCCTCCTCAGGTGGTGGGTAATGCACGTTGCTCACTTCAGGCAAAGCACGTGAGAAATACAAGGCACACAGACATGCTACTGACGTGGGTCATTTTTCCTGCAGGAAGAGAAACCAGGAAAATAATGGGCATCCCATGCTCAAACCCCACCAGGTGACCACGCCTGGAGGTGAAGGGTAATGGCATGCCAGCTGGTGGCAAATGGTGCCTGCCAGCCAGAAGGCTTTGGTTTAAAATGTCTGCTTACAGCCATTGGAATGATTTGGAATGTTTATCTGAAAATAAGCTCCTTCCTCTCATTTGCACTTCATGCCTTCAAGCTCCCAAGGTGCCACTTCCCCTGCTACTGGGAAGAGTGGTGGGGATTTTGTAGCCCTGCTCCCAGCATCACAGGCCCGCAAGTGCCAAGCAGCCACCCCCACTCCTCTGCATGGTGACTGCCACCTCCCTGCTGCTAGGCAAGAGATAATTGGTGGCACTGGAACATGGCCAAGATTCAGAAGAATGCAGGGCGGGCATCTAATACAGAGCCTTGGTGTCAGCATTTGAGCCCTGATGATGGTGGGGCTGTTGTCAAGGGCACTGCACAGCTCAGCGTGACCTCAGAAGTCAGGGTGCCCACTCTGTCAGCCTCCAGGCCACTTGGATGACTTCCTACATACTAGCCTCTTGCTAGAACAGCAATAGGAAGTGTTAGGTGACAGTAAACCCTATACGGTATGCGGGTAGTGACTGCACACCACTCGAGTTGGATGGTGACAGTCAGAATGATAATCAGGGAAGAAGATTCGCCCAGCCCTCCGTGGGTTCTCCAAGTACTGGTGCTTGGGCTCTTTGCATTGTGCCAGTGAGTTTATTAGTAGTGGAGAACTTGTTCCATGCCAACTGGAAAAGCGAGAACTTTAACTTGAGCCAGAGAGAGAACAGCAGTTGCTCTTTCAAGAGCCACACCCTGTGGTCAGCCAAACAATTAATTAATTGAATCCAACCACCGATGCGTGTGCATGGCCCCACTGCCCAGCAGCCCTCAGTCACTAAATTGTCATTATGGAAGCCTGGCAATAACGCTAGTCCTGAGGCTGGGTGTTCACCACTAGGGACGAGGAGGGAATGTTTTCAGGGGGGTACCTACCACACTCAGAAGCAGGGGCAGGCAGCCCATTTCACAAGGGGCATTGAGAGACTAGCTGGTCCAATCCTCATCCACACAGGTCTTCAAACTTAGAATTTTGAAATGATCTGTAAGAGAAATATATGCAGTCAGTGAGATCCCCTCACAAGAGTGAAAGAAAATGGTATTTAAGATGAAACTTTAAATTAGCATCCTCTTGCTAGATGACATAGTGTAGAGTACACTAAGATGATAATAATGACTGATATGTATATAGAGCATACCATTATGAGTCTAGGTACTTATGTAAGACTTACATTTAATCTTGACAAAAACCCTAAAAACTATGCCCATTTGTATAGATTAGAAACTGAGGTATGGAAAGACCAAATAACACACTCGAGGTCACACAACTCATGAGAGCACAATGCTAGGATTTGAACTCAGGCTGTCTGAGCTCCAGGATCCCTACGCTCCATTACTGTAGTATGAAGTCATTGTTTTTAAAAAATAGATCCTTGGTGATGGTACAATCATATTGCCATTCTATGGGCTGAAAGCATTCACCTCTTTGCCTGGAAACTCTTGGCATTTCACTGTTAATTAATAACTCAAAAGTCTCTAAAAATGGAAGCACCCCAGACTTTCTAAAAGGGCTCAGGTCAGACCAGCAACAGCTTGTCTTCTTCGTGAAGATTGCTCCTACTCAAGAGAAAAGCAATACAATTTCTGGACAAGGATTCTGGAAGCCCCATGAGTGGGCCTTTCTCTGTGCTGCAGAATACAGTTTTATGTGGTCATATCAGCTCCCCATCTCAAACTCTCCAACTAGGGATCAAGAGAACTTCTCTGTATCTAATAATTGGTGACGCCAAGCCCCCTGAGGGCTCCGATTCTGTCCCAGTCTCTCCAACGGAGTGGCAACACTGGGGGGCCATGCCAGGACCCAGCCAAGGTGTTGGGAGGTGTTGCCCAATGCAAGGTCTAACCTATCTACAGAATGAAAAGATGGCAGAAATTTATCAGAAACAGAGTCCCGAGTCAGCTAGAGGGAGACACTGTGTGCAGTTAGTATCTGATGAATGGACGGTAGGATTTATTCACTCAAACCCATTACTAACCCTCCCTGTGCTGGGCACTGTGGGAACAGAGATGCATGAGACACGAAGCCCACAACAGCAGTCATGAAATGCAAAAAACTCACTATTACAGTGTGTTTTGTACAGCAGACCTTGGCCTGTATGCAAGCTGGGTGAGTCTAGAAAAGGGCATTTTTCATCCTGCAGTTATAGGAGCTGACATTCACAGGCAACCTCTAAGGGTGCACAGGTGTTGACTTAGCCAGGTAGAGAAAGCGGAGGGAAGGACAAATAGAGGCAGCAAGACACAGGAGTAAAGGCAGGGTCCCTAAATGCCATCCAGCCCATTATCAACTTCCTGCCTTTGAGCAAACTTCCTGTTCATTAGTTGATTTAGTGAATATTTTCTGAGGGCTTACAATGGGACTCATAATGCTTGAAAATTTGTGGGCACTACTTGGAATTCTTCATAAATATTTGAAAAAGACAAAGAACTAGGTGTTTCTGAGCTCACTGTAATGCGTGTTTATCTTCAGAAATGAAAGTTAGCAGGAGCCATAGGACAAATGTAGAATTGCACACATGTCCATAGGCATGCACACACACACACACACAGCTTCATGTGAAGATGGGGTTTTAGAGCATTTTCACCATTACACTTGACTCCCTTTTTACTCTGGCTTCTTAGATTATATCTGCTGGGTTGACATCCTTTTGGGGGACTGTTAGCCACAAATCACACTCCCAGCAGAGCCTTGAGACACGACTGTACCCCATCAGGGCAACTGTGATCAGAGACAGATACCTATGTGAACAGGCACAGTGAGGCTGTCCTGCCACCTTTGGGGATTTCCGGTGCCAATCTGACTCTTAATCCTCTATTCCTCTGTTGCCCTCAAATGCTTTAAGAAAAAAAATCTGCTTCCAAGAAGAAGCCAGCCCTACAGCTTCCAAGCCTGGCACAATCTGGAGCTGCCAGAAAGAACTTTGAATGAAATTTAGAGTTTTAACTAACAACCATGACTAGATACTTTTATTCTTTTTAAAAGTCATTTTATTGAAGTACAGTTGATTTACAATGTCATGTTAATTTCTGCTGTAGAACAAAGCGATTCAGTCACACATATATATACATTCTTTTTCATATCTTTTGCATTATGATTTATCACAGGATATTGAATATAGTTCTCTGGGCGATACAGAAGGACCTTGTTGTTTATCCACTCTATATATACCAGGTTGCATTGCTAACCCCAACCGCCTACTGCGTCCTTTCCCCTAGCCTCTCCCCCTTGGCAACCACCCATCTGTTCCTCTATCTCCGTGATTCTGTTCTGTTTCATAGATAAGTTCATTTGTGTTATACTTTAGATTCCACATATAAATGATATGATATGGTATTTGTCTTTCTCTTTCTGGCTTGTTTCACTTAGTATGATAACCTCTAGGTCTATCCATGTTGCTGAAAGTGGCGTTAGTTTATCCTTTTTATGGCTGAATAATATTACGTTGTACGTATTCTTAATTCATCTGTCGATGGATATTTAGGCGAGTTCCATGTCTTGGCTATTGTGAATAATGCTTCTGTGAACATAAGCGTTCATGTATCTTTCTGAATGAAAATTTTCCTGGATATATTCCAGGAGTGAGATTGCTATATCATATGGCAACTCAAGTTTATGGATACTTTTATTTTTGAAGTGATATATGTTTGTGACACCAGTAACTAGAAAGCCTTCCCTTATCTACAGATAACCAGAAAAGTCATGGGGGCCTGCCCTACACAGAAGCCAGCTCCTCAGAAGGGGTTCAAGCATACTGTAGGAAAAAATTAAGTTGGTTTCTCTGTACTTTCCAACGTTTTGCTCTGAAAAATGTGATGCTTTCCCAGTTTCTCCAGGAATTCTTAATATTCTGTTAGCCCAGCAGGTTGAAAGATGTCATCAGCACAGTGTCTGGTTGGGCTCAAATCCCATTTTTACAGTTACAGCCTTGTATAAAATTAAGCATAACATTTATTCTCTCAATAGCCGCTAAGAGCTAAGAACAAAGTCTGGCACATGGGAAGTGTTCAATCAATGAAGGCCGGTATCATCTTCTTCATCATCAGGAACCTTGAAATTCATCCAAACTTTGCCCATTAACCTCTAAAGAGAAAGAGGTTAGTAAACTTTGGAATCTTGCTCCAGCCAGAACAAGGCTGATGCCACTGGGCTAGAGTCCCTTACAGGGCACCGATATCCTTTTTTCCAGATTTCTGCCTCCAGGATCCACCCAGTTCAAATGCCTACTCATTAGCAAGAAAGACTTGTTGAGCAAATGAGTGAAGTAATGAATGGCGTGGGCAAGAGACCACAGTAGGGCTGGACTCAGTCACTGCATTTTTTTCAGTTACCATATGCAAAGTTATTATAATCATTAATGGAAAACCCATCATTAAAGAATACTGCACTAGCCCATCTGGATTGAAAATACAATTTCTTCTTTTGCAAAATGTTATAGCTTTGAAATTTCTCTTTTTCAATCTAATCCTTCTATTCATACTGGTACTTTGCTTGAGCTGAGGCCTCATTCACTCTGATTTTACCTGATACTTAATCCAAAGGCTGACAAACAGCCCCTACCTAAACCAGCAGGAGGAACCTGGTAAAAAGAGGCCCTCAAGCAGTTCCCATGGAGATGGGAGAAAAGGCAGGAAGCCCCTACCCCACCGTCTATACACTCTCACTCCTGTTCCATTGCTAAGAATTACAGCACATGATAGGTCTTCTCCAGGACAGGGCAATGACCTCTAAAAGTTTGCAGCGTGCCCTCTGTGAGCTTTATGGAAACCTCTAGCAGCCCGTAGCATACCTCTAGTCCATGACCCTCTCCTTTCCCCACTACTCAGCCTTCCACGTACTTTAGCAACTAGCCAAGAAATCATCCAGTAACCCCACAGATGCTAAAGAACAGAGGGCAGGTTTCATGTCAGAGCGGACAGCATGTGGCATAGTCCAAAGATCCCTGGAGCTAGGAGACTGTGGCTCTGGCCTCACTCCTGACTGTCTGGTGACCCTGGACAGGTCCCTTCATTTTGCTGCACCTCAGTTCCCTTTCTGAGCTCCTCCTCCATGTAAGTTTCCCTCATTCTTCTCTATTTCAGCCCACTATTGGACTCTTTCATACATAGCTTGTAGTTATTCTCTCCTTTTACTCACCCTTAGTCTACACTGTTCACTAGAATGTAAGCCCCTTTTGTCCATCTGAAGCTTCATTGTAAACCCAGAACCTGGTTCCTGTCAGCACTCAAAAAAAAAATCCATCAAATGAATGAATGAGTGAGATATCAGATCATCTAGTTTTAATAATGAGATATCAGATGATCTAGTTTTAATATGCTATGGTTTTTCATCTAGTCACAGTAAAAACAAAAACAAGTATATAAAGAAGTTCCCTGTTTTTCCCAGGGAATACATGGGGAGTTGGATGATTAAGTGAAAATCCCCTGTTCATCAGCCACTCCTTCTAACATTTCATTTAGCATCATATCAGAGACCAGTTTCTCATTTTATGTATTTGTGTCTTCAAAGCACCCTGAGTAGTTTTTGTGAGCACAGAAATTGGAAAATCTTTCTTATCTTTCTGGCACTTTCTTATCTTTCAAGCGTCTCTCACCTGATCTGATAAATCATTTTTGAAATAATTTTATTTATTTATGTACATTTTTACTGTGCTGGCTCTCCGTTGCTGTGCAGGCTTTTCTCTAGTTGCAGAGAGTGGGGGCTCCTCTCGTTGCAGTGCATGGGTTTCTCATTGTGCTGACTTCTCTGGTGGCGGAGCATAGGCTGTAGGATATGGGGGCTTCAGGAGCTGCAACTCCTGGGCTCTAGAACACACGCTCTCAGTAGCTGTGGCACATGGGCTTAGTTGCTCTGTGGCATGTGGGATCTTCCCAGATCAAGGCTCAAACCCATGTCTCTGCATCGGCAAGTAGGTTCTTTACCACTGAACTACCAAGGAAGCCCCATGATAAATCATTTTAATTAACATTTAGGCACATAGCCTAGCTTACTAAGCAAGGTTAGGCTCGTCTCCACTTTCATTATACATTTTAATGAGTTTTGCATTATTTCTGCCCAGTCTATCAACCCTAGAGAACTTAAAATCAAATTGAAATCTAAAAGTGTAAAAATAATTAGAATTGCCCTACAGACTGCAGTAGTTTAAGATTCGTGTTAGTGGAAACCATCTGGGCAAAGCCACTGTAACTGTCTGCCATTAGCCACTGTTTTTCAGGATAACATTTAATTAAGATTGTGCTGATGTTTGCCCAGGGGCCCTGGTCTCCCTCTTCACCCCACTCCTTAGCTGCTCCACCTACATCAAATTGGGTCCGCACAAAGTTAATGGGCAAATTACAGAAAACTTCAGCTTAAATTCCATCCCCCCACCCCCAACACACACACTTATGTCTTATTGGATGACTTTAACTGGAGATTTTAATCTGCTCTCCACTTACTTGCTTTCCAATAGTAGTCTCTGTGAGATATGTCCTCTGGAAAGATATAGACTCGATCCTCTGTGCTGGCTTCCAGAGAACTTATGGCTAGAGCAAATATTAATACGTCCACGTGATATCCAATAGTCATGGCAAAAGTTAAGCTGAATCCTCGTGTTTTTGTTTAGATCTTTGTCCTATGTGGTCCACCTACCATCTTTCCAGGCTTAATTCCTGCCTTCCTTCACTCTGATCAGATCCACTTTTGCTTTGCCCTCCTACAAGTTTTCTATTTTCTGGAATCCTTGCCTCCTGAATGCTCATCCCTTAAGATTCAATTCACCTGTTGCCTCACCCATGAAACTGTTCTAGATCACTCCAGCTGGAAGTAATCTAAATTTCTGTGGTACTCTTACTTCTCTTAAAGGATTTTTGTAAAATTTTGTATCTTCTATATCAACAATAAATCGTTTGAATGCAGGGACCATCTCTTTGTATCTCACAGAGTAGTCACTATTATTGTTTGGTTGAATGAACGAATGTGTCTCTCTGATGACATGAGACAGCTGTTATGCATTTGAAGCTGGATACATGTTAAACAGATAACATCCTGTCATTCCTTTAGACTCTGTTAATGAACTAGAGCCGGAGAAGGCAATGGCACCCCACTCCAGTACTCTTGCCTGGAAAATCCCATGGATGGAGGAGCCTGGTGGGCTGCAGTCCATGCTAAGGGTCGGACACGACTGAGCGACTTCCCTTTCACTTTTCATTTTCATGCATTGGAGAGGGAAATGGCAACCCACTGCAGTGTTCTTGCCTGGAGAATCCCAGAGATGGGGGAGCCTGGTGGGCTGCCGTCTATGGGGTCGCACCGAGTCGGACACGACTGAAGCGACTTAGCGTAGCAATGAACTAGAACATGACATAGGGAGAGCTTTCTAACTTGGTGTATATTTAGGTGCCTAGGACTGGCTCAGAGGTTAAAGCGTCTGCCTGCAGTGCGGGAGACCTGGGTTCGGTCCCTGGGTCGGGAAGATCCCCTGGAAAAGGAAATGGCAACCCACTCCAGTATTCTTGCCTGGAGAATCCCATGGATGGAGGAGCCCTGTGGGCTACAGTCCACGGGGTCGCAAAGAGTCGGACACGACTGAGCGACTTAACTTTCACTTTCAGGACTTAATACATCACAGGCTTATGGCAGGAGTGTTAATTTCACACTGAGCTTAGTGATAAACTATGGCTACAAATTGAGAGCATCAGCACCTCCTGCTGGGAGACGTGAGGACATGAAAGTATTGATAGAGAAGTTATCCCAAAAGGGAAGGGCATAACTCCCTTTGTTTGCTTTTAGATGATCCTGTTCTTGAATTACCCATAAATTCAGGACACAGTGACAGGCATCCATAGCGAAGCATACAAATGGGATGCGTCCAGAAGCCTGGTAAAGTCTACAAGTGCAGGATGCAAGTTAATTCATAAATGCATAGCCAGATCTGAGAACTGAAAACAGAGAGTATTCTGCATTGGGATTAGGAAAGATGGGAGCTTTCAGAGAACTAAGGGTCTGAGATTATGTCATGCTGCTAATGGAAGGCAGAGGTGGAATTTGAACAGAGTCAGCCCATGCTCTTCACTATTAGACTACACATCCTAGGCAGGGCCCCACTGCCCTTGAGACCCCACTCTCCCAAGATTCATATTCCTTCTTGTTTGTTGGAATGAATTGTCCTGATTCAAGATATCTGTGCCTCAGTTTTCTCAGCTGTGAAATGGAGGATAGTAGTACCTATCTTCGGAGAAGGCAATGGCACCCCACTCCAGTACTCTCGCCTGGAAAATCTCATGGATGGAGGAGCCTGGTGGGCTGCAGTCCATGGGGTCGCTAAGAGTCAGGCACGACTGAGCGACTTCACTTTCCCTTTCCCTTTCATGCATTGGAGAAGGAAACGGCAACCCACTCCAGGGTTCTTGCCTGGAGAATCCCAGGGACAGGGGAGCCTGGTGAGCTGCTGTCTCTGAGCTCACACAGAGTCGGACACGACTGAAGCGACTTAGCAGCAGCAGCAGCAGTGCCTATCTTAGTCCAAGTACTAAATTCAGGAAACCCTGCTACAGCATGGAGGGAACGCTTGATAAACGTTCACCTTCAAGTCCCTCAGAGAGGCAGCTTCTTGGGGCCCGGGGCTATGATGTGTTCCTAGTGCTGCACGAATCCCGGTGAGCAACCTGGGGCTTTGCCCAAGGGCTTGCTAAAGAGTGGATGTATATATATCCCCCCAAAACTCCTGTGTTGAAATCCTGGCCTACCCCCAATGTGACAGTATTAGGAGGTGGGGACTTTGGAGGGTGATTTAGGTCCTGAGGATGGGGTCATCATGAATGGGGTTAGTGTTCTCCCTCTGCTCTCCCCCATGTGAGGACACAAGAAGGTGACCGTCTGCAAACTAGGAAGTGAGCCTCCCCAGACACAGGATCTTGATCTTGGACTTCCCCGGCTCCAGAGCTGTAAGAAATAATGTCTGTTGTTTCAGCCACCCAGTGAGTAGTAGAGCAGCCCCAGCTGACTCAGACATGGCTGCTCAGGACTTTAATGGGAGCAGTGTTGGTGTGCGAACCAGTGAGTAAGTACAGACAGTGGCCAACCTCCCCACCAAAGCCTCAGGGCCCGTGCCAGCTCAGCCCAGAGGGGCTCTGCCAGGCCTTTATGGAACAGCCTCGCTCCCAGCCAAGGCACAGGCCATGCTCCAGACCCAGCTTCCTTGAAGCCGTTGGGTCACAAGGAGGCCCTGCTCCAGTCTGCACCTCCTCCTACACCCTTTGCTGAGAGCAGTCTTTCATGGGGGCATGTGGGCCCGGAGCCCATCACAGCTTTCACGTGTGCACCTCCCTGTAGGACCGAACAATTTTTGGCAGCCTCTTGGCTCTGTTGAGAGCACCAAAAAGTTCTGCTCCCATCACCCCAGGACAATGGTGGCCCAAAGGCCCTCAACTTTCATAGCTCTTGCTGGGACCTATATACACACAAGGCTAGACTGTCTGGGAGGTAAAGGCTACGTTCTTGGCTGTGGCTATGCTGTGGGATGGGCAGCATGTGATACAGGTTAAAGGGCCATTCTCCTCGAAGCCCCCTACTGCCTCATCAAGGAAGTATAATATGTCCCCAAGACAACTCCTTTTTCAGGCAAAGAGGAGGGAAGGACTTCTATTCTGCTAATTCTCTTCTCGTAGATACGTTGGAGCCCCTGGAACCAATCCCCTCAAGGCCAGAGAGAAGGCAGCCCCTCAAAACCTGGGCGTGGAGCTGGAACCACCAGAGTTATCTAACGAGGAAAGGTGCAGATGGCCAGGCCTGTGAAATACGATGGCTGAGAAAGGAATCCAAGGAGACGGGCCATCAACTTAGAGGGTTACCTCTGCTCCCAAACAGAAAGCAGAGGCTCCAGAACCACAAACAGAGGAGAAGAAAGCAGACACCTGGCCATCTGAGTCAGACATGGAGCAGACGAGGCAGGCTGGCCCGAGTGCGCAGCGTGCATGGTTCAAGACAAAGCGTAGAGACCGGATTTCAGCCCTGGCAGCTCTGTGGGAAATTCTAGAACACTTCCATTGGCTCAGACCAAGGTCCTAAAACAACAGCTCCTCTGAAGAAGAACTCCATCAGTAACTCTTGGGAAAGCGGCATTCAATCTACCACACTAATGCAGCACCAGCGCGTGCAGGGAGCTGTGCCAGGCACCAGGGTACATCAGGAAGGAGGTGACGTATTCCTTTTCTTACAGAGGACTCAGCAGGAATTAGTGGCTACAGGTGCACTGAGTGCTGCAGAGAAGGCCCCTTAGCAAGAAAAAGATTTTTCAGCGCCTCTCTACTCAAGTCTTTAACGAAGAGAACTGAAAAGAGCTGTCAGAAAACAAACTTATGGTTCCTAAAGGGGATAGCAGTGGGTAGTGAAGATAAATTAGGATTTGAGGGTTAACATATACACAATACTAAATTTGAAAAAAACAACAAGCACCTATATAGCACAGGGAACTATATTCGATATCTTGTAACAACGTACAATGGAAAAGAATCTGATAAAAGTAATTGAATCACTTTTCTGTATACCTAAAACTAACACAACATTATAAATTAACTATACCTCCATTTTTCAAATAGTTAGCAAAAGTTTTTAGTTGAAAAATTTTTAATCAAAAAATAGATATCAGATATAGCAGCTATCCAACCCTAGTCTCAAGAGAGATTTTTTTTTTAAAGTAATTTTAAGGGGAGCCCTCATGATAGTGACTTCATGCTGATGATTTACCATAAACACCCCCGAAGTTGCTCAGTAGTCAACTTTATCATCCGTGAATACCTAAATCCTTCTTGAATTTAACCTATTTACTGCTTGATTCTATTCTACCACTGCTGGGTTAAATAGTGCTTCTAGCCTCTCAGGCTTTATTTATCTCCCTCTGTGGGAGACTCCTTATCTCCTCCACGTATCTTCTCCCAAAAGTTGCTCCCTTCCCCTCATCACTCAGTTCTTCCCTGGACTTTTTCCAGAACCATTAGGTCATTCTTGAGAAAGGTGGTCATCAATGATAGAAAACCCAGTTTTGTTGCCAATATCCTTTGCCAAAATCTGCCCACACCCTCCTCTGGCCAGGAGCAGCTCCTGCCCACTTGCCCCTGCAAGCCCAGGAAGGCCATGGCCAATGCCTGCCCCGCAGGAAGGAACCCTCATTTATAACTCCTCTCTCATGCTCAGGTGTCTTCGTTTGCAAAGCTCTTTCACTGATATTTTCTCATTTGATATAACAAGCTTGAGAAGTAGGCAAAATATGGTTACTAGAATTCTCATGTTACAGAAAACAAAGTTTCAAGAAGTTTAAATTGTCCAACATCATCAAACTAACAGTGGCAAATGCAGAAATTGAACTTGGGTCTCCAGACTGTCCTGCCCTGTCTATTCCCATAATTTAATCCCAAGGCCACTTGTTCCAACTTCTAATATCTGCCTCAGATCTCCTTGTTTTATTGCAAACCTTGGATTAGGAGCTCATGAAGCTCGGGTCAGAATCACTTGCTCCAGCAGCCGTGAGCCCGTTTGACCCACAGCTAAGAGGCTGACCCTTCCAGTGCCTCTTCTAGTCTCCAGCTTCCCAAGAGAAGAGGGGAGAAGAGGCCAAGAGCATTCCTAACTGGCTGCTGATGCTCTGAACAGTGACCTCTCGGTACAAGTCCCACTCCCTGCCTGGCACTAAGCCATGCCCTCAACAATGAGCAAAAACATCTTGGCAAATTGATAGGAATTCTGCTGTCTTCTTGTTTCCTAGCTCAATCTCTTATTTTCCCTTCTGGCTTTTATGCTCTTTAAGCTTGATTTTAGGTCAAATTTCCAACAAATAATCCCACCCCTTTCAATTTAGAGACCCCGCCCATATGACCTATTTCTTATTACTGCCAGCATTATTTCCAAAGACTCCTTAGTGTGTGCCCAAAATATTAGAGACCCCTTTTATTCAAGCATATGATGAGGCTTTGATAGAGAAAAGGGGACCCACTGATGCTTAGGGTGTCCCTGCTGGCTCAGACAGCAAAGAATCTGCCTGCAATGCAGGAGACCTGGATTCGATCCCTGGGTCAGGAAGATCCCCTTGAGAAATGAATGGCAACCCACTGCAGTCTTCTTGCCTGGGAAATCCCATGGATGGAGGAGCCTGGTGGACTATACTCCAAAGGATCAGAAAGAGCCAGACGTGACTGAATAACTAACGCTTTCACTTTTCACACTGATGCTTAGCCCGAAAGGGAGTGAGGATGGAGGAGAAGCACGATGGGTCACGGAAGGCTTCCAAGAAAGAAACAGTGGCTGGGCTAGTCTTTAAAGATGAGTGGCCAATATCAGAAATGTGTTTTATTTTAGCGTGAGTTGTCATTAGTGAACTTGTTTATTGTAACGGAGGATATTTAGCACTCAGCGGAGTTTTCAAAATAAAGTAATAAAAAAAAAATAGAGTAGCCAAGAAGCTGGAATGTTCTAGGCAGAGGGTATGGCACGTGCAGAGGCACCGAACGTGAGCCTGTATGGCACTTTGGGGACCTATACAAAGGCTGCTGTGACCAGAAGGCAGGTTGGAATGCAACAGAGCTGGGGAGTGAGGGGCTTGGGCCAGGTGAGGAAGAGCCTTATGCGCTGTGCTTAGGTGCTGAGGCTTCACACTGAAGGGGACGGACGACACTGAAGAGTGACTGTAGTATGATCAGATATGTGAAAACTGCACTCAGAAGATGGACCAGGGAGAAGTTAACTCTGTTACGAAGCTGCTGCCTTCCTCTAAGTGAGAAATAGCCAACAGAATTACTGAATGATGTGCCATGTCTTAGAAGACCAACACTAAAAGGGAGCTTGCCTATGGATCATCTTGTCCAAATGCTGTTTTAAGGACTTCACTGGCGGTCCAGTGGTTAAGACGTCACCTTCCAATGCAAGGGGCTTCCCTGGTGGTTCAGACTGTAAAGAATCTGCCTGTGATGCAGGAGACCCAGGTTCAATCACTACGTTGGGAAGATCCCCTGGAGAAAGAAACAGCAACCCACTCCAGTATTCTTGCCTGGAAAATTCCATAGACAGAAGAGCCTGGGGGGGCTACAGTCCATGGGCTCTCAAAAAGGCAGACACAACTGAGCAACTAGCAACAACTTCTAATGCAAGGAGCATGGGTTCAATCCCTGGTTGGGGGGCTAAGATCCCACATGCCTAATGGCCAAAAAACCAAAACACAAAACAGAAGCAGTATTGTAGCAAATTCAATAAAGACTTTAAAAATGGTCCACATCAGGGGAAAACATACTGCTTTATATTCTGCTTTATTGACTATGCCAAAGCCTTTGACTGTGTGGATCACAATCAACTGTGGAAAATTCTGAAAGAGATGGGAATACCAGACCACCTGACCTGC